>NC_073381.1:64076059-64395434 GCF_028641065.1 Leucoraja erinaceus | reverse complement strand
GCAGACTTTCCTGGAGTCCGACCCGGAGCTTCAAGCCACAGGTGTGGCGCGGACTTACCATCGTAGAGTCTGGGATCTCTTGCCGAGGATCGCCAGTGTTGAAGCTCCGACCACGGGGCCTGTGGACTTTAACACTGTGAAGCAGCGGTCTCCAGTAAGAAGCGGCTGACTCTGGAACTTCTGTCTGTCCCGACACCGAAGTTTCGACTATCCCGACGCGAGGGCTTGAACATCGGACCGTCGGCAAGGAGGGTTCAAGGCCCCAACCACGGGTGAACAAAGGAGGAAGATGACTGAACTTAATTGTCTTCCATCACAGTGAGGAATGTTGATTCCACTGTGGTGGATGTTTATGTTAAACTTTATTTTATGTGATGTGTGTATTTTAGCTTATTTACTTAGTATGGCTGTGTGGTAACTCAAATTTCACTGTACCTTAATTGGTATATGTGAACATTAAATGGAATCTTGTATCTTGAATATTGGATTACTTTAAATAAAATACGATCACAGGTAGATAGGGTGGCCAAGAAGGCTTTCTACACATTAGCCTTCACAAGTCAGGGTAGTGAGTATAGAAATTGGGATGTTATGTTACAATTTAACAAGACATTGGTGAGGCTGCATTTGGATGAATGTGCTCAGTTTTAGTCACCCTGCTATAGGAAGCATGTAGTTAAGTTGGAAAGAGTGCAGAGAAGATTTACGAGGATTTTGCCAGGACTTGAGGGCCTGAGCAATAAGGAGAGGTTAGGACATTATTCCTTGGAGTGCAGAGGATGACAAGTGACCTGAGATGTATAGATCATGAGGGGAATAAATAGGGTAAATGCATTTTATCCTGGTAGAGCCTTTTACCAGAGTAGGGGAATCAATAACTAGTGGACATAGGTTTAAAGAGAGAGGGGAAAGATTTAATAGGAACCAGGGAATCATTTTCACACAGGGAGTGGTGGGTATATGGAACACACTGCTGGTAGAGGTGGCTGAAGCAGGTACTATAAAAACATTTAAAAGTCATATGGACAAGTCCATACATAGGAAAGGTTTAGACGAACATGGGCTAAATGTGGATGAATGGGACTGGCATAGATGGGGATTCTTGGTCAGTATGTGAAAGTTGGGCTGAAGGGCCCATCTCCATACTGTATGACTATAATTACACATGGTATTTTTTGTCTGTTAACCAACCTTGAATTACCTATAGTACTAATATTTATGTCTAACAATTCCATGAAGCAACTTATCAAATTTATTTTGTAAACATCAAATCCATTATTTCTGTGCAACTAACCACGTGAGATGGTTGTGGTCATTTGTAATTAGAGAACTGTAATTCTCTAAATACCAAAAATAATAATGTATTCAGTAGATTACATGGTTATGAGTCACCTAAAGTTGTTTGAATAACAAAAATCAATGGTGTTTTCAAAGTTTGTGTCCCAGAACCACAAACCAATAGGTTTTTATCACGGAATCCATTTCAGAGGTAATTTCCTAAGGCATCTTTCCTTGTTGCATGCTCAGTAAATAACCTCAACCTTTTTCACCAAACTTCAGGATTCATCTTGACTTTTTGGAACAATGCAAAACAAAGTACAGTAGGCAAGGGTGTGTTTTGCCTTTTTTAATGCAGAAACAACTCGTCATAATCACATAAAATGCATCCGAAATTAAAGTAAAAATATATAATGTTCAAAGATTTCAAAGTTCAAAGCAACTCCACTGCAGCAGCTCAGTGGTGCAGTGGTAGAGTTGCTATCTTATAGCGCCAGAGGCCCGGGTTTGAACCTGTCTATGGGTGCTGTCTGCATGGAGTTTCTACGTTCACCCTTTGACCACATGGGCTTTCTCCGAGTGCTACGGTTTCCTCCCACATTTCAAAGACATGCACGTTTGCAGGTTAAGTGGCTCTGTAAATTGCCCCAAGTGTGTAGGATGTGCGGTTGGGCCAACATCGAACTAGTGTACAAGTGATCGTTGGTCGGTGTGGTATTGGCCAGGTGATGAGCGGTGCCTGGTTTCTTCCAGACGTAAGGCTTGGCATTCAGGCCAAAGAGTTAAATCTTGGTTTCATCAGACCAGAGAATCTTGTTTCTCATGGTCTGAGAGTCCTTTACATGCCTTTTGGTAAACTCCAAGCAGGCTGTCATGTTTACTGAGAAGTGGCCATTCTATCAAGCATCACGTCTGGAGGAAACCAGTCACCGCTCATCACCTGGCCAGTACCATACCTACGGTGAAGCGTGGTGGTGGCAGCATCATGCTGTGGGGATGTTTTTCAGCAGCAGGAACTGAGAGACTAGTCAGGATCGAGGGAAAGATGCCCGGAGCAACGTACAGAGAGATCCTTGATGAAAACCTGCTCCAGAGAGTTTAGGAGCTCAGACTGGGACGGAGGTTCACCTTCCAACAGGACAACTACCCTAAGCACACAGCCAAGACAACGCAGGAGTGGCTTTGTGACAAGTCTGAGAATGTCCTTGAGTGGCCCAGCCAGAGCCTGGACTTGAACCCAATCGAACATCTCTGGAGGGACCTGAAAATAGCTGTGCATCGATGCTCCCCATCCAACCTGACAGAGCTTGAGAGGATCTGCAGAGAAGAATGGGAGACATTACCCAAATACAGGTGTGCCAAGCTTGTAGCATCATACCCAAGACGACTTGAGGCTGTAATCGCTGCCAAAGTTGCCTCAACAAAGTACTGAGTAAGGGGTCTGAATAATTATGTAAATGTGATACTTCAGTTATTTATTTTTAATTACTTTGTAAACATTTCTAAACACCTGTTTTTGCTTTTTTATTATGCGGTATTGTGTGTACAAATCAAAATGAGCGTAACGTAACGTAACAAAAGGTGGAAAAAGTGAAAGGGTCTGAATACTTTCTGAATGCACTGTATATCAATTTGATTGCCTAAAGAAGTTTCATGTCTCCAAGCTGTCTCAGAAAGTGGGATGTAAACTGAAAACGACACACTTTAAAATTGACCAGAAAAAGCACTTATTCAGAAAAGAAAGCCATCAGGGCCTGCACCCGGTTGAGATCCGGTGGTCTGCTTGGGTTGGTGGTTCCTCTGCGTCGGGGCCCAGACAGACCCTGTTGTCTGGTTGGGTCATCAGCTACATGAGGTTGAGGCTTCGACGAACATGTGTAGGCCGCAGGCTTTGCCAAGCAGGTTAGGCCTCACTGGTGGGGTTGGCTCAGGTCATGTGAGGCCTTCAGTTGCGGAGTTCATAGGAAAAACTGATGTGCAAGAATATTAAAGAAAATATCACTAGCACATTTAGAAATGGTGCTGTACTTACAGGTGGAAAGATTATTTAGAAGAGTAGGCTGATTATATTGGATGGTAGTAAATCCTTCTCTGGGTGATGAGCCTTCTGGATGAGGCTCCCGCGCCTTCTTGTAGAACCAAAGACTCTGTCTAATCATTCATATTCAACATTTCCAATATTTTACATTCAGGTTATTTACTTGACTCGAAATCCAAAGGATATTGCGGTTTCTTTATATCACTTTCAAAACTATGTTACTTTTCTGGAATCACCATCAAAGTTTGAAGACTTTCTGGAGGAATTCATTGATGGCGACGGTAAGAATTGTTTCCCATCTAGTACTTCAATGCATACCCTTTACAATATTTATAATCAAGTTTCAGCTCACCTTGACATTCAATTTAGTTGTGTGAATCAATTTTTGGTTCCTACATTCCACATTGTGAATGCCTCAGTCCCTGGTCTGAGGAGAGCCTCTCTTATTGCTATTCAGTGCCAGGGTTAGGGGAATGAAAGTAACTTGAAAGCACCTTCCCTGCATTTCTAGGAAAATCACTCTCACCTAATAGAAGGTTATAACCAAAACCAATTGCTCCCATTATTAAGTGCGTGAGCTCCTTCAGTAAGAGTCATACAACACAGAAACAGGCCGTTCAGTCCAACTCGTCCATGTTAAACAAGACTCCATGTCTAATCTAATCTACTTTACCTGCATTTTGTCCTTTTCCCCCTCACACTTTCCTATCAATGTATCTGTGCAAGTGTCTTTTAAATGTTTTTATAGCACCTGCCTCAACTACCTCCTCTGCCACCACTTTCTGTGTAAGAAAGCAATATCCTCTGGTTTTTGATTCTCCTACCCTGGGTGCAAGACTCTGTGCATTCACCTCCCCTCATGATTTTGCACACCTTTATAAGATCACCCTTAAGATTTGCTTTTTTTTATTTTTGGATAACCCTCTTCATTGTCTTCGATGCCAGCTGCTTTAGGTTCATCTGCAAACTTGATCAGCCATGATTGAATGGCAGAGTAGACTTGATGGGCTGAATGGCCAAATTCTACTCCTGTCACCTATGACCTTATAAATTATCCATGTACCTGCCGATTGGTTTGTTAAATGTAGGGATAGTCCCTGCCTCAACTACCTCATCTGGCAGCTTGTTCCATACACCCAACACCCTTTGTGTGAAAAAGTTACCCCTCAGATTCCGATTAAATCTTTCCCCCTTCACCTTAAACCTATGTCCTCTGGTTCTCGATTTACCTACTCTGGGCAAGAGACTGTCTAATCTAATCTACCCAATCTATTCTTCTCATGATTTTATACACCTCTATAAGATCACCCCTCATATTCCTGCACTCCAAGGAATAGAGTCCCAACCTACTTAACCTCTCCCATTAGCTCAGACCCTCTAGCCCTGGCAACATCTTGACATCTTCTCTGTACCCTTTCCAGCTTGACATCTTTTCTATAACGTGGTTCCCAGAACTGAACACTATACTCTAAATGCGGCCTCACCAACATCTTATACAACTGCAACATAATCTCCCAACTTCTATACTCAATACTCTGATTGATGAAGGCCAATGTGCCAAATGCCTTTTTGACCACTCTATCTACCTGTGACTCGACCTTCAAGGAACAATGCACCTGCACTCCTAGATCCCTCTGGTCTACAACACGCCCCAGAGCCCTACCATTCACTATATAGGTCATGCCCATGTTAAACTTTCCAATATACAACACCTCACATTTATCTGTATTATATTTCATCAACCATTCCTCAGCCCACCTGGCCAATCGATCAAGATCCTGCTGCAATTTTTCACAACCATCTTCATTATCTGCAAAACCACCCACTTTTGTATCATCTGCAAACTTGCTAATCTTGCCCTGTATGTTCTTATTGATATAGATGACAAACAGTAAAGGGCCCAGCACCAAACCCTGAGGCTCATCACTAGTCACATGCCTTCAGTCCAAGAAGTAACCTTCCACCATCACCCTCTGCTTCCTTGTGAAGCTACAAAAATTCTAATCATGACCTCGGGCTCCAGAATTTCCACAAAAGGTTAAAATATGTAGTAAAATACCTTGTTCATTGTTAGAAAATGCAAAATATAATTCACACTGAAAACTCACAACAACTTATTTTGCTGATCAAATATGATCAAAGAAGTTTGTGCAAAGAGTTCTCACTTTTTGATTGGCCAATGTGGTTTGTAATTAAAACACAATGTTCCAGTTTTTAGTGCTATCAGCCTATATGTAGTCCAGATAACTGTGTGAGTCAATGGGTTTGTAGTAGACATTAGTCGATGGTTTGTCCACTGTGATAGAGACAGAGATCAGGAGAGGGGAGTCAGAGATAGTCCAAATGAATTGAGGGCAGGTTATACATTAATGGCAAAATGAAATCAATAAGTTCTATGTGAGTGCTGGAGGAGGTAGTGATAGGCAGTCTTTTTAGGCATACTATACTAGAGCAGGCTGTTTAGGCACACTATAGCAAAATGTATGTAATTTGGACAGGTACATGGATAGATAAAGTTTCGAGGGATATGGGGAAAAAGCAGTCAGGTGGTATTAGCATGGTTGGAGCATCTTGGTCGGTGTGGGCAAGTTGTGTCGAAGGGCCTGTTTCTGTGCTCTATGATTCCATTGGCCATCATCCAATTGTCAAGTATGTGGAAATTTAGTAAATGTTAAGTATGTTGTACTCTTTAGAGGCCATTTACATTTGCCTTTTGAAATCATGCAAATATTTCTTCCAACAGTAATATACAGCTCTTGGTTTGATCATATTCGTGACTGGTATAACCACAAGGATGAATTTGACTTCCTATTTCTGTCCTATGAAGAAACCAAGAAGGTAATTCAGGCCCGTGCGAATCTTTTCAAAAAGGGGGGTGGCATGACAGGATTACAAAAAATTTAATGTGAAATAATGTGCGCGCTGCACACATCACGAGCGCGAAGCGTGAACCCCCAATGCCGTGTGCTTTTGCGGGTTACATTTGCTACCCGCCAATCCTCAGGAACTACTCCAGAATCTAAAGAGTTTTGAAAGATTATTACTAATGCATCCACTATTTCTGGAGCTCCTTCCTTAAGCACTCTGGGATGCAGCCTATCTGGCCCTGGGGATTTATCGGCCTTTAATCCATTCAATTTACCCAACACCACTTCCCGACTAACCTGGATTACACTCAATTCCTCCAACTCCTTTGACCCGCGGTCCCCTGCAATTTCCGGCAGATTATTTATGTCTTCCTTAGTGAAGACGGAACCAAAGTAGTTATTCAATTGGTCCGCCATATCCTTGTTCCCCATGATCAACTCACCTGTTTCTGACTGCAAGGGACCTACATTTGTTTTAACTAATCTCTTTCTTTTCTCATATCTTCTCTTTCTTTTCACATTTATGGGTGGAAAGGAACATAGGAAAGGAGGGGGAAGAGTGGGCTTGGGCAGATGGGTGAAGGAAAAATAGACACAAAGTGCTTGAGTAACTCAGTGGGTCAGGAAGCATCTGCAGAGAATATGAATAGGCGACATGTCACGGAGTGCTGGAGTAACTCAGTGGGTCAGGCAGCATTTCTGGAGAAATGGTATAGATTATATTTCGGGCCAAGACCGTTCTTCAGTAATATTCATGATGTGACATGCATAGACATTCCTGAATGTTACCCAAACCATCGTGAGCTGCTTTGTTACGGTGCTTGCCCTGTCCAATAACGTCTCTGCTGCCTTGGGTGATGCAGGACAGGACACAAGCTTTGGGACACAGTGTGAAGCTGTTGCCATCTGTCCCAGCCTGGTAAAAACCTGGATGGAGTGGATTTGGAGAGGATGTTTCCACTAGTGGTAGAACCAGTGGCCACATCCTCAGAATTAAAAGACATTCCTTTAGGAAGGAGATGAGCAGGAATTTCTTAAATCAGAGGATGGCGAACTGTGGAATTCATTGCCACAGACAGCTGTGGAGGTCAAGTCAATGGACATTTTTCAGGAGGAGATTGATAGCGATTCTTGATTGATACGGGTGTCAGAGGTAATGGGGAGAAGGCAGGAGAATGGGTTTGAGAGGGAAAGATAGAGACCGCATTTAGAATATTGTGTTCAGTTCTTGGCACCATGTTATAGGAAAGAAGTCAAACTGAAACGAGTACAGAGATCCCCATCCTGGATCAGTCCAATCAGGATTGTGTCGTCCGCAAACTTCAGAAGCTTGACAGAGGTGTCTGTGGAGGTGCAGTCATTGGTGTGGCGAGAGTAGAGGAGAGGGGAGAGTACGCATGTTGCGGTGCTCCTATGCTGAGCGTTTACGGGTCCGAGATATGCTTTCCCGTCTCACATGCAGCTTCCTGTCTGTCAGAAAGCTGGTGATCCACTGACAGAGGGGTTCAGGCACAGTCAACTCAGAAAGTTTGGAGCAATGGTGTTGAATGCAGAGCTAAAATCAACAAACAATATCCTCGCATAGGTCCCCTGGTGGTCTTGATGCTGGAGGATGAAGTGCAGGTCCAGATTGACTGCGTCATCCACAGATCTATTGGCCCAATTTGCAAAATGCAGAGGGTCCAGCAGGGTGGTTGTGATATTTTCCAGCACAAGCCTTTCAATGGTCTTCATTTTTTTTTTCCAAAATGTCTTCATGACTACAGAGGTCAGTGCGACAAGCCTGTACTCATTAAGACCAGTAATCCTTGCCTTTTTGGGTACTGGGGGACAATAGTGGAGGATTTGAGTTCAAGAAGGAACTGCAGATGCTAGAAAATCGAAGGTACACAAAAATGCTGGAGAAACTCAGCGGGTGCAGCAGCATCTATGGAGCGAAGGAAATAGATAACGTTTTGGGCCGAAACCCTTCTTCAGTCTGAAGGTAACGTTTCGGGCCGAAACGTTACCTATTTCCTTCGCTCCATAGATGCTATTGCATCCGCTGAGTTTCTCCAGCATTTTTGTGTACCAGTGGAGAATTTAAAGCAGCCGGTGGTGAGGCTCCGAAGCCACGGATGGAAATGCTAGACCAGGTGGGCAGACACCACACCGCGCACCGCGCATCCCCCCCCCCCCCCCCCCCCCCGCCGCCGCCGCAGCAAAGCAGCAGCCGCGGATGGAAACATTGGATTAAATACTCTGGGATGCAGCCTATCTGGCCCTGGGGATTTATCGGCCTTTAATCCATTCAATTTACCTAACACCGCTTCCCGGCTAACCTAGATTTCACTCAGTTCCTCCATCTCATTCTGTCTCACCTTGAAGGGCTCTATGGTGGTGAGGGAGGAAGTGTGCAGACAAGTGCTGATCCTCCTAGAGTTGCAGGACAAATACCATGGAACCAAGGAGAGTGGATGGGGAGGGATGAGCAGACTAGCGTGTCACGGGAAGAGTGTTCCCCACTGAAAGCAGAATGAGGGGGATAGAGGGTAAAGTGCCACTTGTGGTGGGATCCCATTAGAGCTGGTAGAGGTGGCGATGGATGCTAGTGGGTGAAAGGTGGGGACCAGCAGAACTTTGTATAGGAAGGAACTGCAGATGCTGGTTTAAACTGAAGATAGACACAAGAAATTGGAGTAACTCAGCTGGACAGGCTGCATCTCTGGAGAGAAGAAATGGGCGACGTTTCGGGTCGAGTGTCTGAAGAAGGGTTTTGACCCAAAATGTCACCCATTCCTTCTCTCCAGAGATGCTGCCTGTCCCGCTGAATTACTCCAGCTTTTTGTGTCTACCAGGAGAACTTTGTTCTGTCTGGTGCGGAGTGAGGTAAGAACAGACATGCAGACAATTAAGGAAATGTGTGTGGGGACTCCATCAACTGTGATGAGGGGAAAAGAAGGAAGACATTTCAGAAGGCCTCGTCTTGATGACATATTTAGTTTTTAGTTTTAGTTTTAGAGATACTAAAACACAGATCTGGTGGGGGTGGAGAAAGTGAGAGAGATTTACAGGAGGCATGATGGGTGGGAGATGCAGCTGTAACAGCTATGGGAGTCAGTTGGAACTTGTTTTTCTTACATCTCAAAGATTAATGTTAGGTAAACAATTTAATCCCACAGGATTTAAGAACCACAATTACAAAAATATGTGACTTCCTTGGGAGAAAGTTGGGTGAAGATAAGCTTGATATAGTGGTGGAGGAGAGTACCTTCAAAGCTATGAGCAATAATCCAATGGCGAATTACAAAGATTTGGAAAATAAAAACCCAAATGGGTCATTTCTCCGAAAAGGTAAAGTTTCTAAATTTCAATATCTTGCCTGGAAAACAGATAGCCAAAGGCTCATGGTACCAGGGTAATGAAACACAGAATAAATACTTGGTGCTGGACTGCTGTCCTTGTAGGAGGAAATATTACATTATATTTCACTTTTATGGCCTTCAATACATTCCGCTGGCCTTATGCCGAGGGAACTGTGGGACCTAATATACCTTTCAGTGAAAAGCAAATCTTGCCGTTATTTTTTTGAAGAGCTTGTTGTAGACTGCACTGATATCATTTGGAACTATTGTGAATATTTCTTTTTCTTTTTGTAGGCTCCTATAATAATACCTAGCCAGTCAATATGACAAATTGAGAGCTTGCTTCTACAGAGTAGGAAATGTGACAGTGCTTCTTGTGAGAGACCAACCATAATATAAGAAGAGATAAGGAAACCGTGAAAAGGGGCAAAAGAGCTATGATGATGGAAAGGTTTGCACTGAAGATTTAAGACTGACTAAAACATTTGCCAGCAACAGTTCTGGGCTATCACAGAGAGATAGGAGGTCTTGACAGGACCACTCAACCCCATTTTCACTCCTCATATATTCCCATGGCCCAGAACTATCACCACTATTCTCCTCACATTAAAGGCTGTGGAATCAAGAAAACAAACTGTCTGGAAACCTGGGCTCCTCCTGATCCTCAGCATATGAATATTTTAGGTGTTGGATGCTGAAATGTGAAAATGTTATCCAATGTTATCATGCACTGTGGAGCACTGGATGAAAACAGGACCTCTTTAGGCTGTTTCATCTGTGATCAAAGTAAGACAGAAGTTGAACACAAGGTTGGAGAGTGATGGAGATTTCAACACATACTACATGATTCTTATTGGATTACAGTAAACTAACCACATCAATGGCCATTATTTTTGCCTGTAGTCCATGGTCTGTAAAAGAGAAAGATTTTGCACTTTCAGAAAAACTGAACATTCCTCTCCCTCTGTGATTTTCAGAAAAGAAAGTAAACTAATTGCATTATGTCACCCATTCCTTCTATCCAGAGATGCTGTCTATCCAGCTGAGTTACTCCAGCATTTTGTGTCTATCTTCAAACTAATGGAGGTTATGACCATTAGGTGGAAAGAGGGAGCATCTTTGGCTTGCATTGGCCTCCTCCAATGTGTCACTAAGTTTGAGCTCAACAGAAGTGTGAAAAGTAACAACTGATCGTGCATAATGGTGAAATAATGGACAAATCAAACTGGTAAATGTCAGGGAGCTCAGGACTCACTGTAATCACGTTCCCATGCGGAGATCTCAAATTTACTAGAAGGGTCAGGATGCCAAATCTGTCTGCTGAGACTCCAGCATAGTTATATTGGGGGACCTCCTTACACATCCCATTCCATTCCAGGCACCGTACAAGATCAGAGAAATGAGTCGGTCGGGTACATTGAATTTTATGCAATTCACTGAAACTGACAGGACTGGATTCCGCTAATTCACTTGGACAGCCTCGCCAAATGAATTAGCAGGACCCAAAGACCAAGAGTAGTAAATCAGAAAACAAATGAAAATGAAAGACGCCAAAAACACTCATTGGGTCAGGTAACTTCTGTGGAAAAGTCAATGTTGCAGGTCTGTGTCTCTTTCCACAGATGCTGCCTGACCTGCTGAGTGTTTCCAACAATTTCTGCTTTTATTTCAGATTTTCAGCATCAGTAGTTTCTTGGAAGTTCAAGAAACTACGACTCTAAATGAAAGAAATAATTGGCTAAGAAAAAATATCAGAGCAAGCATTTGATTTTTCAAAATGTATTCCCGACAATTAAAATGAGTCCAGCAGTTCCTGAGGTTTTGCACAATTATTATCACTACTATAGTGCTACAGGCCCCAGGTAGTCAAGATGGGAGGGAATACATCGAAGTCCCTCACCCTGAGCACAGGATCGCCCCAGGGTTGTGTCCTCAGCCCCCTATTGTACTCCCTGTACACACATGACTGTGTGGCTAGGTTCAGCTCCAACTCAATAATTAAGTTTGCTGATGACACTGTGGTGGTGGGCCTGATCTCAGACAACGACGAGAAGGCCTACCGGGAGGAGGTGGCTGATCTAGCACTCTGGTGCTAGGATAACAGCCTCCTCTTGAACATCAAAAAAACGGAAGGAGATGATCATGGACTTTAGGAGGGCACATCATCTGAGGACGTACACTCCATTGAGGATAAATGGGGATCCTGTGGATAGGGTGAGCTGTTTTAAATACCTGGGAGTCCACATCTCTGAGGATATGACATGGACATCACACGCCTCAGCACTCGTGAGTAAGGCAAGGCAGCGCCTTTACCACCTCAGGCAATGGAGGAAATTCAGAGTGTCTCCAAGGATCCTCCAGTGCTTCTACGCAGCGGCTGTGGAAAGCATCTTGTTCGGGAATATTACCATCTGGTTTGGGAATTGCTCTGCCCAGGACAAGAAGGCTCTGCAGAGAGTAGTGCGTTTGGCCGAACGCACTATGGGAACTTCACTCGCCCCCCTGCAGGAACTATACATCAGGAGGTGCAACTCCAGAGCTAATAAAATCATTAGAAACCCCTTCCACCCATGCAACGGACTGTTCCAGCTGCTACGGTCAGGCAAACGCCTCCGTTGCCATGCAGTGAGAATGGAGAGGTTGAGAAGGAGTTTCTTCCCAGAGGCCATTCGGACTGTAAATGCCTTTCTCACCAGGGACTAACTATACTGAACGTTTTTCCTTCCAATATTTATTATGTAAAAGAATATGTGTGTTTATGATTGTGTTTATAGTTTGTTTGGTTGTCTTTTTGCACAAAGTCCGCGAGCATTGCCACTTTTCATTTCACTGCACATCTCATATGTGTATGTGACGAACAAACTTGACTTGACTTGATAATCTATTGATTATTGGGGTTTTTTAATTTCCCCCAAACATTGATTTTATAGTGATTTCTGAAGGTTGATAATTTACCAATATATAAGTTTATAATGGTTTAAAAGTTTTTTATAGCATTTTGAAAGCCATTACGGAGATTTTAGTTTAGTTTAGAGAAACAGTGCGGAAACAGGCTCTTCGGCCCACCGAGTCCGCAACTACCAGCGATCCCCACTAGGGACAATTTATGTAATACCGGTTTAAATCGATGGTAGACACAAAATGCTGGAGTAACTCAACGGGTGAGGTAGCATCTCTGGAAAGAAGGAATGGGCGATGTTTTGGGTCGAGGCCATTCTTCAAACTCATTTACACTTATACCAAGCCAATTAACCTATGAACCTACACGTCTTTGGAGTGTGGGAAGAAACCGAAGATCAATGTAAGATAAAGGAGATCTTTAACCTACTGCAGCTCAGCTATTTAGGTTGTCAGGGCCAATATCTTTGCCTGCTTTCATTTTTATGGAGAGAGTGCGTGTGTGATCAAACACATATGTTGTTGGGCCCTGATCAGGGAGATTACTGGAGATATACTTTTTTAGCAAACATTGCTGTTTACTTACAAACTGCTAAGTTCAAGAAAGTATATTATTTTGATGATAATGCCCTTCTATTTGCTTCTGCAAAGATCGCCTGTGGACTGTAGTTTTTCTCTAAGATTCATCCATTTTATTACTTATCACTCATGCAATTTAGTTTTGTAATCTCAAACGTTTATTTATTTTTTCTATTTCCTTTCAGGAATAATTGGAGATTGGAAAACTCATTTCACTGTGGCTCAGTCGGAGAAGTTTGACAAAATATTCCAAGAAAAAATGAAAGGATTTCCTTTTAAGTTCACCTGGGACAGCAAATAATGAAACAGATTATCCACACAACAGAGACCTAAGTTACAGAAATAAGTGGAATGATGTATTACAATACAGGCCGATGTTGTGTGAATGAGCATATGTTAGTTTATAAACAAGTAAACATGATGTTACAACTTGACTTGTTACATAGTGTGAGTAGATGGGAAAGTGGGATAACATAGTACTAGTGTGTATGGGTAATCATGATCAGTGTGGATTCAGAGCCAGCTTTCATGCTATATCTTTCAATCAATAATTTTTTTTTTAGTTGAGTTTATTGTCACGTGTACCGAGGGACAGCGAAAAGCTTTTATTGCATGCTATCCAATCAGCAGAAAGACAATACATGATTACGATCGAGCCATTTACAGTGTACACATGATAAGGGAATAATGTTTAGTGCAATGTAAAGCCAGCAAAGTCCAATCAGGGATTGTCCAAGGATCATCAAAGAGGTGGATAATAGCTCAGCACTGCTCCCTGGTTGTGGTAGGATGGTTCAGTTGCTGATAACAGCTGGGAAGAAACTGTTCCTGAATCTGGAGGTGTGCGTTCTGACACAATGATTTAGAGGAGAGCACCTAATGATATAAAAGTTATTAACAAAACAAGTAGAAATTACCTGTGTTTATTAAGTTAATATTCTCCAGAATGCATTGATTGAAAATGTGCTAGTAACATTCAATATTAAACTTCAAAAGTGAGTAAGATAAGCGGAGATAAGTTTACAGGCATGTAGTGATAAAGAATGGAATGGGACTGATTGGATAGTGTCTTCAAAGGGCCAACATCAGAACAATGAGACGAAACGTATGTATTTTGAATGTTGACTGTAAGAATATCTCTAACACATATTGTATTCCTCAATATCTTCAATAAACATCATGTATCCTCTTCACATTATATGATTGGCAAAACTTTATCTAGCCTGGTATCAATCAACCATTATAATCACACTAATTATCATGAATAAATAACTCAAAAAGGTTCTGAAATGTTTCAGTAATATGTAATTATCACTTGGCAGGAACTTGAAAAATCTAAATGAATTGAAAGAGCACCCACAATTCCAACAGATTTTTAATTCATTCTGACCTGTCGACTTCACAAAATATCATTGTTACTTTCTTTGTCTAATAATTTTTGTCCAGGAATGAGTAATTTGTGCTTTCTTTGTCTTAGATTGAAGACTGGATCTTGTACGCATTGACTGTCTGCAACCCACATCCAATAATTCTTGTCTCACAATCCCTAACAGGGAGGACACAACTGTATTATTGTGCCCACTTGTAAGAAGGACAGTTTAAGAACAATATTGTTCTCAGAGAAACGTCAGACATTGGCTGTTAGTAAGGAAGTAAGGTGTATACCGTAAAAGACCTGGCAATTATCATTTCTAATTAGAGAGGGGTCTAATGGCATTACCATCAATATCATGGTGATGATATTTGACCAGAAGCTTAAAGGGCCTGTCCCACTTACGTGACCTTTACAGGCGACTGCCAGCAGCCGTCATAGGTCGCCGAAATTTTCAACATGTTGAAAATTCTGCGGTGACCAGAAAGACTCTACGACTCTTTGGTACCTCTCAAGACCATAGGAGACCTCCCACGACCATACAGGCGACTCCTGGCGAGATGTCGCGGGTGACCTCTCATGACCATAGGAGATCTCTCACGGACATATAGTCTGTATGGTCGTGAGAGGTCTCCAAAGAATCAAGCGTCTTTTTGGTCACCGCTGAATTTTCAACTATGACGGGTGCTGGCAGTCGCCTGTAAAGGTCGCGTAAGTGGAACAGGCCCTTAAGAGGAGCACTCACGTAAATACTTGGTTACCCAAGCAAACTGAGTAACCTGTTTAAAAAAGGTCACCTCCTCACACCCCAGTTTTTCCACCATCTACAAAGCCTGAGTTATGTAATACTCTCTATTTGCTTGGATGAATACAACTCCGACAAATTTCAAGGGGTTTAACACAATTCAAGACAAAGTAAACATATAGTAAAAGGAACTGCAGATGCTGGTTTATATCAAAGATAGGCAAAAAATGCTTGCGAGTAACCCAACGGATCAGACAGGATCACTGGATTAAATAGATGAGTTACATTTCGGGTCGGGTCTGAAGAAGGATCTCGGCCCAAAACATCACATCCATTTTCTCCGGAGATGAAGCCTGACACGTTGAGTTACTCCAGCACTTTGTGTCTGTCCAGGACAAACCATCCTGTTTAATTGGCATCCCATCCAAAACCTTGAACCTATAATTTTTTCCTGCAATGGGTACGATTTATGAAATATGCTGCAGTTAATCACAACCCATCAGCTCTGTGAGAGTATCTTTACGGGAAGGATCGCTGTGGGCAAGGCATTGCTCACAGCTATCTTCCCAACAACATACATGGAAGGGCAATATGTTTTTGTATATCTGTAAAACAGTGTAATTGAAAGTTGATCTTTGTTTTTGGGAAACCATTGATTCCTGTTATGGCAATGCATCTGCAGCATAATGGACCAAAATAACACAAGGTTATCACTGAAGTATGGTTGGTCTGCATCAAATTATAATTAAGTGATAACGTTAATCTAGATTACATCAATAAAATGGCTCTGTGGAAATACGTTTTGTTTTACCGAATAGAAGTAGATGGAGACACAAGAGAATGGAGATGCTGGAATCTTGAGCAAAAAGCAGTATTGCAGGAACTCAGTGGGTCAGGCAGCATTTTTAGAGGGAATGGACAGAGGGCATATCAGGTAGCAAACTTTCTTTTGACTGATGAAGGGTCTTGACCAGATATGTCATATGTCCATTCCCTCCACAGATGCTGCCTGACCTGCGGAGTTCCTCCTGCACTTAGCATTGTGCTAAAAGCGGAGTTCCTCCTGCACTTAGCATTGTGCTAAAAACAAACATTGTGTCTATGGAACTGTCACGCTACAGTGCTGAGCACTATATTCTACACTCTGTACCTTCCCCTTTGGTCTATCCATTGGACTTGAGTTTGACTTGATTGTATTTATGTATATTTATGTATATTATTACCTGATCTGATTGGGTAGCGTGCACAATACCTTGGTATATGTGACAATGATAAATATAAACCTAAACTTAGAATCACACTGGTGATTCAATTAGAGATATTTGAGAGAATTTTAAAGACACATTAAGAACAACCTTTTAACATTTGCCTTGGGAAAAATAATCCATCTACAAAGTTTTCAAAAAATATGCCAGGAAATTTAAAGTTGTCCCCACTCCATTGGCCGGTGTTCCTCAGCAATGCCATAGAAGACACATTGATATAATCAAACAGGGCTTCTCTCACATTGCCAGAGTGTAATGGCAACTGCTCCAAAATAGTTATTGGCCTAACACTCCAAAGGAGGGCATAGAGATGGATTAAAAATATAACAAGTAAACATTTTGCTCATCAACTGGGAACTACCTATAACCGCTACCAGAGAAGTAATTGACAACATTGGTGGGCAGAGTTGGTCCAGTGAAAAGCGTGGGAAAATAATGAGTGCTCATTCACAGTCTGCACACGCTCATTTAGGCCCAAGACAAATATATCAAATCTCATTAGAATTCTCCATGCTATTAGTCAGAACAAGAACGTATAGAGAATAAAAACATAGAGGGGGAGAGAGGGGAAGAGAGGGGGATAGATGGAGAGAGGCAAGAGAAGGGGAGAGAATGGGGGGGAGAAGGAGTGGAGACATTTTTAAGAAGTATAATAAAGTTTAGTGGGCGTTTTACCTACCGGTAGGTTTTCCTGGGTCCTGTAAACTCCAATGAGCCAATCAAAATGCCCGGTCAGCAAAGGAGATTGCCTACGGCTGCCCTCGACTGCCTGTAACCAAATAGCGACCCCACTCCACTGCACTACGAATCAAAACGAACCATGCCAGACTTCCGGTTTGAGAGGTAGATAGAGTAGATGCACTAAGCGAGTGCTCTGGTAAACTTTACATTTTCACATCATTCCGCCCTCTAACTTTTACACCAGAACGAAATCAGCTTTTTTTACTCGTCTGACATTTCTTTAGAGTAAGTGTGACCGTCTCTCTAAATGGCTTCGTAGGAGGGTACAAGGTTGAGCAAAAAGGAGGACGTTGACGTTAGCTTGTAGGCTATTACCACGCAGCTCGAGCAACACGAGAAGCACTAGCCACCGAGTTTAGAACTTTGTTTGGTCGGCTCGACTCAAAGTTAGACCAAATTAAGCTTACAGTGGAGGACCATGATCAACGTGTCTTGTCCCTGGAACTTTCTGCAGAGGACCATAACCAGCAAGTCGTCAACCTTGAGAACATTTGTTCCACTCTGAGTGGTGACAATACTAAGCTAAAGGCTAAAGTGGCCGACTTGGAGGGCCGAAGTCGGCGATAAAACATACGCATCCTCGGTCTACCGGAATCCACTGAAAGCGGACGGCACACTGGGTTTTTCTCAAGTTTGCTGCGAGAGGTTTTCGGGAGCGAGACGTTAACATCCCCTCCAGAAGTCGACAGAGCCCATCGCTCCCTAAACCGGCCCCCAGCCAGAGACCGCGGCCAGTCATTCTCTGCCTGCATTGGTACCAGACGAAGGATCTCCTCATCAGATAGGCACGGCGGAGAGGGAAACTCGAATTTCGCGGCAAACCAATTCGGATTGTGGAGGATTACAGCCCTGAAGTTCAGAGCCAGCGGGCAGAGTACAGAGATGTCATGGCAGAACTTTACAAACTGGGACTAAAACCTGCTCTGCTATATCCAGCTCGACTCCGTCTCACATTGTCCGGTGGAGCCAGAAAGTGGATGGAGGAGGAGCAGAAATACATCGACAGCCTCCCTATGTCACCTAAACCCCCATAAAGATTCTGTTTAGGGATTTTGAACCCACTGGATGAGAGGTAATACTGTATAGCTCTACCTATTGGCACGACGTGCAGCATGTCAGCTAGCATGTGGTTTGTTTACAAGGCTGAACGTGCTTATTCATTCGGGCGTGCTGCTTATTTACTAAGATACTTATACAAAATGGCTACAGCCAAATATCACTATATGTGCACTGTAAATTAGAAACGATTTCTAGTTGGATTTTTGTGTGCTGTTACCACATATGGCCTGGCCCTATATCTGTGTGCTGTTGTGTTCTAACTTCGGCTCTTTAAAAGCTTTTATTGGCCAGTAAGTAACTTTCAAGCTGCAATCATATTTTTAAGGACATGTTAACCCATGTGAGTTTTCGGTTACGTATAACCATTTAGTTCACTGTTGACACAGTTCAGTGTTTGCCCTGTTCAGTTATTCCAAAGTTGATATTCAGTCTTCATAGCCATATTTTTTTGGGACTACAGGTGCACAACCTTTTATCCGAAAGCCTTGGGACCAGACACTTTTCGTAATTCAGAATTTTTCGGCTTTCGGAATGGAAGATTTTTAGCGTAGATTTTAACGGCTGGCTCAGTGGTAGAGTGCTCGGCTCGTATCCGTAAGGTCGCGAGTTTGCGCCTCGATCCTGGCAGTTACTCGATCGCGAGTTTGAGTCTTCAATGTAGTTTTTTCTTGCAGAATAGGAGAGAATAGGGAGGGTTAGGCTGGGATCATTCTCTGCGAGATAATCTTAGTGCGGGAGACAAGTGTGGAGAGGTGTACTGACTGTGTGGGCATTTTTGGAAGTGCATTTAACCATTCTCAAAATGCCGCTGTGTCTCCCTGTCCCTAAACTAGTGAGAGGAATCCGTCAAAGATGGGCCGCCTGTTACAAGTGGCAGTTTTTTTTTTTTTTTTCGCATCTGTAAAAACTCATCCGCAAACCGGAAATAGCTCTGGAGTTGGAGCGGGGCAAGGCTAGAGTCATATCCTGGCTGTGAGACAATGGGATCCCGTCTCTTGTCAGTTGGGCCTGGGGCAGGGTGTTCCGATGAGGGGGCGCAGCTCAGGCTGTGGGCGAACTGCGGAGTCGCTGTAGCGGCCCATCGGGGAGCGGCTTCTGGTGGTCCTGACGTCTCATAATGTGATCTCTGACCAGGGGGGTGGCCGGAGACGTCAGGACCAACAGGAACCCGCTCCCCGATGCGCCGCTACAGCGACAAGTGGCAGTTCGCCCACAGGTAGAGCTGCGCCCCCTGTATCCCCCTATGTAGGTTCCTCTGGAGTCGAGCGGTTATGGGCTAGAGTTGCTGCTGGCTGTGACCTGAACACTCCTCTCTTGCACTCGGTGTCCCGTTGGTCCTGACGTCTCCGATCACCCCCTTTTAATGGAGCGATCCTCTACTAACCCCAGTACAGTAAGTAAATCTGCTTGTGCAAACCAACTCCTTTCTCTCCCAGTCTCGGTGTCTGCGAGGTGTGGCGCTCGTCACATCCCAAGATGCGCCCCCTCATTTTTCAACATCAAGACCAATACGCACTTTAGCATTAACAGCAGCTTGATAACCACTTGGACCCCTGGTTCATTCCTGTGATCCATTTCTGGAATGGAACGGGGCTGGGCTGCTGCTGGCTGTGGGTCTCTGGGATCTCCCGTGCTTGCAGTGGGACCTGGGGGCCGGTGTCAACTTGGTCCTGACGTCTCCGGTGACTGGCACTAGCTCCGACGTGAAGACAGTGCAAAATAGCCGCGCCGGTGCAATCCACGGGGAGCTGGAGAGGGGAAATCTCTAGGGGATCACACACATGCCCTTAAGCAGACCTTAGGGGGCAGATCATATCTTACAGGGCTCGACAATTTGCGGAAATCCTGCCCGCTGAGTTAAAATCTTGCTCATGCAAATTGGACGAAATGTGTACAAGTCTAATATGTGGCAACTTTTTAACTTTTGGGATTTAAGCAATCAGATTGCAATTATTAACCCTCCCGCGCAATAACCCTAACAACAAGTTTATGAATGGGGATTTAATTCCCTTTCTTCTCACCGACCGGAGGTTCCGCTGTCACCTCTGCGGGCCGCCCTCGGTGAACGTTTTCAAGGACCTTTCTTCAAGGACTGAAAAAATGTCGCTATTCGGAGGTTTTCGTTATTTGGAACTTCGGATAAAAGGTTGTGCACCTGTATTTGGATAAGCCAAAATGTTATTATTGAGGTGCTTAAATGTATTTTTTAGTAGATAATACTGGAGAAATAGATTAACGTTAGACAGGAAGATTCGATTTGTAAAATGTTTGTTTGGAAGAGCTTGCTGCTTCTTTCTATAGCAGCTTTCTTGGGTGAGGAGGGGGGTTATGTCACTGCCAGTAACATTTTAGCAATTTATATAAACACATCATTACACACTAGTCATTTTCAACCTGCACTGACCCGTTGCTTCATTATCAGCCTGTCATTTGGTTCATTGTATTTACATTGCAACTTAACGTTTTTCTTTATTATGCATGGATAGACACATAAAGCTAGTGAGCTGGAATGTCAAAGGTTTAAACCATCCTGTTAAAAGAAGAAAGGTTTTTTTCGCATCTTAAACAACTCAAAACAGAAATAGCCTTTGTGCAAGGATCTCATATCCGTTGCTCAAACAATGGCCGTCTCTTGTCATGTTGGGTGGGGCAGGGGTTCCACTCTTCCTTTCAGGCTAAAGCCAGAGGAGTTTCAATCCTTATCAACCAGAATATTTCCTTTGAGCCACATAATGTGATCTCTGACCAGTTTGGTCGGTATGTAATTGTGACTGGAAAATGATACAATACACTGGTAGTATTTGTCAACGTGTATGCCCCTATGTAGGTTTTTTCGAGCGGTTATTTTCATTACTTCCAGACCTGAACACATACTCTCTTATACTCGGTGGTGATTTCAATTGTTGTTTAGATTCTCTTTTAGACCGATCCTCTACTAACCCCAGTACAGTAAGTAAATCAGCTTGTTTCATCCAAGCCTTTCTCTCCCATTACGGTGTCTGCGAGGTGTGGCGCTCTTTACATCCACAAGATAAGGAATACTCATTTTTCTCACATGTCCATCATACGTATTCTAGAATTGACTATTTCTTTCTTGATAACCAACTTGGACCCCTGGTTCATTCCTGTGACTATGAGAGTATTGTCATTTCTGACCATGCCCCTATTGCTCTGGCCTTGTCCCTTCCAGATCTCCCCGGGTCAAAAGAGTAGACAGTGGCGATATGATTCAACTAGGCTCTCAGATCTGCGATTAGAACAGTTTATGTAAAAAGATAGCCTTTTTTTCCCACTAATATATCCCCTGAAATCAAACTAGCCTGATCGTATGAGCGGCCCTGGCTTTGGGGGCAGATTCCCAAATGAAGCGGAATCCAGGTTTAGGTTTTGCTCATCAAATTGGAGAAATTGACAAGCAATATGCACAAACTCAAAATCCAACTCTTTATAAATGACGATTGGAACTCAAAACCAAATTTGACCGACTCACTACTCACTCAATTGAACACATACTTTTAAAAAATAAAGCCATGTTTTATACATATGGAGATAAAACTGACAAATTACTTGCAAATCAACTTAAAGGTGCTAAAGCGAGACAGAATATTTCTAAAATTTGCATGCTTAACTGCCAGTTCTCTTCGGATCACTTGCAAATTAATGACGCTTTCAGAGACTTTTATTCCCAGCTTTATACTTCAGAATCTCAACTGGATCATAAGGTAATGCACGACTTTCTGAGCAGTCTAAATATTCCCAAACTTTCATTAGATTTTAGGGAAAGATTGGATGAACCCATATCACAGGCAGAAATAGCTTCAAACACAGTTGTTTTCCATTCTATCTGCATCCTACAGACAAGGTTCTCTTCCTCCATCCTTTGCCGAAGCCTGTATTACTCTTATTGCCAAAAAAGATAAAGATCCAACCGAATGCGCCTCCGACAGACCTGTCTCCCTTCTAAACACGGGTGCTAAAATTTTAACTCAGGTTCTAGCTCGTAGACTAGAGAATGTCCTCCCTACTGTTATATCTGAGGACCAAACCGGCTTTGTTAAGAGCAGACATTCCTTCTTTCACATACGTTGATTATTAGATATTGTCTACTCTGCTTCTGAGGATGTCCCTGAATGTGTCATATCTATTGATGCAGAAAAAGCATTTGACCGCGTTGAGTGGGTCTATCTATGGGCTGTTCTGGACAGATTTGGTTTTGGATTGTTTTTGGAACCAAAGTGCTTTACAGAGATTTTAAATTAATAACAGATCAATGCAATAAATCCATACAGATCAGGAAAAAGAGAAAAAAGAAAAAAGACACAGAAAACAGTACACTATAGAAATCAACATGAAACGTCCCCCCACAGCAGAATTCACTGTGAGGGAAGGCACCAAAAATATCCAGTTTTCCCCCTCACCCGAGGTCGGGGCCTATATATGGATCAGGTTACTATACTCTTATCCCACAGCCTCAGTTCGGACTAATTTCCAGTTGTCCAAGTCGATCGACTTGCATCGTGGAACCCGCCAGGGGTGTCCTCTGAGCCCCATGCTTTTTGACTTGGCCATCGAACCACTTGCCATGGCCTTTCGCAGCTGTGAGGACATAGCTGGTATTTGGAGGGGCAGTACACAACATAAGGTCTCACTATATGCTGACAACCTTTTGCTTTTTGTCTCAAACCCAGGCACCTCTCTGCATTCTGCTATGTCACTGCTCAATAATTTTGGTCAATTTTCAGGTTATAAGATAAATCTTGGATAAAGCAAACTGTTTCCTATTAACTATGAAGTACAACCCTCGGATCTTACCAACTTGCCATTCAAAATTGAAAAAAACAAGCTCTCATACTTGGGCATTTCAGTTACAAGGAAATACAAGGATCTTTTCAAAGAGAATTTTAGCATTCTGTTAAACCAGATGAAACAGATGCTAACACAGTGGTCACCCCTGTCAGTCACTTGTCGGCCGGATAAATTCAATCAAAATGACCATTTTACCAAAATGTTTGTACCTTTTTCAGGCCTTACCGGTTTTTATCCCCAGGTCCTTCTTTGACCATCTTGATTTAGTTATTTCCTCCTATATATGGAGAGGTAAGCGGCCTCGTCTTAATAAGGCCCAACTTCAAGAAGCAAGGCTGCGGGTGGCCTGGCTCTCCCAAACGTTTGCTTTTATTATTGGGCTGCTAACCTGCGCTGCCTTGCATTTTGGTCTTTCTTTCACAGCCAGCCCGATTGCCCTGACTGGGTAGGCATGGAATTACACACAGATGATAATTTGTCCATACCTGCACTACTTGGTTCCTCACTTCCACTCCCCTCAATTAAATCTGTAAAAAATCCAGTGGTTAAACACTCTTTGAGGATATGGGTTCAATTCAGGAAATGTTTTGGGTTGCATAACTTTTCTCTACTGAGCCTTTTTAAACCATCAACTCAGGACCCTGGCTTTAAAGAATGGCATAGGAAGGGTATTGTGCGTTTCAAGGACCTGTTTATGGGTAACACTGTAGCATCATTTGAACAATTAAGCAACAAATTCAATCTTCCAAAGTCAGATTTTTTCCGATACCTGCAAACAAGACATTATGTGTTCTATAAACTTCCCAGCTCTCCTATACCAACAGACACAACCCTTGTTGATACAGTTCTTTCTTTAACACCATCTCAGAATAGACTTGTCTCAGCTTTATATGGCAGGATGTTGGATCTAAGGCGACAAGGCAGCATGGGAGGAAGACTTGGGCTTCTCTCTCTCAAAAGATACATGGAGTTCCATTCTTAAAGTGGTTAATTCCACCTCTCTATGTGGTCGTCACTGCCTGATCCAATTCAAAGTGGTACATAGGGCTCATATCTCAAAAGCCAAATTATCTGCTATTTACTCTGAGGTTAGTTCATTCTGTGTTCAATGTAAAATTTCTGAAGCCCCTCTAATCCATAATATATTGGTCATACCCCAGCCTTAACAAGTTCTGGCTAGAGGTCTTTCATACATTATCCCAGGTGTTAAACATCAAATTGGAACCAAAGCCTCTAATCGCTCTTTTTGGGGTCACTGGTGAGGAGGTTAGATTAACTGCAGATAAACGCCGCACTATATCTTTTGCTTCTCTTCAGGCTCGGCGAACAATCCTGCTCGGGTGGACGGAACCTACTCCGCCCACTCATACACAATGGCTGACAGATATTATGCCCTGCCTAAAGCTCGAGAAAATCAGATACTCACTTCAACATTCAAATGGAAGGTTTCAGAAAGCGTGGGGACCTTTTTTAAATGCACTCCAGGCTTTGTAAAAGCTTGATCATCAAGTACAGTTTAACAGCTTAACAGTCTACCCATTCACTTATCGTGGATTATTGTGTTGACATGCTGATATTTGCATATGCTCACTGGCAGTGACTGGGGAAGGATTATTATTTTTGGTAGCTCGTTTTTCTTTTATTGTTGTTGTCTTGTTATATGTTGGCATAAGTTGTTTTTTATTTATTCTTTTTGTACACTCTGTCTGTATCAAATGGACAACTTTGCACTTTGTTATGTCCTGAAAACCAAATAAAAAAGATTTTGATTTAAAAAAAAAAGGAACCATGCCGACCAAATTTTACTTGCAGAAAATTTTTAAACATGCTGAAAAAATTTCCGTTACCTAGCTGAGGCTACGAGTATTCGGGAACTTCCCTCGAGCATGAAGGAGAGTTCCAGTGACCTCATCGGACCTCCTAGGACCTCGTGTCGCCCATGCTGCGAATTTGAGTCGAGGGCAAACTCGTCTAAACTCGCAGATTAGGTCGCCGCAGTGGGACAGCCTCTTTAACAGCAGATGTGGATTGTTTTTCACAATCAATTGCAATGTAGAAAGCATTCTATTGGGATGTATCACAACTTGGCTTTGCAAAAGCCTTGCTCAAGAAGCAATAAGTTGCATAGAATTTTGGATATAGCCCACTTCATCACACAAATGAGCCTCCACTTCATCAACTCCATCAAGGCTTCATGCTGCCTCTGGAAAGCAGCCAGCAATCAATTAACATTTACACTCCAATCATTCTTCTCTTTTCCTTCAGGCAGGCCATACAAAAGTTCGATAGCACAAATAATTGAATTCAGGAACAGCTTCTTTCCCACTCCAGGTTACTAAACAGATATCTCCTAAACTAAGGGCCTACTACCAATCTCCCAATTTATCTCATTGCAGACCTTGCACTTTTTCTATCTGCATTTTCTCTCTAACTATTATGTTATAACACCATAACATTATATCTGCACACTGGTATTTTTCTCTTTGCACTACCAGTTGAACGTGTATGACTTGATTGTACTAATGTACAGTATAATTTGAATAAATGAAATAAGCAGTATTGAATTTAACTTTACTCATTATTTTGTATAACTTTTGTTAGTATTTTGACAAAAGGTCGTTGACCAGAAATTTCTCCTCTTCTTGCCTGATCTCCTTGAAATATCAAACATTTTTCTGCTTTATATTAAAATTATCACTTGGGTTTTATTTATTCATTTAGACTTGGTGACTGGCCAGGTCTGAAGAGCAGGGTGCTGTGTGCGGTCTTAAATTGCAGCAGTCTGTGTGGATACTTGAATCAATCATCTCATCTTGCGAACAGCCGCTAGTTAGCTGTCCTCTGAATGTTTCTCCTGACCTGATGCAGATCATGACTTTTTCTAGTGTTTATCCAGGAACACTAAATCATGCTAAATCATGCTGCCCAGAGGCATTTTTACCATCAGAGTACAAACATCTCTCAAGAACAGCTTGTTCTAAAACATTTAGTAAGCATCAAAAACTAGAGGACAGTTATTATAAGAATATTTTGAAGGCAGAGATTAAAAGATTCTTGCTTAGTACGGGTGTCAGAGGTTATGGGGATGAGTCAGGAGAATGGGGCTAGGAGGCAGAGATAAATCAGCCGTGATTGAATGACGGAGAAGACTTGATGGGCCGATGGCTTAATTCTGCTCCAATCACTTAATAACTCATCAATTGAAAATATTTGAGTGGAAATGAAATGGGTGATTCATGGTTCAAAGTGTGGAAAGGGACAAAACAATTAAAATTGTGCAAATATTGATTTGGTGGAAGGATAACTTCATGGAGTTGAGATGGTATCTGATTATTATGAATGGAAAGTTATTACACTAAATATTGTACCCTTTATCCTTTGTCTTTGCTCTGTGGAAGGCTTGATCATATTCATGTATTGTCTTTCTTTGACTGGATAGCACACAAACAAAAGCTTTTTACTGTATCTCATTATAATTGACAATAATAAGCTAAACAAAACAAAACTAAACTAAAGAATCTTCGGTACATGAAGAATATGGAACTTTAAAGGGGAATGGAAAGCATCAGAAATGAGAGCTAGGATCATGCTAGGATTGTGTGTGTGAAGGAGAACGTTAAGAGGCACCAAGGAGATATGGACAAGCTAAGTGACAGGTAGAATATAATGTTGCAATAGCAAGCTCATCAACTTTGGTGCATTATATTTTTAAATGCTGATAAATTAAGTAGTGATAATGTTCAAAGGGTCCCAATCACTGAAAACTAAACTGCTGATGAAGCAAGTGATTAGGAAGTCAAACACTTTGTAAGAGAAACCAAACAGAGGAATGAGGAAGATAGACACAAAATGCCGGAGTAACTCAGCGGGACAGGCAGCCTCTCTGGAGAGAAGGAATGGGTGATGTTTTGGGTCGAGACCCTTCTGCAGACTGAGGGTCAGGAGAGAGGGAAACTTGAGATGCAAAAAGGTACGGAACAAATCAGAGCCGACACAGATGGCCAAAGAGCCCACAATGGTCCATGGTTGGCCGTGGAGGAGGTGGATAACGAGGGGATATAAACAGTGAAACTAGCAGGATGACTAGCATGGGGGAGGGATGGAGAGGGTGGGAATGCAAGGGTTACTTGAAATGAGATAAATCAGTATTCATACCGTTGGGTTGTAAGCTGCCCACACAAAATATGAGGTGCTGTTTCTTCAACAGCTTTTGTAAATCTGATCACCTGGGTATGCTTCAGCTTCCTTGCTTCCAAGCAGAAACTGAAGCCTCCTGGTACAGTCATGTAGTGTTGGTCCAAGGACACAGATAACATCCTTTGCGACGGCTTTGAGTCAGTGGACTGGTTCATATTCAAGAACTCTGCGGCTAACCTAGCTGAAATGCTACTGCTGTCACAGATTTCATCAGCGAGTGTGTAGAGGACTGTGTGCCAAGATGATACATATGTTCTCAATTGGTAACCATAGATGAACCTATCGCAGGTGAAAGTTAACTCCCAGGCAAAGTCCAAGTCCAAGGTCCACAGCAGACACCATCTCCCTGGCCCTAGACTCATCTCTGGAACACCTAAACAAGGACTCCTACATTAAACTCCAATTTATCGACTATAGCCCCACCTTCAACCCCATAAACCCATCCAAACTCATCTCCAAACTCTTAGGAATCAGCAACAGCCTCTGCCACTAGATCCTCAACGTTTCAACTCACAGACCACAATCGGTGAGGAAAAACGACAACCCCCTCCACAATAATTCTCAACACCCATGCACCACAAGGATGCCTTCTCAATCCCCTACTATACTTCCTTTACACTCTCGGTTGTATTACCACATTGAGCTCTAAACCATCTTCAAGTTTGAAGACGACACCTAAATGGAGAGACGGAGTATAGGGAGTATTGGGAATTTAATATCATGGTGTCACTACAATCGGTCCTTCAATGGCAGCAAGATGAATGCACTAGTTATTGACTTCAGGAAGCGTGGTGGAGTACATGTCACAATCAACATCAATGGCGCCAAAATGGAAATAGTTGAGAGCTTCAAGTTTCTTGGTGTTAATATTATCAAAAATCTGTCACAGATGACACACAACGCCTCTACTTCCTGAGGAGATTGAGGAAATATGGCATGCGTCCAATGACTCTTACACACTTCTACAGATGCACTATAGAAAGCATGCTGTCGGGTTGTATCACAGCTTGGTTTGTGAACAGATTATTTCCTGCTGCACCCGCTGTGTTTCTCCAGTTTTTTTGTGTACCTTCGATTTTCTGCAGTTCCTTCTTAAACAGGTTATTTCTTCTTCTCCCTGCTCCCTTCCGGCAGAAGGTACAGAAGCTTGAAAGTGTGCACAACCATACTCAGGAACAACCACTTATCCCACTGTTATCAGGCTTATGAATGGTCCTTCCATAACTTAAGTATTGTTTAATGCATCTCTATCCTATTGCAGACATGCGACTTTGTCTAAGGAACTGATGTGCAACAATGCTGAGAACAAAATTCTGCACTCTGTATCTTCCGCTGTGCTCTATCTATTGTATTTGAGTTTGACTTAATTGTATTTATGCATAGTATTAGTTGATCTGTGTAGGAAAGAACTGCAGATTCTGGTTTAAATCGAAGGCAGACACAAATTACTGAGTTACTCCAGCGTTTTGTATTATCTGATCCGTTTGGATAGCATGCAAAACAAATGTTTTCATTGTACCTCGGATACATGACAATAATAAACCTAAACTTAAATCTAACCCTAATCTTATTGAGGTGTATGAAATCATGAGGGGAATAGGTAAGGTTAATGTGCAGAGCCTTTTCTCCAGGAGAGCAGAATCAAAATCTAAAGGGCATTGGTTTAAGGTGAGAGGAGAAAGATTTATTAGAAATCTGAGGGGCAACTTTTTCCACACAGATGGTGGTGGGTACAAGAAACAAACTGCCAGAAGTGACAGTTGTAGCAGGTAACATAACACCATTTAAAAAACATTTGGACAAGTATATAGATTGGAAAGGTTTGGAGGATGTGGCCAAATCAATGGAACAAGCTAAGAGGGACATTCTGTTTGGCATGGACAAGTTGGTTCGAAGGACCTGTTTCCTTGCTGCATGAATCGACTGTAGAAGATAAATGTAAGAGTAGGATTCAAGATCTGGATGACTGTGGATTTACTTGTATTTCTTATGTTTTATGTGTGGTTCATATTTCAGTAGAAAAACAAACTTAAGTTAAAAAGTGAACTTGAAAAGGGAAAAAAAGAGGTTATAGGAATTTATGAGATTAGTAAAGGGTCTGCCCCACTAGGTGATTTTTTAGGTAACTGCCGGCGACTGTCATAGTTGTAGCAGGTTGCCGAAAAAAGGCGACTGGACTAATGGGCCTGTTCCACTTAGGCGATTTTTTAGGTGACTTCCGGCGACTACGACAATGGAATTCACCAAATTCAACAATGGAATTCAGCACCGACGCCAACCTACACACCAGGCGACAACGTACGCCATCCTGGCAACAACCTACGCCATCCTGGCGACAACCTATGTCAACCAACGACAGCACCCACATCAGGAGAAGACAAGCTACGACAAGCCCACGGTTGCCGACTGTTGCCGTAAAGTTTTGAACATTTAAAAATCCAGTGGCGACCAGAAAAACTCTCCAACTCTTTGGGCAACTGAGGAGACGACTCACGACCATACAGGCGACACCCCGGTGACCGTGTGGCGATAGCCTAGTCACCAGCAGTCGCATAAAAAATTGCCTGTGGGACCTTTATAGAGTCATATTGCATGGAAACAGACCCTTTGACCCACCCCGTCCATGCCAACCAAGATGCCCCATCTAAGCTAGTCCCATTAGCCATATACCTGTAATAGTAGTATAAAGACATAAACAGTAAAAGAAAAATCAAAGATTTGATGAGGCCAACTAAGCTCCAAAAAGATCATTTTGTTATGCCAGAATTTGACTGAGGTACTAAATGAACAGTTTCAATCTGCTTTGCCAATGAAGGAAGGTTTTCATAAAAGCTGTAACTGAGAATGCAGAAGGAACATTTTTGGTGATAAAAATTGATAAAATGGAGGTAATTAAAATGTTGGCAGCACTGAAAGTGGAAAAGATAGCTGATGTGAATTATGTTTCCGGGACCAATGAAGAGAGAGTGGAGATATTGAAAGCTCTGTCACGATCTTCCATTCTTTCTTGTATATGTAAATGCTCATGGGACTGGTGATCTTCAGATGTTACAATTCTAGTCAAAACAAGAGGAAGAAGGTCTGGAACACCAGGCCAGTCAGCCAAATGTCAACGATGGAGCAATGTTTTTAGAGAAAAGATCTAAAAGAACAATATTGGGAAACTGGCATGAATTTGTGAAATCATCTTTAACTAATTTAATGGATTTCTTTGAAGCAGTGACAGAAAGTGTTTATCGACATAAAAAGCTGTTGCAAAAATTTGTTGCAAAATTTTAATGTACATTATTAACTAAGGTTTTTACATGAATAGTAACAAAAGGGACTGTTGTCCAGAGAATGTGAAGGTGCTGCCGGTAATTCGGAAAACAGAAACATCAGATTGTTGCAAAAATTTGACTGGTTCACTGATATTCTTCAACGGAGAAAATTTGTAAAATAACTATTCTTTATGACATTCTGTTTTTTTGTTTCCTACAATTTTGTATCCGTGCTGTCGGAGTCCTAATAATCACATGGACTTTAATTTTAGTTTGTGGCATTAGTCAAACCCTACTCAACACTTCTGCATATAAACACTTTCTGTGTAAGAAGGAACTGCAGATGCTGGTTTAAATTGAAGATTATCACAAAAGTTGGAGTAACTCAGTGGGACAGGCAGCATCTCTGGAGAGAAGGATTCAGATTCAGATTCAGAAAACTTTATTGTCTGTCGTAACAGAAAATCTTCTTTGACGTGGCTCAACATACAGACAGGACAATGTACTGATAAGCAGTCATACAACACAGATTTCTGCGAGCACACACAGTGTGTATCGATCTTAAAAGCAAATATAAAGATTAAAAACTGTAAAAATAGACAAGATAAAAGTTGTGGATACGTGTAAAATGACAATGCGTCAGGGTTAATTTGCCCATTGTTCATTTTTTATTTAAGCTGTTTATGGCAATGGGTATGAATGCGTTTTTGTGGATGTTTTTCTTGGATAGGGGGACTTTATATCGGCGGCCTGATGGCAGAAGTTGGAAAGACTTGTGCAGGGGGTGGGTGGGATACTGTGTAATGAGATTGGCTTTCCTTTTAACTGCCTGGGTGTGGAGTACTGATAATTGATTTTGAGTTTTGCCAGTTATTTTGCTTGCCTGATTGATGATCCGGGAAAGCTTTGATTTGTCTTTGACAGAGGTGAGGGTGAACCAGGATGTGATGTTAAAGGTGAGTACAGATTCTATAAGTGATTTATAGACAGCTGTTAAAATGTCCTGTCTGACATCAAAGCTCCTGAGTTTCCTCAGCAGGAACAGGCGTTGCTGTGCCTTCTTGTACACAGAGTCTGTGTGCTGGGAGAAGGACAGGCGGGTGTCAATCTCTGTGCCCAGGTATCTAAAGGCCTCTACCTGCTCAACTGTCTGCCCATTCAGCCTCAGAGGTTCAAAAAGAGGTTGGGGGGAAGATGTTCGCCTCCCCCCACAGCACAGCTCCTTGGTCTTGGAGATGTTAAGCTCCAGAGAGCTCTCTTTGATCCACAGCATCAGGGTGTTGACCTGCTGATAGTAGGCAGCCAGAGAAGTGTGATCCTTGATGTGGGCCACCAGGGCCATATCGTCTGCATACTTAAAAAGGGAAATGTCACTGTTATTGTTTGTTATGTTGTTTGTGTAGATGGAAAATAAAATCGGTGATAAGACACAACCCTGAAGGACACCAGTGTTTAAAATCATGTTCTTGGATTTAAAACCATTTACCACCACATGCTGAGGCCGGTCCTGCAGAAAGTCTTTTATCCACATGATAAGTGATGGGTTGACTTGTAGATCCAGAAGGCGGTTGCAGAGGGTGACAGTGTTAACTGTGTTAAAAGCTGAAGAAAAGTCCATAAATAAAATCCGTGTGTGGGGGTGTGGGGAGTCCAGCTGTCTGCTAACTGTGTCCAGGAGAGTCAAACAGGCATCCTCCACCCCACGCCTTGCCTTTTAGGCAAACTGGAGTGGGTCAAGCCTGCCCACCACCATAGCAGTGAGGTGATCACTTACCACCCTCTCCATACACTTGGAAAGAATGGATGTGAGTGCCACCGGTCTGTAGTCCTTCATCTCCCTGGCGTTAGATTTCTTTGGCACCGGTATGAGTGTGGACTCCTTCCACATCCGTGGGACACAGCTGGAGTCAAGGAGATGCTGGAATAGCTGAGTGATAACATCCCAGCTGAACTGAGCATTCCCTCAGCACCTTGCCCTTGAGCCTGTCCGGGCCAGAAGCTTTGTGAGGGTTGATGCGGCCCAGTATAGATGTAACCTTCCTTTTATCCACTGTGATTGATGAACTGCTGGTGAGGGTCCAGTCATTCTGGGGGTGTGTCCTGTCAAACCTGCTGTAATAGATGTTGAGTTGCTCAGCAAAGGTGGCAGGGTCAGAGCATTGGATCAGGGCCGGTTTCTGGACTCTGCCCATCATGGTGTTAAGTCTCCCTTGCATTGCCAGTGGTGAATTTTTCCTCCACTTTGTTTTTGTAGTGGAGTTTGGCCAGCCTGGTCTTCCTTCTCAGCTCACTATTATACTGTTTTACTCTGTGTTTGTCTCCCTGTAGGAATGCCACTTTTTTGTTGTTAAGACACTGCTTCAGGTCCTTGGTAACCCAAGGCTTGTTATTAGGGTACAGCTTGACCTGTTTTGTTGGTATAACAGCATCCACACAGAATGACAAATAGGAGGAGATAGAGTCTGTCAGCAGATTTAGGTCTCCCTCACAACTTTGTAAAAATATTTCCCAGTCAGTAATCTCCATGCAGCCCCTTAATGCATCGACAGAGTCATCGTTCCAGACTTGAATAGTTTTTGTTTGTATATTTTCTGTTTTTAATTATTGCCTGTATTTTGGAAGCAGCAGAATGACATTGTGGTCGGAACGAACGAGTGGTGGGCGGGGCTTAGAGACATAGGCTCCCGGTATGTTACCAAAACACAGATCCAGCGTTCTGTCAAGTCTGGTAGGTGTGGTAACATACTGCTCCAAGTTTGGAAGCAGTGTGGTGACATCGCATCTGTTAAAATCCCCGAGCAGGAAGACAGGCTGATCGCTGCTCGGATTGACAGCTCTGTTGAAACAGTCAGCAATGGGATGGGTGACATGAAGGGACAAGACTGATCAGTCTGAAGAAGGGTCTCGACCCAAAATGTCACCCATTCCTTCTCTCCCGAGATCCTGCCTGTCCCACTAAGTTACTCCAGCTTTTGTGATAATCTTCAGTTTAAACCAGCATCTGCAGTTCCTTCTTACACTATTTTCTCTAGTTGCACCGTGATTACAATAACATTTTCAATGTTAACACGTTAATATTAATGTTATTATTAATGTGTTAACATAGTATAACTTACAAGAATATTTCCACCACCAGGGCGAAACCAGGGGCGCCACCGTCGGTCGTTCAATCGTTCGTGTCGCTGCCCGCTGGTTCAGTCTTCTACAAGGTATATTTAAGAAAGAACTGCAAATGCTGGAAAAATTGCAGGTAGACCCTTCTTCAGACTGATGTGGGGGTGGGAAAAAGAAAGGAAGAGTTGGAGACAGAAGGACTAGAAGGAGAGCTGGAAAGGGGGAGGGGGAGGAGGGAGACGACAAGGGCTATCTAAAATTAGAGGTCGATGTTGATACCGCTGGGGACTACCCAAGCGAAATACCCAAGGCTGTCTCCTCACTACATTTACTGCTGGCTTCAGTCGCCAATCTGGGTTTTTGAGTGATCTGTGCAAGGCATTCATTGATGCTGGAATTCCACTGTGGAAATTGGAAAACAAATCTCTCAGATGATTTTTAGAGAATCATATACCAGGAACAAATACCAAACGAGTCATCATTTCGGAAAAATTATGTTGACAGCAACTTCAACATTGTTGTACAGAAAATTAGAAATTAAGTTGCATGCAATAAAATATGGATCTCAATAAACGAGATAACCGATGTTGTGGGGAGATATTTTGCCAATGTGGTCTACACTGGAGGCAGGTCAACCATCAAAGGAGTATTTGTTGACATGGGAAGTATTGGAGAAGTCAAACAACTCAACTATTGCTCAGTTGTTTACATCTTCACTTGCTGTATTTTGGCCAGAAGGTATAAAACACTAGAATGTTCTTCTGTTTGTGACTGATGCAGCTCCGTACATGAAAAAAACTGCTCGTTCTCTTAAAGTTTTATTCCACAATATGTTGCATTTGACATGCTTTGCTCAAGGACTTCATAGAATTGCCAAACACATATGTAGCTTGTTTCCAAATGTCGATCACCTAATTTCCAATGTCAAGAAAATCTTCCTCAAAGCACCAGCACATGTGCAGTTGTTCAAGGGAAGGCACCTGAGATTCCGCTACCTCCTCAACACATTTTGACTAGGTGGGGTACATGGCTCTCTGCTGTACTCTACAATGCTGCAAATTTTGAAAAGGTAAAATAAATTGTCAACTGTTTTGAAGAAGAAGAATCTGCTGCAGTCAGGATCGTCAGTGAATTCAAGCCGAAAAAGTCCTTCCACTTGTGTTTATTGCTTCCAATTTTCCAAACTTCCCACAAACTATCACTTCCCTTGAGAAACGTGGTGAAACATTAGTGAATAACTTGCAAGGTCAAGGAGAATTCATTTGCGAAGATCTGGGAAAATGGACCATTTATTTGAGCCATGACACCAACTAGACAAATGCCGAGCTAGATATGGGAAGATTGTGTTAAATAGAACTAGATGGTATGTTTGTGTGAATATTGAAATATCTCCAGATAACTAATCAATGTAACTTTTGTTTTAATTTGGTAAGTGAACCACACGGTCTTATTCCATTTTAAAATTTATTTAACCATATAACAATCACAGCACGGAAACAGGCCATCTCGGCCCTTTTAGTCTGTGCTGAACACTTACTCTCACCTAGTCTCATCTACCTGCACTCAGACCATAACCCTCCATTCATTTCCCGTTCATATACCTATCCAATTTATTTTTAAATGATAAAATCGAACCTGCCTCCACCACTTCCACTGGAAGCTCATTCCACACAGCTACTACTCTCTGAGTAAAGATGTTACCCCTAAACTTTTGTCCCTTAATTCTCTAATCATGTCCTCTTGTTTGAATCTTCCCTACTCTCAATGGAAAAAGCTTATCCACGTCAACTCTGTCTATCCCTCTCATAATTTAAAAATACCTCTATCAAGTCCCCCCTTAACCTTCTGCGCTCCAAAGAATAAAGACCTATCTTGTTCAACCTTTCTCTGTAACTTAGGTGCTGAAACCCAGGCAACATTCTAGTGAATCTCCTCTGTACTCTCTCTATTTTGTTGATATCTTTCCTATAATTTGGCGACCAAAATTGTACACCATACTCCAGAATTGGCCTTACCAATGCCTTGTACAATTTTAACATTACATCCCAACTTCTATACTCAATGCTCCGATTTATAAAGGCCAGCACAACAAAGGCTTTCTTTACCACCATATCTACATGAGATTCCACCTTCAGGGAACTATGCACAGTTATTCCTAGATCCCTCTGTTCAACTGCATTCCTCAATTCACTAGCATTTACCATGTACGTCCTATTTTGATTTGTCTTGCCAAGATGTAGCACCTCACACTTATCAGCATTAAACTCCATCTGCCATCTTTCAGCCCATTCTTCCAAATGGCCTAAATCTCACTGTAGACTTTGAAAAATTTACTTCATTATCCACATTATCTTAGTATCATCTGCATACTTACTAATCCAATTTACCACACCAACATCCAGATCATTGATGTATATGACAAACAACAGTGGACCCAACACAGATCCTTGAGGCACCCCACTAATCACCGACCTCCAACCTGACAAACAGTTATCCACCATTACTCTCTGGTATCTCCCATTTAGCCACTGTTGAATCCATCTTGCTACTCCAGTATTAATATCCAACAATTGAACCGTCTTAACGCACCTTCCATGAGGAACCTTGTCAAAGGCCTTACTAAAGTCCATATATACAACATCCACTGCTTTACCCTCATCAATTTCCCTAGTAACCTCTTCAAAAAATTCAAGAGGATTAGTCTAACATGACCTTCCAGGCACAAATCCATGTTGACTGTTCCTAATCGGAATCTGTTTATCCAGATGATTAAATATATTATCTCTAAGTATCCTTTCCATTAATTTGCCCACCACTGATGTCAAACTAACAGGTCTATAATTGCTAGGTTTACGTTTTGAACTTTTTTTAAACAATGGAACAACATGCGCAGTACGCCAATCCTCGGGGACTATTCCCGTTTCTAATGACATTTGAAATATTTCTGTCACAGCCCCTGCTATTTCTACACTAACTTCCCTCAATGTCCTAGGGAATATCCTGTCAGGACCTGGAGACTTATCCATTTTTATATTGTTCAAAAGTGTCAGTGCTTCCTCTTCTTTGATCCTAAGTTTCTATAGCTACTCTACTTGTCTCCCTTACCTCACATAATTCAATATCCTTCTCCTTGGTGAATACCGAAGAAAATAAATTGTTCACTATCTCCCCCATCTCTTTTGGCTCTGCAGATAGCTGTCCACTCTGACTCTCTAATGGACCAATTTTATCCCTTGTATCCTTTTGCTATTAATATAGCTGTAGAAACCCTTTGGATTTACTTTCAACTTACTTGCCAAAGCAACCTAATATCTTCTTTTAGCTTTTCTAATTTATTTCTTAAGATTCTTTTCACATTCTTTATACTCCTCAAGCACCTCATTTACTCCATGCTGTCTATAATTATTGTAGATCTCTCTCTTTTTCCGAACCGTATCCAATTTCCCTTGAAAACCATGGCTCTTTCCAATTATTACTCTTTCCTTTCAACCGAACAGGGATATAAAGATTCTGTACTCTTAAAATTTCACCTTTAAATGTCCTCCATTTCTCTACTACATCCTTCCCATTAAACAAAATGTCCCAATTCACTCCTTTTAAATCATTTCAAAACTCCTCCTCAAAGTTAGCCTTTCTCCAATCAAAAATCTCAACCCTTGGTCCTGTTCTGACCTTCTCCATGATTATATTGAAACTAATGGTATTGTGATCACTGGACCCAAAGTGCTCCCCAACGCATACCTCCGCCACCTAACCTGTCTCATTTCCTAACAGGAGGTCCAGCACTGCCCCTTCTCTAGTAGGTACTTCTATGTATTGCTGCAAAAAACTATCCTGCACACATTTTACAAACTCCAAACTATCCAGCCCTTTTACAGAATGTCTTTCCCAGTCTATGTGTGGAAAATTGAAATCTCCCGCAATCACTACCTTGTGCTTACTACTAATATCTGCTATCTCCTTACATATTTGCTCTTCCAATTCTCACTCCCCATTTGGCGGTCTATAATACACCCCTATAAGTGTTGCTACACCTTTCCCATTTCTCACTGCCACCCAAATAGCCTCCCTAGACGAGCCCTCTAATCTATCTTGCCAAAGCACTGCTGTAATATCTTCCCCGACAAGCAATGCAACACCTCCACCTCTTGCCCCTCCACTTCTATCACACCTGAAGCAACGGAATCCTGGAATATTTAGTTTCCAATCACAGCCATCCTGCAACCATGTTTCACTAATCGCCACAACATCATACTTCCAGGTGTCAACGCAGGCTCTAAGCTCATCCACCTTTCTTACAATGCTCCTAGCATTAAAATATACACATTTAAGAAACCCACCACCTCTTATTCTCTTCTTTTTTTTCCCCTATCTATTTATTTTTTTTATTTTGATTGTTATTTTTCTGATTTTGTTTTGTTGATGGTGATGGTGTTGCACTGTTTTGCATATATCTCTGTGAAAAATCAATAAAAATTTAAGTGAAAAAAAAAGAATAACTTGCAGGTTTTCAGCAAAGTAACTCACGACATTCATAAAGCTCCTGGCGATGTAGGAAAATGTAGGACATACAAGGAAAATGTGAGAGAGTGATTTTAACTAACAAAGATCTTGATGAAATACAAAACATAGCTAAAGTTCTCAAAGATAGTTGTAATACACACAATATTGACATGAATATAGAGTCTGTAGCTTGTTTCAGGTATGCACCAGTGACCTCAGCTGAGGAGAAAGACGTTTTTCCACAACTGAAGCATATTCTGTATGACAGACGGCATAATTTAACACCAGATAATTTGAAAAAGATGTTAGTAAATATGTGCAACCAGGCAACTTTGGTCATATAATTTAGTATACCTTTATATTATCATTTTTACCCATATTTTGGTGGTGTAATTACATGCCTTTGTATGCTTTTTTTCAATAAACGCCTTTATCGTGCCTTTTTTGTAATTTTATTCTGCCTTTTTGCCTGCCTATTTCAAAGTTTTTTAGTGCCTAAACATCCTGGCTCTAGTTATGTCTAATTGTTTACCTCACTGATGTCCAGAGGGATATGGGAGTCCAGATCCATGGCTCCCTGAAGGTGGGCATAATGGAAAAGAAGGAGCATGTTATACTCACCTTCATTGGTTGGGGTATTGAGTAGAAGAGTCAAGAAGTCACAATGCAACTCTATAAAACTTTGGGTAGGCCAATACTTGGAGTATGGCATGCAGTTCTTATAGCTCCATTACTGGAAGGATGTAGAGGTTTTCGACTTAGACTTCAGGAAGACTTGGACAAGTAAACAAGTACACAGTGGTAACCATTGTAGGGGGATGTTTTATTTGTGTGTAAATGATTATTTTATTCTGTGTCCAAGATGGCTGCCGGAAGGGAGAGTGGACGCTGGCACGCTTTAGCTGCCGCTGCTCTCTCTTCATATTGTGTTTTTGATTTTTGTCTTTGGATTGAATTCTGTCTTTAATTTGTATACTGGTGATGTCTTTACTATTTATTTCATTCCGCTTACATGTTTTTACTCAATTTGCTAAATTTTGTAAGGTGTCCTTGAGACTCTTGAAAGGCGCCCATAAATAAAATTTATTATTATTATTATTATTATTATTAAACTTCTCACTGGTGACACTTCAGCTGTTTTGTAGATTGCTTCTTGAAAATAAATTCAAAGAAAAAAATAGATGTGACTTCACGACAACAATAAACCTATAAAGACTGGAGAGACTGAGTTTTTCTTAGAAGGGAGATTTTTTAAATAATTTAGAATAAATTGCTTACATAGAAACATAGAAACATAGAAATTAGGTGCAGGAGTAGGCCATTCGGCCCTTCGAGCCTGCACCACCATTCAATATGATCATGGCTGATCATCCAACTCAGTATCCCGCACCTGCCTTCTCTCCATACCCCCCTGATCCCCTTAGCCACAAGGGCCACATCTAACTCCCTCTTAAATATAGCCAATGAACTGGCCTCAACTACCCTCTGTGGCAGAGAGTTCCAGAGATTCACCACTCTCTGTGTGAAAAAAGTTCTTCTCATCTCGGTTTTAAAGGATTTCCCCCTTATCCTTAAGCTGTGACCCCTTGTCCTGGACTTCCCTAACATCGGGAACAATCGTCCTGCATCTAGCCTGTCCAACCCCTTAAGAATTTTGTAAGTTTCTATATGCTCTCTCAATCTCCTAAATTCTAGAGAGTATAAACCAAGTCTATCCAGTCTTTCTTCATAAGACAGTCCTGACATCCCAGGAATCAGTCTGGTGAACCGTCTCAGTGCTTACATTGTCAGAGGGTCTGATGAACTAAAGCTGCAGATTTAAAGAGCCAGATAGAAAATGGAATTGCACACAATGAGTTGTGAGCTGGATTATGTTGCCTGAAAGGTTGACAGAAATAATTTGTACAATTGAATTGGATAAATAATTCAAGGGCAAAATTGTACAGAACTGCTGTGAGCAAGGAATGTAAAGGAACCAAATGATAAAGTTTTTAAAAACGTAGGAATTGTAGGCCAAATGCCCTCTTCTGTGAGGAATGTATTCAAATGATTCAAATTAAGTGCGTTCCAGACGGAAACTAGGAAAGGCTACTTCTAGTTTGATTAGAACTCCAATGTGCTTTAAACCCCTTTCTCACGGGGCGACTTGACGCAAGAGTTAACCAGAGTTGAACATTGTGGGAACCTCTTGCGATAACCGTACGGCATTCGTGGACCACCGTGGACCACCGTGGCGCTAACGGCAGGCACTCGTGTAACTTGCGAACAGTGAACCCGGACCATCGTGGACCACCGTGGACCACCGTGGCGCTAACGGCAGGCACTCGTGTAACTGCGAACAGTGAACCCGGAAGCTGGACAGAAGGGACAGAAGGTGAGTAAAAATTGTCTTCTGTGGGATTGAATTTAAAAAATAAAGATTTGCATCCGCATATGGACATCAACTTATTCATGAGTTATGTTAATGAGATTCAAGAAAATAACTATAATCTTTAAAAGGGACTTTACTGGAAGGTCCCGCATTTTTATGGTCCGTGAGAAAATTTTCACATGTACTTCTTTGAGAGATACAGCTCGGAGTCCTCGCCGACCAGCGATCGATGCCTTTCCGAAGCAGGGTCCGGAACGCTACCAATCAATGTTCTCCAGAGACCCGTGTAAAGGAGTGAACTGCACATGCTGGTTTAAAACGAAGACAGACACAAAAAGCTGGAGTAACTCAGCGAGTCAAGCAGCATCTCTGGAGAAAAATAGGTGATGTTTCGGGACGAGACACATCTTCAGACTCAATTCCGATTAGGATGTCTGAAGAAGGGTTCCGATTCGAATCGCCACCTATTCTTTTTCTCCAGAGGTGCTGCCTGACACGCTGACTTACTCCAGCTTTTTATGTTTTTCTTCCCAGATCTGACTTACCTGCTGAGTTACACCAACATTTTGTGTCCTTTTGTGCGTATTAACCAGCATCTGCAGTTCCTTTAGACATTAACTAACTTCAGATTTTAGAGATATAGCGCAGAAACAGGCCCTTCGGCCCACCGAGTCCGCGCCGACCACCTATTCTTATACACTCCAGGGACAATTTTACAATGTTACCGAATCCGATTAACTTACAAACCTGTAATCTCTGGAGTGTGAGAGGAAACCGGTGCACCCATGGTCAGGATCGAACCCCGGTCTCTGGGGCTGTGAGGCAGCAACTCTACCACTGTGCCGCATGTAGTCAGATTTAATAAATTGCTGGTGTTGCTTCCAAAGACAGAGGCACTTATAATATTAGATCAGAATTGCACCTTTCCGCTAATAGAGTCAATTATTAGTCAATTAATAATAGAATCAATTATTGTTGGTGACAGTTCACCTACGAATATCAGACTATTTTCGCAGAGGTAAGGGCCAATTAGGCATAGCAAAAGGTATGAACACTTTTAAACATTTTTTTCCGACTATTTTGTCAAATACAAATGCAGGGGGAATGATCAAAGTGCTCACATGGCTCACTCTGTTAGAAGCGTTCTGAGTTTAAATGTTCCATGTATTCCTTCTTAAAGTATAAATTTTTGTGTGGCCAGGGGTGCGATTGAGAACAGCTGGGAAAGGGCGGAGGGGGCGTCACGAATAACAGCGTTTCCCTGGCCATATTATGGCCCATTCCCCAACCGTAACATTAATCAAGCTTTGTCTAACTCCGCCTTCACACCATCCCCCTGTGACATGGGTTAGTCATCGCTGGGCGGGCTGTGGGCCGAATGGCCTGCCAACGGGAGTCAGAGACTTGACACTGAGATCCATTGTGCAGGAAGGAACTGCGGATGCTGGTTTTTACCGAAGATAGACACAAACACCACCTGTTCATTTTCTCCAGAGATGTTGCCTGACCCATTGAGTTACTCCAACATTTTGTGTCTGTGTTCACTATGAACATTGAATTATTTAATTTTAGGTAACTTACACTCTCTCTCTCTCCCTCGCCCACCCCCTCCTGCCCCCCAGGTGGGGGAGTCGAGGGAGAGGAGGGGGAGACAGATGGGGGTGTCTTCATTTACTGGTGACGGGTGTCTGTCACTGAAACAGGCAGGTGAGATTTCACATCCACCTTGTGTGTGCCTCTCTCTCTCTCCCTCCCTCCCTCTCACACAGGCTGAGAGACTCTGCCTCTGTGAGTGTACGTCTCTTTCTCTCCCTCTCCCACACACAGTAAGACCGAGGTACTGTGCTCAGTCCATCTGTCTCCCACATACACAGTAAAACTCTGCTTTGTGTGTGTATATACGTCTCCCCTCATTTCTCTTTCTCCCCCCCCACCCCTCTCTCTCCCCCCCCACCCCTCTCTTTCTCCTCCTCCCCACCTCTCTCTTTCTCCCCCTCCCCCACCTCTCTCTTTCTCCCCCCACACACAATAAGACCGATGTATTCTGCTTAGTCTCTCTTCGCTCCCACACACACAGATAGACCAAGGTCATGTGCGCTCTTTCTCTTCCGCCAGTCACCCCGAAGTACATCACACTGCCTCTGTGCCTCTCTCTCTCTGTCTCTCTCCCCCTCTCTCCTAAGTAATGTGGCATCTTCCTGCAGTAAAGTCGCTGCATTAGTACAGGCACGTCTCCAAATGAGCCAATTCAACCAAGGGAGGATATTTATAGTGTGTGAAAAAAAAAGTGACATAATTTGTGCCACATGATGATTTAATTACACTTGACAGTTCACAATGTCATTCAAGATTTAACGGGAAAGCTCGGGAGACGGACAAGTCACTCGCACAAATAACAGAAATGCCGAGTACCGTGGGAACTCTTTGTCTACCCCCCCGTTATATCGTGTAATATCGTGCTAGACCACGACCACTTCACTCTGGCTACATCTTGCGTCAAGTCGCCCCGTGAGAAAGGCCTATTACTAAGTCACAGGTACTCTAAAATTTAAATTGCTGCTGGTATCTATCCAAGTTGGCAACTTGTGGTAAACAGATCACATTTCCATTATTTTGCTGAGTTTGTAATTGCAGCTGAAGGTTGGAATGCTTGCAATGTGCAGCATAGCATCAACAGATATTATGTACCACATCCACTAGGGATCACAAGGACAGTGACCCTACATTCTGCTCTTATCTTGATGGTTCAAACCTCTTGTGTGTTCTTGCAGCTGCACCCATTCAAGGGAGAATCGAAGATAGCATCACATTCCACATGCAAGTTTTGAGGGGCACAACGCAGAATATCCAACTTAGATCCTGCTCGTGTTAAGGTATTTTTGACATCATGACATTTCTTCGTTCGGAAGACTTAAATCAGAGAAAGGGAAAGATTAAAGAATAGTTGCGAAGTGAAAGATACTGTATGCTTTATGGGTGAGCATGGATAGCAGGTTGGCTGGATGGCAGAAGACAAAGAGTGGCAATAAAGGGGGCTTTTTCGGGTTGACTGCCAGTGACGAGCGAACATTCACAAGGGTCGGTGCTGGGGCCGCTACTCTTCCAATGTGGTTGCATGTTCTTTTGCAGAAATAGTCATAAGTTTATGAGACGTTGTCTGAAAACCCTAGGTGAGCAGATGTGCATTTTGTTGATTATTCTGGTTTTAAACCTTTAATTCATGCAGCACAGATATTGTGCCAATACAAAAAGAATTAAGATTATTTCAATTGGCATAAATAAGTTATGACTCATTTAATGGCATCCTTTTTGCACAACTTTAAAAGCTACCAGATGTGCCTGTACTTATTGCCTGAATACACGCAAATTTATAGTTGTATTCTGATTGTTATTTCTTCGCTGTCTGCAGTGCTGGGAGATTGCCATTAACTCCAGGAATGTTAGCCAAGGCTGCTGGAATTACTAAAGAAGCAAGGCACTGTGAGTAGTTTGAAGTCTGACCTGCATTTTAAAATCACTGAATGTTTGTTCACAATGCTTTAAAGCTATCTCCAGGCAATTCAGATTTCTGTTTTCTGACAAACAGCCTTACCACCATATGTTCATCCTAAACGCAAATCTTCCTCTGATATGCGAGAGATTCTTAAGCATTTTTGGATATTATAGAGAGAAATGGTAAATAGATTTTTAATCCAGAGGAAGACAGAACTTACTTTCTGAAGGAGTGGCTGAGAAGGAATCGCCTTACATTTAAAAAAAACTGTAACGGCAGGGTTACACTTCGAATGCTGGAAGGTGAAGTTGTAGCCTAATAACGTTTCCATTGGCATCGACGTGATAACCAAAACAATCTCCTTCGGTGACATATATTTTCTGTGATTCTGCTTGCTGTGAGCAAACGAGGTTGACTGTCACTTTAACATGCATCTCTAACTCTATTGTACTCTTATGACTCAGTGTAATTATGCATCAGTGCTTCTTTAAATTTCCCTTCACAGCTCCCAACAGCCATTCTACATGTCCTGCCTCTCTTTGTCCTCAATAGACTGGAATTAATAGTGCGCAACTGGAAAACAGATTTCCTTCCTCATCTTAATTTTATTCAACAAATTCAATCCAATTATTATTTCCTGTAACACGTTCAGTTTTGTCCTTTTCAACTTTTCAACAGTGTATTACCCCACAGATAAATGCATCTATTTCTTGTTTACTTTTACATTTCCTCTTAATTAATACTATTGCAAATATTTAATTTCCCCTGCGCGCTCACCTTATTCATTTTAGAAAGTTTACATAAGTTTAGAAAATAATGAATAAGTAATGTGTGGAAAGTTATCACATAATAACGGTTCCTATTAAGCAAATTAATTAGTCTTTAACGTGTTTAAAAGTAAAATGTTCCATAGATTCTGCCGTTAAATGACTTCAAACATATTGAGAATGCAAAGAAGATGTTAGTAATTTTACACAATGTTCTGTCAACGTCAGAATAACTATCAAATATATAATTTTATAAACAACATGATGCAGTAGGTAGTGCTGCTGACTCACAGTTCCAGCAATCCAGGTTCAATCCAGACCTCTAGTAATGTGTGTGTGAAATTTGCACTTTCTTAATTTGACTGTGTGATTTTACTTCGGAGTCACGTGAGTGACTTCGTGAAGAACCCCGCTTCCACGCATGCGTGCCATATCGCTACACGCATTCGAACTCGTCATCGCTGGAGGAAGGACGTTCCTCCAAATCGGCAGGGGAACCTGCAACAGGTACGTAAGGGAACTTTGTTTTCTTTACTTACCCTTGTTTATCAAGAAGGCTGATGAAGCTGGCTGGGGAGAGTCTGCAGATCTGCAGGCAGCCAGCAGCGGCTGGGGCCCGTTAATTTATTTTTAAACAGGAACGGAGCCGACTTTAGCTCCAGGACAACGGTCGCTGGAGCAGAGAGTTTTCCCGACAATTCGGAAACAGCCCCACTAGTCATTTAGTGGATTTAATATTTCATGGGTCCGAGGGGCTGGAAGGTGCGGAACTGGCGCGTTAACGGGGGTTCCGCAGGTCTAAAAATAGCGGCGAGCGGTCAGTGCCCGAGATCACTGAGTACGCGTTGGACCCGCTGGACCGCGCTGGAGCACCGCAGAGGCAGGGGGAAAACAGACAGCAGCAACAGGCTGAACTCCCGTAATGGGAATAACTGTGCCAGACTTACCCCCCCGCCCCGACTTTTGCTCCTGTTTTTCCCTCCCGAATTTTGCTCCCAACTTCGCTCCGCGCCGACCACGGCTGGTTGGGAGAGGAAGGCATAATCAGAGTCGTGGACTTCGAGGAGTAAATTGAAAGTCGGGAAAAGCAGGTAAGAGACTCTGCGTTCCTTCCACTTACCTTTTAGGTGCAGACATGGACCGGGTCCAGTGCAGACATGGACCGGGTCCATGTCAGCTGCAGAAAGCCGGCGGGAGAACCGCGCAGTGCAGGCAGCCGGCAGGAGAGCAGCAACGGCAGCCGGCAGCGGCAGGAGCAGCAGCAGCGGCAGCGGCAGCGGCAGCGGCAGCGGCAGCGGCAGCGGCAGCGGCAGCGGCAGGAGCAGCAGCGGCACATCGATTCCCAGAGAGGGAAAACACCTGTGCCCGACTTCGCTCCCGCACCAGGAGAAAAATTAATTTTCTCGACCAGTATGCCAGTCTCGCTTTGGAAGCGAGTCTGGCTTCATGCAGCGCTACCGGCCAGCGCCGAGGCCAAGGACATTGCAGTGGACTTGACTGGCTGCAATCGACCGCGAGGGACCAGTACTGTGAGTACCGGGGTCGGTCCCAGCGGGTTTTTTTTAGTTACAGAGATCACTTCTTGGCCTTTTGGCTAAGATCAAGTATAGTATCTGTTTATTATCAGTTTTAATATCTAATACGTCCCTTATCTAAGGACCATATAAGCAGGAGTGCCCAGAACTGAGGGCATTAGAGTGGGGTTGACCGGCTGCAACGACTGCGAGGGACCAGTACCGTAAGTACGGGGGTCGGTCCCAGCGGTCTGAGATAAACAAGCAGCCAGGAGCACTGAGAGCGTTGGAGCTGGGTTAAAGAAATGGGCTAGATGGAATCAGCTGTGCCAGATGTCCTCCACACCGGCCATATCCACTCCACGGAAGGAAGGACAAAGCTGGAGAAGGAGGACCGTGAAGCAGCGGGCAGCCAGCGGCACTTGGATCAACCGTAGTGGGATCAACTGTGCCCGATGTCGGCCCCGCACCGGCCAGATCCATGCGGCCGAGCGGTAAGGCTAGACACAAAACAAACAAGGTCGTCGACTCAGAAGGGTCCGACTTTGCATAACCGCCGGCAACCAGCGCCCGAGAGCGCTGGAGCAGGGAGAAGCGGTGTATGGAGCCTTGCTCCTACGTGATAAACCCACAGCAGTACCTCTTTGAGGGCTGCACAGTGCTTCTACCCCATCAGAGGGGAGCACTGCGGGTCAGTTTCTGGGCTGACCTGCAAGAGGGGTCCGCAGAACAAAAGACAAGTGGGCAGGAGGTAAGCCCCACATGGGTACCCCGTACGGGACCCTAGAGATCTCTAACTCTATAAAAAAGAGTAGGCAGGACCCTGATGGGCCAGAGCCTGGTAATACAGCATCCCATGATCCTAACACAGCAGGGACTCTGCGGGACATGGTGGCTGATTACTTTAACCAAGTCAAACATGGGTAGACTTGGATCCAGGATGGCAATAGTATTACTATGTGTCTGGCCACAAACGCCAACAAGAAATATTTACAGAGATTGGCCAGACATCTGCCACCTGGCAACGGTGAGGCATTACAGGTGCCCAGTGTAAAACCAATGCATTTGGCAGCATATGGGGACGAACATCAGGAACCAGGACCTCAAGATCCAGAAAACCTTAAAGGGATTGACGGAAGGGATCACAGCATACACCCGCACCCTGGACTAAACGGAGATAACCAAAGACCATCAAGACACACTAGCTCGGTTTAGTAATATGCAATATGAGCTGAACTACATGTGGAAGGCTGCCATTCAGCCAGCACTGGACCCCTAAAATGCTACCATTTGCAAACAAAGAACCGTGGGTGGACGAAGCAAGACACTGGGGCTCATCAAGGCCAGCGCAAGGGCCTATTTTGGAGCACGATACCAGCCACATGCAAGGCCATAAAAAATGTGGCTCATACCAGTGGCAGTGCCAGAAATCAATATAACCCGCAGTAGCCTTTTAGGGTATGGCCAGGGCAGCACCCTGGCAGATGCGGAAGCCTCAAACCTCCCACACTACCCCGAACAAGAGATCTAACCAGAACCCCCTTTTCAAAAAACCAAGGAAATAACACAACCACCGGTAACCATGGAGGTAGGTGGGTGTGGTTTCTTCTGTTAAAAAGGGACCCACGATGGTGGGAAAGAGGAGGTTGCAACACTACAGTTATGTATGGCATAGAATCACTACAGATTCATATAATCTCAGCAGTATTCAGGGTTATCTGATAGAATTTACTCATCCCAATAACCCCAGTAGAACATACACCAGAATGGCATTTTGTCCTTACATAAACCAAACAATCTAAAGCCCACATGGTGCTACAAAAATTGTACACAAAAGGTGTGATTGAGCATACTTTTCATGGAACATTAGAATTTGTATCAAACATATTTATTAAAAATAAAATAGATGGGGGTTGCAGGATTATCATTGACTTTTCAACCCTAAACACATTCGTTCAAGATGTTCATTTTAAGATGGATACTTTTATTACTGATAAAGACTTGGTGTCAGCGGGGTTTTTCTTTATGGCAGGCATTGACTCAAAAAAGGGGGAACTTTGGCAATATAGAGCTTACCAAAGGGGCTAACATCAGCCCCAATATTATTTACAAAAATTCTAAAACCAGCTTGGCATTGTTATGTAAACAAAGCCATAGGGTGATGTATTTCCCCCGTTCTGCCCCATCAATGGGGTACTAGGGAATTCAACTAGACTCGGCATCTGGAATTCTGAGAGTACCCGACTGGCCTACTAAATCATGGTATTCGGCCATACAGGGGATGGTGTTAGAACCATGTTCCCTCATGAACATAGCCAAATTTATTAATTCATCCAGTGACTGGGGGCAGTCAACCAGGCCATAAGACTATGGATTTGTTGATTTGTAGAGTCTAAAAGACCCACTACACGGCATGGGGCTGTCAGACAGGACGATGAATCTCATCTCATCTGCGCTAAGACTGTCAACACGGAAGCAGTACCTTCGACACATCAAGAAATGGGGCATATACTGCTTGGACAACAACCTCGACCAAAAGGCCAAGAACATTCTGGCTGTATTGGAATTTTAACAAGCCTCCATTATGATAATCGATGGAGCTACAGTGCCATCAATAGTGCCAGAAGTGCACTCTCCAATTACCTATCACAAGGAACGGAGTGGCACACGGTGGGAACGCACCCCCTGGTAACAAAACTCATGAGGAGCATATTCAATGGTAATCCCCCTAAAACCAGGTACTCCGAAATCTGGGACGTGGGTGTCGTTCTAAACATGCTGAGGAGCTGGTAGCCCATAACAGCATTGTCACTTCAGTAACGGACCATGAAGATGGTTATGCTCATGGCGGTAGTTGCCGCACAACGAGTCCAGCCATTAAGCAAACTGAGCCTGGACTCCCTGATCATCTCACCCGAGAAACTGGTGCTTGTCATACAGGATTTAATAAAAGAAAACAGACCAGGTTCATCGGGTCAAGTGTTTGAATTTATGGTATACCCATATGACGAACGACTGTGTATAGCAAGACACATCCAACTATACATAGAATATACTAAGAGCATTTGAGGTCAGAGAATGCCGTTGTTAATCTCTTACAAGAAACCGCACAAAAGGGTCACGACCCCAACTATATCAAGGTGGCTCAAATATGTCCTAAAGATGGCAGGAATAGACACTAATGTTTTTTAACTCTCATTCAACCAGGGCTGCAGCAACATCCGCAGCAAAAATCCTAGAGGTACCCACAGACCAAATCCTCAGAATGACAGGATGGTCATCCGAAAGGGTTTTTTCCAAAGGGTTTTATAATAAGCCAGTTATATTTTGGAGCCATCATCGTGTTCGGAAACCATTTTATGTTCAACAATATAATTTGCCCGAAAGGTTACAGGGCTATGATTGTCAATTTAAAACATTTATATATTTTTCGTTATACCAAACAACTCTTTGTATAAGTGTGTTTTAAAATTACTAATGATACTCTCTCCCAATACCCAAGGCAGTTGTGAGCATGGACTCGTTCCACGGCATGAGGTCACAGAGCTTTGAAATCTTCACGAAGTCACTCACGTGACTCCGAAGTAAAATAGTAAGATTAAACGAGAATTTACCAGTTTGAAGTTTGATCTGTATTTTATGAGGAGTTACGATGAGGGATTACGTGCCCTCCGCTCCCACCCTCTTATGATCATATCAAAAACTGGTATCTCTTTGATAATCTTACTATGTTAGATCATTATAGGTTCCTGTGACCTCACACCGCTGCTTTGAAGAATGACACGCATGCGTGGAAGCGGGGTTCTTCACGTAATCCCTCATCGTAACTCCTCATAAAATACAGATCAAACTTCAAACTGGTAAGTTCTCGTTTAATCTTACTATTTTCCCTCATTTCCTCTCACATGCCAAAGATATGCTGGTTGGTAGGTTAACTGTTGTAAATTGTTGGTGGGTCAGTGGAGAAGTAAGATGGTGTTTAAGAAGGAACTGCAGATGCTGGAGAATCGAAGGTACACAAAAAAGCTGGAGAAACTCAGCGGGTGCAGCAGCATCTCTGGAGCGAAGGAAATAGGCAACGTTTCGGGCCGAAACCCTTCTTCAGACTGATGTCGGGGGAGGGAGCAGGACAAAGATGGAATGTAGGCGGAGACAGTAAGACTGGTGGGAGAACTTGGAAGGGGGAGGGGATGGAGAGAGAAAGCAAGGGCTATCTGAAGTTAGAGATTTACCCGGGAAGGGGATGGTTTGTGTGGGAAGGGACAAGTTGACCAGGGAGTTTCGGAGGGAACTGCGCTCAGGATGAGGTGTTCCATACCAGGGCATCGGAGATGTCCTCATTCTTTAGGAAATGGGGGTTCCCCTCATCCATTATAGGTGAGGCTCTCACTAGGATCTCCTCGATATCCTGCAGATCACCTTCCACCTCATCAGCCGTCGCATACAGCATATAATACTCCAACATTTTCGCCACCTCTAACGGGATCCTACTGCTGGCCACATCTTCCCATCTCCACCCCTTTCTGCTTTCCGCAAAGACCGTTCCCTCTGAAACTCCTTGGTCAACTCGTCCCTTCCCACCCCAACAACCCCAACCACCCCCTACCCGGGTACTTTCCCCTTGCAACCGCAGGAGATGCAACACCTGTCCCATTACCTCCTCCCTCGACTCCATCTCAGGACCCCAACAGTCTTTCCAGGTGAGGCAGAAGTTCACTTGCACCTCCTCCAGCCTCATCTACTGTATCCGCTGTTCCAGGTGTCAACTTCTTTACAACGAGCGCAGGCTCGGCGATCATTTCACTGAACACCTCCGCTCAGTCCGTTGTAACCTACCTGATCTCCCAGTTGATCAGCATTTCAACTCCCCCTCCCATTCAAAATCTGATCTTTCTGTCCTGGGCCTCGTCCATTGTCAGTGAGGCCCAGTGCAAATTGGAGGAACAACGCCTCATATTTCACTTGGGTAGTTTAGACCCCAGCGGTGTGAATGTTGACTTCTCTACCTTCAGATAGACTTTATTTTCTCTTTCCATCCCCTCCCCCTTCCCAGTTCTCCACTAGTCTTACTGTCTCCGACTACATTCTACCTTTGTCCCTCCCCCTCCCCTGACATCAGTCTGAAGAAGGGTCTTGAACCGAAACGTTGCCCATTCCTTCTCTCCAGAGATGCTGCCTCACCCGCTGAGTTACTCCAGCATTTTGTGTTTACCATTTAAACCAGCATCTAGTTCTTTCTTACACATGGAATTGATGGTAATGTGGGAGGAAATGGGTTTCAAGAAAATAAATAGGGGGTAGAATTGATGATTTTGCTTTGAGAGGTAAGATAGATGTATGGATTGAATGTGTCTTATGAAACAGAAAGAAATATGAGGAGAAAAAAATAATTGCCATCCTTAACACAATATGACAACTGACAACAGCATTTTATTATTTCTATTGTCTTGTTAATCTTGCAAGTAAAGAATTATAGAAAAGTCCATCTGAAAAGACCAACTGACTCTTTGATAGACACAAAATTTTGGGGTAACTCAGCGGGACAGGCAGTATCTCTGGAGAGAAGGAATGGGTGACGTTTCGGGTCGAGACCTGTCTTCAGGATCTGTGAGGAGGATGCTAGGAGACTGCAAGGCGACTTGCATAGGCTGGGTGAGTGGGCAAATGTTTGGCAGATGCAGTATAATGTGGATAAATGTGAGGTTATCCATTTTGGTGGCAAAAACGGGAAAGCAGACTATTATCTAAATGGTGGCCGATTGGGAAAGGGGGAGATGCAGCGAGACCTGGGTGTCATGGTACACCAGTCATTGAAGGTAGGCATGCAGGTGCAGCAGGCAGTAAAGAAAGCAAAAGGTATGTTGGCTTTCATAGCAAAAGGATTTGAGTATAGGAGCAGGGAGGTTCTACTGCAGTTGTACAGGGTCTTGGTGAGACCACACCTGGAGTATTGCGTACAGTTTTGGTCTCCAAATCTGAGGAAGGACATTATTGCCATAGAGGGAGTGCAGAGAAGGTTCACCAGGCTGATTCCTGGGATGTCAGGACTGTCTTATGAAGAAAGACTGGATAGACTTGGTTTATACTCTCTAGAATTTAGGAGATTGAGAGGGGATCTTATAGAAATTTACAAAATTCTTAAGGTGTGGGACAGGCTAGATGCAGGAAGATTGCTCCCGATGTTGGGGAAGTCCAGGACAAGGGGTCACAGCTTAAGGATAGGGGGAAATCCTTTAAAACCGAGATGAGAAGAACTTTTTTTCACACAGAGAGTGGTGAATCTCTGGAACCCTCTGCCACAGAGGGTAGTCGAGACCACAGTTCATTGGCTATATTTAAGAGGGAATTAGATGTGGCCCTTGTGGCTAAGGGGATCAGAGGGTATGGAGAGAAGGCAGGTACGGGATACTGAGTTGGATGATCAGCCATGATCATATTGATTGGCGGTGCAGGCTCGAAGGGCCGAATGGCCTACTCCTGCACCTAATTTCTATGTTTCTATGTTTCTAAACCTCAGAGTGTGTAGGAAAGAACTGCAGATGCTGGTTTAAATCGAAGGTAGACACAAAATGCTGGAGTAACTCAGCGGGCCAGGCAGCATCTCTGGAGAGAAGTAATGGGTGACGTTTGGGGTCGAGACCCGTCTTCAGACGGTTCTGTATTGACTCTTTCAAAGATAAATCAAATTAGTTTCACACCCCTGCTCTTTTTACACAATACTAATATTGTTTTTCCCCTCCCTTTGAAAATATATCCTCTACTCCAATAGCAGCCCATTCTAAACTCTAGCAACGTTAAATAAAAAAATATTTTCCTTACCATTCTTTTTGTTCAGCCATTCTGTCTAAACGTTCATGATTTAAAAAAAGATCCATTAAATCTCTTAATCCTCACTGATCAGCAAAGAACATTCCCAAGCTTCTGTATTCTATCCGTATAACGCCTTGACGCAAACACAAATACAATTATTTGTATATTTAAACTCATCACATATTAACCAGCAACGAGTTACTTATTAATTGCCTTTACGATTTACAGATCTTTGGTGCTTCTAACATTTTGGAGTGGAATAATGGCAGACAGTGAGAGTGATTTCCAAACAGTTAGGCTATTCAATTACAAAGGATGCAAGATGTCCGGCATTCACACCATTCAACGTTTGGATCAGATGGAAAATTACGAGGTGCGAGATTCTGACGTATTCGTGGTAACATATCCTAAATCTGGTGAGTAGTTCATTAGATGATCCTTGTTGGTCACATCTATGAAATACTGTACACTCCATGCTTCACCTGCAATCAAATAACAAAAAATGCGTTGTTATTATGATAATTAAGAATAAATTCTCTAGAAGTATTATTATCTTAATTCTATTATATTTAACAAGTCTAGACAATTCTGAGTTAATTTGTCATTTATCCCTGCTTTTACTGTGAAATCTGAAGACTTGCTTTCATTATGGACGTGGAGTGAAAAACTCTTCTTAATGGTAGTGCGCTGTTTTTTTAATTTAGAAGCATAAAACAGCACAGAATTTTCCACGGGTAAAATTTGATAAAAATGAAAGGCCCTGAAATCTAACTGGTTTGCCTGCATTGTCTTTCCTCTTCAATGTGGGAATGCCCAATTTGCCGCAATTTGCAGGCATTACCGAAAGGACCATGGCATTTGGTCAAAGGTAGACATAAAATGCTGGAGGGTGAGGCAGCATCTCTGGAGAGAAGAAATGGGCGACGTTTCAGATCGATATCCTTTATGTCGTTTGGTCAGACGACACTGTTTATTTCAGCATCATGTGAATGAAAATGTACTTTCCCATGATGGTAATTATTTCATGTCTCTCCAAAAATTCAACTCTCTGGCACACAAAGTGTCAACTGCTCTGAGTTCCACTTGTCCAGGTGTTAAACACCACACCAAATATGTATCGAATGAAAAATATTCTCACTAACTACCATTTATTTCACTCCATAAACTTTAGAAGGCCCAAAGGTCTGTAAATCTCAAGGACGATTAATAATTAACTCATTACAGGTTTATACTTGAAGAGCTCCAATATACATGCCCAGTGCTGGTAGTGCTATTTTGCTGCTGTGCCGATTACATTTATTATTATTTCCCATACCTTTGTGGTTGACGATTATTCACAAACCCATCAGGTTTTTATCATGCTCCGTGCTCAATAGCTGTGTTTTGAAGATCCACTCACATTGCCATTTGTAGCTTCAGCATTTCACAATGACATGCAGCCTTTTGTGGGGGACATCTGTGTGTATATTTGGTGTGATTCAAACTGCATTGCTATCATGAAAGCCTTCAGATTCCTGCCAAACACACCAGCCAATGAAGTTGAAGTTGCTCAAAGCAAATGGTAGCCATGTCATTTCTGAGTGTAGTTTACAGAGTTCTGGCCATGGAGACCAGTGCGTCCACACAAATAGAATCTTATATTTCCTGGAATGTGATGGTATTTCCTGAAATTTTCAAAAAATGCCCCCCTGCGGGCTATTTGTTGTTGGGTTATTTTTGTGGGCACACATTAACAACACAAAGAAGAACAAGGCAAAACAGGTATATATAACTACACCGTATCTGCCTGCTAATGTTACTCACTTGTACAGTGTTATGCAAGGCAGCTTTTATTGCCTCCTCCTCCAACAGCTTTCGTTGTTTTTTCAAATTCTCTGCTCCCTCTCTCTCTCCCTCTCTACCCTTTCCCTTCCTCCCACTCTCCCTCTCTTCGTCCCTCCCTCTCTCCCTCCCTCCCCCTCTCCCTCCCTCTCTCTCCTCCCTCCCCCCTCCCTCTCTCCCGTCTCCCCTCCTCCTCCCTCTCTCCCTCTCCTTCCTTCTCTCCTCTCCTCTCTCCCTCTCTCTCTCTCTCTACCCATCTCTCTCTCCCTCCCGCTCCCTCTTTTCTCTCCCTCCTTCCCCCTTTCCCTCCCTCCCTCTCTCACTCTTCCTCCCTCTCTCTCCCCCTTCCTTTTTTCTCCCTCCCTCGCTCCCCTTCCTCTCTCTCCCTCGTTCCCTCCTCCTACATTTCCCCCCTCCTTCCTCTCTCCGTCCCTCCCTCACACTCTCCCTCCCCTCTCCCTCCTCTCTCTCACTTTCCTCTCCCTCTCGGCCCTTTGAGCCCACCCACCGTTCTGTAACATCAAGGCCAATCCCAATGTAACTGCAATTCCACCGCCCACTGGTAAATTTCCACCACTAGGCTTATCCAGAATTCTACCACTGCCTGAAAAATAATTAAAGGCTCAACTTCCACTGAGAATGAGAATACCAAAGACTCAATGTTATACGAGAATTTTCCCCAAACAGCCTGTGACCCATAGTGCTGTGGCCATAGCGCTATGTTTAAAGCACATAACGCTGCAGCCGACAGCTCTTTGTTTAAATTCCCACGCGTTAAACTGACAGCGCTCTGATTAAACCATTGAGCGCCAAACCGGCAGTGCTGTTGTGTATTACCATTACACCCCTTTGCAGGCCCGATGCCATTATTCCATTATTCCATTTGCCTAAAATGACCCGAAGGCAACCAGAATCATGGCCGTCCAAAGGGGGGGGGGGGGGGGGGGGGGGGGGGGTGCGTTAGGTGTAACTGCACCTACCCCCAGTTTACCCAAAAGTCAGGCCTATTAAGGTCATAAACTATTGATGAATGAGGAAATTCCATTTCCAGTAGCTGAAGACTTGATGACAGTACGGAGCTTATACCCCAGCTTGTCTTCATGTTGGAAGGGAAATAGGGATGAACAATAAACGTGACCAAGACAGGAACATCCATTTCAAGAAAAATGAAATAAAGATATCAACATATGATAGAAGAAAAGATTTTTGAATAACTTGAAAGATGGCAATATGTCCATGGTGACTAACATTGAATATGTGTGAGAAAGAAGTTCACCAGGTTGAATTCTGTCAGTATTTTCAATTCCATTTACTTCAATGGAACCAATTGTTCAAAGACATGTACTGTAGGCGGTAGATGACAATAGATTGCTAGAGCTAATTAGGGCAGCACAAGGGTGCAGCAGGTAGAGCTGCTGTCTCGCAGCGTCAGAAACTCAGGTTTGATCCTGACCTCCGGTACTATCTGTGTGGAGTTTGCATGTTCTCCACGTGACTGTACAGATTTTCTTCAGATTCTCCAGCCACCTATCATATCCCAAAGACACGGCGGTTTGAAGATTCATGTGGTCTGTGTTAAATTCCCCCTATTGTGTAGGGAGTGAATGCTGAAATGGGACAACGTAGAACCAATATGAACGGTGATCACTAGTTGGGATCGACTTGATAGGCCGAAGGGCCTGTTTCCATGTTGTATCTCTAAGCTTTGCTAAGCTATGATAAATGAACACTCAAAAGATAAGCTTCTCCACTGCAACATGCAAGTTTACTGGCATGCTCGTGATGTTTTTGTTTCTTATGAGTTAAACAAAAAAAGCAAAATCTTGGAAAGGAAGTCCTGCAATCTAATCAAGGAGAAAACAGAAGCGGTAAATATAGATAAATCCCAGAGCCACAGAAAGAAATTCAAATCTTAGCTTATGTAAATACATTTCATATATTTTATATTAATATAGCAACATATGTATGCAGAAAGTGATATTTAATTCATTTCATTGTACATTCAATGTTTGCTTTAATAATTTAATAAATTAAAATTGGTTTGTTAAACAATGTTTTTGTTTATCGAACACTAAGGAACAATATGGATGCAGACAATTTTGATGTATATTTTTATGGATGACGATTTGCAAACAGGAGAAACCAAAGCATCTTTTTTCAAAGCACCATGGCTTGAGCTATCAATAAAAGAAATTAATACTGATGACCGTCCACCACCTCGCTTGTTTGTTACTCATTTGCCTTATCAACTCATCCCAAAAGCTTTGAAGAACAAAAAGGCCAAGGTAAGAATTATTTTTCCCAATCCCATTCAAGAGCACTTATATATTACAACATTAAAGATCCTGTGTCATGCAAAGTTCAAATATTGGTAAGCGATAATATTTTTGGCTATATAATCTTCTTAAACCTATCGAAACCCTGTACTCTGTGAAAATGTGCCATCTTCCACTGTATTATTACTACAACTCAGAGATAAACTCCCTTCACCTTCACAGGGCTCTTCTGCTGCAGATCACATCAAGGAGCAGACATCAGCCACTGACTGGAATAAACTGCAGACTGTTATTCAGGCTGACAACAACTTTAACTTCTGCAATTGTGTATAAGAGATTTCATTTGCTGATTGAATGTGTAAAGCAACTGCATGCTTTGGGTGTGTGAAACTGAAATGCACTTAAAAACACAATCAAATGCTTCTGTGCATGTTTGGGGCATTGGCTACTAATTGCATTCAGAGTTCAATTTTGCACTAGTTTAATCCCACTGCATTGCTACATTGAATTAAGGCCAAGATTTATAATTAACTAGACCAAGTGCAGACCCATTGGGTCTGCTCCCCCAACGCAAGATTCCACCACTCAACCGTTCCCCCAACGCAATATTGACCGTCGGATGTGTGAAAATGGGAAGGCTGTGGCCTAGCATTTGGAAGAAGATAGGAAAAGCAGATTGACACATCGTGGGCAGAAACAAGAAGAGTTTTATTATTATACTAGACTAAGTGGGACCCATTGGGTCCCATGTTCACATGGGAGGGCTGGTCCCCCAATGCAATATTCCACCTCTCCACCAATTCCAATATTGCAGCTCAGTCACTCAGGCCTGGTGGGCTGGCAGCTCAATCACTCAGGCCTGGTGGGCTGGCAGCCCAGAAACTGCCAGAAACCCTGCCCAAAACAGGTGAGAGACTGTGAGGGAGAAGGGGGAGAGGGTGGAGAATCAATTTTAGACATTTTTCATCCTTTTTTGCAGATCACAGCAATGAAGGAGAAAAGTCTATCCTGGCCTGGATCTCACAGGGAGCAAATGAAGGGAGGGAGAAAAATACTGGGGTGAGGTTTTATACTTGCAGGGGGAATACTTACTGATGGGCCGAAGGGACTCCTGGACTAGTACAGGCCTGCTGGGCCGAAGGAGCTCTTTTAAAGAAAATCTGTGAAATCTCAGTGAAAGGCACTTTTTCTGGATTTTTCCTGGTCTGGCACGGGCTTTTTGGGCCAAACTGCTCCTCCTGGGCTAATACGGGCATGTTGGGCAAAAGGGGCTGGTTTCTCGGCTAATAGCGGCCTAGTGGGCCGAAATTTGTGGTTTCAGGCAGGCCAAACAACTCATTTCATTTAATTTCCAATTGCATTGCAGTTTCAAGCACAGGGCACAGCGAATATCTCATTGCATTTTCATTTCACTTCCATTGCCAATGCAGTTTCATGCACAGGGCAGGCCAAGCCAAACAGCTGATTGCATTTTTACTTCATTTCCATTCCTAAATGGAGGGCGCATGGGGCCGTGCTACCAGCACCGGCCGATCAATGTCAATATGCGCCGGTTTCAGCCGCGCAACCAAAGCACTCACGCCGACCCCCCATGTCCAGGACAAAAGTGGACGAGCCATGTTCCAGGACCCGGAAGAGACCATCGTACGACCGCTGGAGGGGTGTTCGATGAGCATCCGTGCGTAGGAAGATGAACTGGCAGTCCTCCAGAGCAGAGGGAACATGCGGACAGAAGGACCCATGACGAGACGTGGACACCGGCACCAGCTTGCCCATCGTCTGCCGGAGACGTTGCAGGGCGTCCGAAGGCTGCTCCACCCAGCTTCACGCCGGACGGGAGGAACTCCCCGGGCACCGTCAACGGGGACCCATACTCAAACTCAGCGGAGGAGGAGGCCAAGTCCTCCTTGGGTGCGGAGTGGATCCGCAGCAAAATCCACGGCAGAGCGTCCACCCAGTCCGGATCATTGAGCCGTGCCTTCAGGGCATCCTTGAGTTGACGGTGAAACCGCTCCACCAGTGAACTGAGGCCCCCGGTCGGATGTTATGTCCAGCGGCATCCCGAACCGGGCAATCCAGTGCGCTGCCAAGGCCGCTACTGCTTCATCACACTTCTCAACCTCCATGCGATGACCAGTGATCAGGTGGAAAAGCAGGCGCATGATTGCAGCCGCCGCTGGCAAGAAACGGTGATAAAACACAACTCTTGAAAGCATCCAGAGAACCGGCTTCCACCTGAGGCAGAGAATTACAGACTCACAACTCTCTGTGAGAAAAAGTGTTTCCTCGTCTCCATTCTAAATGGCTCACTCCTTATTCTTAATTGACCCTGTGTAGATCAGTTGTGCAAAATGAGCATTATCATTAATTGCAATCTTGTTTTACTTAACAGGTTATCTATGTATACAGAAATCCCAAGGATGTTGCAGTTTCTTATTATCATTTTCACAAGTTTGCTAATTATCTAGAAACCCCAGAAAACTTTGGTGCCTTTCTTCAGGCATTTCTCGAAGGCCAAGGTACGAAACCACAAAATTACTAATGTTTTAATAAATGTCATTGCTTAGAACATAGACTGGAACTTGATATTACACCAGGTAGCAATGAAATTAGTATGTCCTATTCAAATTTTGAGTAGAAGAAACGTGTGAGTTTATATAATGACAAATGTTGAAATATTTTTGAATCTTAGTACATATTTATGAACGCTTCTAGATTTACAGAGCCTTTATTTAAATGATAAATTCATTATGTAAGTATAATTTATTTATTAATAAGAAATTAATTTTATTATGTCAATTTCATGCGTCTTATATTTAACAGGTTAATATAATAGCTGTAGCACTGCAGGAACTAAAATCTGATCAACAGGATTAACTTAATTAGGATTAGTTTGGAGGGATGTGGGCCAAACACATGCAGGTGGGACGAGTAGATAGGACATGTTGGTGGTCAGTGTGGGCAAGTTGGGCCGAAGGGCCTGTTTCCACTGTATTAAGCTATGACTCTATAATTACAGTTTTGCTGTATTTCTTCAGCAAGGCACTCCCAGCAAATCAAAGTTAATACTAATATTAGCCAATTGGTTTTATAATGCACAAAAATAATTTTGGATTTTTTTAGTATTCATTCATTGTATTTTAACTTATTAAGTATTGAAGCTATCTGAGGAAATGTGTGGTGTTATGTCTGTCTTGAAGCTGTTGTGGCACTGTAATTTCCTGTAAAGGATTATTAAAGGTTATTCAATTCAATTCAATTCAATTGCTTTAAAATTACAAATGATATGTTATGTGCTTGATCATTTTATCTGGTTCAACAATATTATCTATTTTATTATAGTGGATTACGACAGCTGGTTTAACCATGTCAAAAACTGGTACAATCACAGAGAAGAATTTAACATTATATTCCAGTCTTATGAAGAAATGATCGAGGTAACGACTATTTAAAATTGTGTATTTAAATTGCTATTTTATTAGTACACAAGGTACTCAAACTGACGCTGTATCTTTCCTTCAAAACTGCTAAGCATCCCACGCACTTTTAGAATAATAGCTTTTATTCTAATTACTCATTACATTTAAAAACAATCTTATTTCCTTCTCTGGATCACGTGTGCACTAACTACACATTGTTACCTTGCACCCAGAAGAAGAAATGACAATTTTCTGTATTGCACGTTACAAGATAAGTAATATATTCTCCTGTTGTTAATTCCTGGCCATAATTCATAAGAAATGTTCAACAGCTTTGATATTAAAATGCACCGCAAGAAAGGTTAATAGCGACCAATGTAATAGCTATACTTTCAAAGATTTAAGGTCACTAATTCTCTATTAAATTCTCTCTCGTACACAATGGAATATTAACTATTACTGCTCTTGTACTCTAGGACCTGAAAATGGCAGTACTGAAATTCTGCAAATTTCTTGGAAAACCTGTGGATGACAAAAGTGTTGACGCAATCGTAGAACACTCCACCTTTAAGAACATGAAATTAAATCCAAAAACAAATTATGAAACTGCAGGATTTCCTCTCTTCAACCCATCACTTCCAGGTTTCATGAGGCGAGGTACTTAAAAGTTGTAACTGAATGACTACAGTAAATCAACAAATAAATTAATCATATTGGCAGTAAGACTTTTGACTTTTACCAATGCTAATCCTACAGAATAAATCCCACAAGTCCCACCTGACCCATAATTAATTCAAAATCTACATTACACATTACCATGGGTAAGAAATTACTATCTCTTTCCTCAGATGAAAGGTCAATGACCTGAAACGTTGAGTTTTTTTTGTTTACCACAGAAGCAACCTGATACGGGTATCAGTTACGGGGAGAAGGCAGGAGAATGGGGTTAGGAGGGAGAGATAGATCAGTCATGATTAAATGGCGGAATAGATTTGATGGGCCGAATGGCCTAAATCTGCTCCTCACATGATAAGCTGACTATGTCCAGCATTTTCTATTTTTTTATTTCTGATTATTAACATCTATAATTGTTTCCTTTTCAATCTCTCTTTTTTTTACTCAGGGATAATAGGAGACTGGAAAAACTATTTCACTGTGGCCCAAAATGATATGTTCAATAACATATTCCAGGAGAAAATGAATGCCATTCCTCTAAAGTTCATCTTTGAAAATGTTGAATAATGGTTTATTTTAACAACACTGAATGCTGGATGTTGGTCAAAATGTTTCCAGGCAACTAAAAAAATTGCATAGTAACTCTGCAATCATTTTAATTGTTAAGTCGTATTCCTATTTCATTGTTTGTCCTTAATTTACCCAGAGAAATGTTATCAGTACATATGTAATCCTTTCCTGCTAGTGACTAGTTTTATAATGTGACGCTTTATTTCATTTACCTACCAAACCTTTAAAAGTGGTGTTGATTTAGTCAAAAACTTTATAATAAATGCATCATCTGTATATTTCTGCCTTGATTAATTTGAGCAATGATTGATGTTGAAGAAACGTAAATAGAAGGACGCTTTTTAAAAAAAATTCAGATATTTTATAATAGCCATGTTTTGGTTATGTATTTTAAACATTTTTTACAACTCCAGTTCCATAACATATTTTACAACTCCAGTTCCTTAACGCAATAGCACAACAACATAAGTAGACTCATATTACAATTGATCTTTCCCACAAATATTGCCAATTAAATTAAATTCCTGACTTTAATATCATAGTCTCGGCTCTCAATAAGCACACAAAGCTCATTTGTATCCTGATACAGAGGTGTATGTGCATATCATGTAATTCGAGAAAATGTGCAAACAAATGCAAGATAGCTTCAGCAATGACAGATAGAGTTAGAATAAACAGGCCATTTTTAGTCTGTAATAATTTAAGTAGAAGGGTGCTTCAAGAGTCTGTTCTTGCCCCACAACTACTTATTTATACCAATGACCTGTGGTGGGGGAGGCTCACAGGGGACACCCAGTGTCAAGTCCAGGTCTCTGGACTAATGTATGGGTGATCGCTGGTCGGCCTGGACTCAGTATTTCCATGCTAAATCTCCAAATTAAACAAAGCTAACATGGTTTAAAAACACCATTTATTCAATCCGCCTAGTGGTTATTCCATGACACACCAAACTCTGTCTACAATAGATTTGGTACGCTATAACCAAAATCCTTTAAGATGACGTTTGTTAACACAAGGGTTTACGCACTGTATTGTTGCAACCGGACAGCTTACAGGCGAAGCCATCAAGTCACGTATCAAATATCCTTTATTGTCATTCAGACTTTTCAGTCTGAACGAAATTTCGTGCCTTGCAGTCATAACATAGAATAAAATAACACACACACAATAAACACAGATTTAACATCCACCACAGTGAGTCCGCCAGGCACCTTCTCACTGTGATGGAAGGCAAAAGTCTTAAAGTCCTTGTCTCTTCCCTCCTTGTTCTCCCGCTGCGTTGAGGCGATCCAGGCCTCCGATGTTGTAATCCTGCCAGGTGATGGTAAGCAAGTCCCGCGGCTGAATCTGAGCTCCGCGAACGGGCCGGTTCAAACTCCGCGGCCCGGGGCGGTCGAAACTGCCGCCCTCCAGTCCAGCGGACAAAGCTGTTGTTGCGGGACCTCTGGAAAAACAGGCCACCAACCTGTGACCTGTGAGCTCCCGACAATGTCATCCACTGGGCCTGCGGCCGAGCCTCCGAAGTCAGGTCGCCGCCGCCGCCGCCGCAACGCCGCTACAGCCCCGAAGTCGGCCAGCCTCGCGTTGGTAAGTCCTGGCTGGCTCTACCTCCGGAGCCTCGAGGTATGTATCCTAATATGCCTTTCCCATTTAAGTGCCTCTCTAAATCTTGTTTATGGTGATTGTATCTGACTCCACCATCTCCTCTCACAGCAAGTTCTAGATGTAAACCACTCTGTGTTTTAAAAAAAAACAACTTCAAGGGCCCTCAAATCCCATTGGAAACTCCTTTCACCTTAAACATAAACCCTTGTAATACAATTACTATGGAGAGAAAAGATTCTGACCTTGTACTCCAATCATTTACTTCAATCCAGTCCACATCCATGTAAAAGTCCTTTGGACTTTTTGTAGTTATTTCACTTTGCAACTACATCCTTTCTACATGTGTTTAAGAGGGAACTGCAGATGCTGGAGAATCGAAGGTTACACAGAAAAGCTGGAGAAACTCAGCGGGTGCAGCAGCATCTATGGAGCGAAGGAAACAACTATTCCTTCGCTCCATAGATGCTGCTGCACCCGCTGAGTTTCTCCAGCTTTTCTGTGTAACCTTCCTTTCTACATGTGTAGTGTTCCAAAAGTGCAGCCTAACCAGCCTATGTAAAGTTGCAACATAATGTCACAACTTTTATGTCCTATGCCTTGATCAATGAAGGCAAGCATGTCAGATGCCTTCTTCACTACCATCCTTATGTTGCCACTGTTGGGAAACTTTGGACTTGAACCCCAGGGCCCATCTGTTCATCAACCATTTATAGTACCCTACCATTAACTGTGTATGTCCTACCCTAATTTGACTTCCCAAAATGCATCATCTCACACTTGTCAGCATTAAGTTCCATCCACCAACCTAAATTCTTAAAACAATGAGGGATGATTAAATAGAGAAATACAAGATTCTGAGGGGGCATGTCAAAGTGTTTGCACCGGGAGAATGGCAAACAAGGAAACAATGTTACATTTGGGGCAATGTTTAAAACCAGAAGTGCAGGAATAATTTCGCATAAAGGCTAGTGAATCTCTGGAATTCTCTACCAAGATGTGTTTTAGAGGCTAGACTGCTAGGGGCATGTCAGGAAGTAGACCTTTTTTGAATGATCAGGAAATTGGGCCATGGCAAACTCACACAGAAGAGAAGCGGCCTGGGGAAGATTAGTTAATGATCATATAGAATGATGGTCAGACTTGAGGGGCTTAATTGTCCATCCGCGCTACTAATTTATCAACGTTATTCTACGTGGACTTAAAATCACATATATCTTTATGAAAATTAATGCTCAGGGACAACAAAAATTACATCCAAATTGCGTTAAACACAATCCTGAACATTTAGTTTCCAAATTTCACTTAATTATAAGGTTAACCTTAACATATGTTGCACAGTAATTGAAATTAGTTTCAGTAAGTTAGGTTTTTAGAAAAAAAAACAATCCTTTTCTCTGTTAGTTAATACTGATAGACTCAATAATTCTGAAGGGTCCCAAACTGAAACATCGTCTGTTCATTTCCCTCCACAGTTGCTGCCTAACCCAATGAGTGTATTTTGCAGTTTATTTGTTCAAATTTGCAATAGAGGTGGGAGAATGTTTTCATCAAGATATCTATATAACTAAGTCTCATCTTGACCACTTCCAGTCTGCGCTGCATATTGATTTTGGAAAAAACGCTACCCGTTATCGCTGATTTTTGGCCATCATATTCACAGTCCTCCTCCGCTGAGGCAGCCCCGAGGATATTTCCGATCGATGAAAAAATAAAAAAGTTATTAAAAAAAAATCTTGAGATCAGCTGATTGGTCCTATCGCCTGTCAATCAACATGATAAAGGTAACGACCCTTCTGGGGGGAGGGCGGGACTATAAAACCTCGGATGCCTGGACGTTAGTCAGTCACTCTGAAAGATCGCAAGGGAGAGGCCACAACTCTGATTCTGTGGTGAGTCTACTGAACTGTGAATTTACTGAACTGTAAGTTTACCCGTTATGTGCTTTATGTGGTTATGTAGTTTATGTGGTTATGTGCTTTATGTGGTTAACCCTTTATGTGCTTGCAATAAATGATTTGTTAGCCGGCAATGTGCTTGCAATGAATGATGATTTGTTAACCCTTAATGTGCTTGCAATAAAAGATTTGTTAGCCCTTAATGAAATGAGTTGTTTGCCTGCCCTGTGCTTGAAATTGAAATGAAATTAGTTGTTTGGCCTACCCTGTGCTTTTGCTTTGCTTGAGCTCACCTGAACTGAAAGCAAATGGATTGTATTGTTGGCTGGCCCCGTCTGCCCTGTGCTTTTGCCTTGCTTGAGCTTGCCTGAAATGAAAGCAAATGGATTGTATTGTTAGCTGGCCCCGCCTGCCCCGTGCTTGACGACTTGAAATGGATTGACTTGACATGAAATGGATTGTTGGCCCTGCACTCACTGTGCTTGACTTGACCCACAACACCCATGCTAGCGCTCCAGAACCCACCCCCCCCCATTGGCCACCAGTATTGGAATCGGTGGAGGAGTGGAAAATTTTGTTGGGGTATCAGCCCTCCCATGTGAACCTGGGACCCAACGGGTCCCACTTAGTCTAGTATACATTTATGAGGGGTTAAATAAGACAAATTGGTAAAACGTATTTCCCTTAATAGAGAGGTCAATAGCTAGCGTGCATATATTTAAGGAATTTAGTAGACTGATGGAGGGGAGAGACACATGATGAGGGAAAAAATATAATGAAACTGATATTTCTGGAAATCAATGTTTGAAAGGGTGTCAAGGCAAAAGTCCTGAATGTACAGTATTTGAAAGTAAATTGATACGGCATTGTCAACAACGTGAGCTAGGAAGTGTGAATAAACTGAAATATGCTTTATGGGCAACAGGGCATAAAGACGGTCTAAATGGCTTTCTTTCATAATACAAATGTTTATGAACTTGGAGAAACTTCATCTGCATGAATGAAAGATTGAATATATGTTCTTCTTATAATATTATTATTATTATTGGCACTTCAAATTATTAATTACTAAAATATTCCAATAACCTTGAATTACAAAAAGAAATTAATAAACTTTAATAAATTAACCATTGATTGTACATATAGGTGGAAAAGACTAACAAGTTATGAGTAAGGCTAACATTCCCAAGGAAAATAAATATTTCTTGCCAGATTCAAAATATTGACTTTTGGAGTAAATTTATTGAACACAGTGATGAAACCATACAGAAATGGGCATTAGATAAAAAAAGCTTTGTATTTTTTCTCTGCTTGCTAATTGCAATACAAGTAGTCACAGATACTGTGACTTAATTCTCATTCACTGATGTCTTTAAATCCTGCCATTTGTAAATGGTGACTTTTCCCAAAATCATTTCTTTGAATTCAGTCTTCATCGCTTACTAAATCAGGATTATAATCTGGGTCATCATCGTCATCTAATTCTAGATCATCCATATCTTGGAAAAGGGATTCGTCAACTTCCACATTGTTACCTGTTGTAAATGCACACAGAACATTCAATTACAATATAGTCATGCGGTTTAAACAAGTGAAACATCAATACTTTATTCATGCTTCCTGAAACATAGAAACATAGGAAATAGGTGCAGGAGGAGGCCATTCGGCCCTTCAAGCCAGCACCACCATTCATTATGATCATGGCTGATCGTCCACAATCAATAACCCGTGCCTGCCTTCTCCCCATATCCCTTGATTCCACTAGCCCTAGAGCTCTTTCTATCTCTCTCTTAAATCCATCCAGTGATTTGGCCTCCACTGCACTCTGTGGCAGGGAATTCCACAATCACACTTGTGATTTCTTCTGGGGTGGCAATATTGCTGCTTCACAGCTCCAGATGCATGACTGCTTGATCCTCCTACAATAGACTCCTAAGAATACAGTTCCACCTTCAACACCTTAGTCCTTTCGAAATCCACCTCCAAACTCCTAGACCTAGGAATCAGCACCTCTCTGCCACTGGCTCAACTTTCAGATCCACAGACCACAATCAGTGTGGTGGAATACCTCCACCACAATAATTCACAACACCAGTGCCATTCAAGGATGTGATTTTAGTCCCCTACTATACATCCTATACTCATGACAGTGCGGTCAAATTCGGAGCTGTGGTGGGCCAGATCACGAACAATGATGGGACAGAATGCAGGATGCTGATAACTTGGTTATATTGTGTCAGAAAAATATCCTCTCCCTCAATGTCAGCGAGATGAGGGAGCTAGTTAAAAGGTTTCAGAAAGCATGATGGAATACATGCCCCAATCAGATTCAATAATGCCAATGTGGAAATGGTTGAGAGCTTCAAGTTCCTAGAATTTAATATTACCAACAATCTGTCATAAAACAACCACATTAATATGACTGCAAAGAAGTACACCAAGTTGAATGAGGAAATTTGGTGTGTCTCCAATAACTCTTATAAACTTCTGACGATGCATCATAGAAAGCATACTGTTGGGTTGCATCACAGCTTGGTTTGAGAACAGCTCTGACCAAGACTGCAGGAAATTAAAGAGAGTTATTGATGCCCATCAAACAAACAACACTTCCCTGCATGGACTCCATCTACACTTAACAATATCTCAGAAATGCAGCCAACATAATCAAAGACTTGCCCCACCCCGATCATTCTTCCTTCGCTCTGCTCCTGTATGGCAGAACGTACAGAAGCTTGAAAGCATGCACCGCCAGACACATGAACAGTTTATTTCCCCTCAGTTATCAGGCTTCTGAACGATCCTTCCATAAGGATTTGGGCATGGAGTCATGCAGTGTGGAAACAGGCCCTTCGGCGTAACACGCCAACACCAACCCAACATGTCTCATCAACAATAGTTCTACCTGCCTGCGTTTGGCCCATATCCCTCTAAATCTATCCTATCCATATACCTGCCAAATGTTTCTTTAACGTTGCAATAGTACCTGCCTCAACTACTCCCTTCGGCAGCTCGTTCCATTCACCCACAATTCATTGTGTGAAAAAGTTACCCCTTGGGTTTGCATTAAATCGTTCCCCCCAGACCTTAAAGCTATGTCCTCTGGTTCTCAATTCCCCTATTCTGGGCAAGAGACTCTGTGCGTCTACCTGATCTATTCTTCTCATGATTTTGTACCTCCATAAAATCACCCTTCATCCTCCTGTGCTCCAAGGAATAACTACGGAAATCTACAGAACTGATGAACGATAACGTAGAGAACTACATTCTTAACTCTGTACCTTCCCCTTTGCTCTATCTGTTGTCATTGAACTTGACTTGATTGTATTTATCAATTGTATATCTGATTTGATTTGATAGCATGCTAAACAAAGCCTTTCACTACACCTCGGTACGTGTGACAATAATAAACCTAAACCTCGAGTGAAGTTTACGTGTTCTTTCTGCGATTATATGGGTTTCCACAAATGCTCTGGTTTCCTTCAGTGGTGCAGCTGGTAGAGCAGCTGCCTCACAGCGCACCAAAGTTATATCCTGACTTTAGGTGCTGTCTGTGTGGAGATTGCATCTTTGCCTTTTGACTGTGTGGGTTTCCTTTGGGTGGTCCGGTTTCCACCCACATCCCAGATCCATATTTGTAGGTTGATTGTCCTTTGTAAAATGCCCCTCGTGTGTAGGGAATGGAAGAGAAAGTTGCATAACCTAGAACCAGTATGAATGGGTGATCGATGGTCAGCATGGATTCTGTGGGCCAAATAGCCTATATCTTTCAATCAATTCAACATGCTAAACACCTGCTGGGGTAGTAGGTTAATCAGCTACTGGAACTGCAGGGGGATTGGAGAACCAGGAGAAATGGTAAGGATACGAGTGAAATTGTGTTGATGGACAATGTAGATACAGGACTGAATGACCTGCTTCTGTGCTATATGATGCTAACATTAATTTGGGATATAGTTTAAAAAGTGTATTTTTAAAGTAAAACATCACCATAAATCATAAAAAGTCAAAATACATATTTGCACTTATAACAAATTGATTAAAAGGCAAACATTACACTAGAGAAACAGAAAACTGAAAGTTTGTAGTCCTTCCTCTGTCATATTCATATCTACAATTAGACACACAGTATGCCCAGGATTCTCAAATTAATAATAAATATTAGACACAGTAGCAGACTCAGTAAAAACCATACAGAAATGTAAATACATTGTACTTTACCTTCTTCCAAGAACTGAATGTCAGATGTATCAAGGTTGTGGTCAGTTTCAAACAGCTGCTTTCCTGAAAAATAAATACAACTTCAAAAGTGCAGGATTAAATTTCGTCAGATTTTTACAGCTCATTTGGACTAAAAAATGTCTGCCAAATGCATGAAATATAAATATCCATCTAGTCTCAGGATTAGAGTCGTGGACATTAGGAAAAAGATATCGAGACAAAAATCAGGAAGAATTACAAAGATTTTGCCGTAAAAGCAAAATGCAAGTAATGTCTTGAAGCAAAATTTATCTAAAAGAAAATGTTTGACAAGATCTTTCAAGACACGAAGCATGGTTAGCTGAAAGGATAGATTCCAAAATGGTGGGGATAAATTAGACTTTATTCTTTATTTTACTTTAGAGATGCAGCATGGAAACAGCCCACTGAGTCCACGCCGACCTACAATCACCCCGTATACTAGCACAACCCTACACACTGGGGAAAATGTACAATTTACAGAAGCCAATTGACCTACAAACTTGTATGGTGTTAGAGAGTGGGAGGAAACTGGAGCACCTGGAGAAAATCCACACGGTGACAGGGCGAATGTACAAACGCCATACAGACAGCACCCATAGTCAGGGTTGAACCTGGGCCGTTGACGCTGCAATGCAGCAATTCTACCACGTGCCATTGTCCCGCCACTGATTTTTTTCGTTTTGTAATTAAAGAAAACTTTGGCTACGATAAGTATAACACAAGGCAACTAATTTAATCTATAATTTATACTTGGGAGGGTGATAGAGGTTCAAATGGTAATTGGAGCAACCCAGTTTGCAGATGACAACGGTCAAAAGTAAACAGTGAAAGTATACATGAAAGTAAAAGTCTTAATCAACGCAATAGCTGCCTCGCCAACAGTCTGTGTTAAATGTATGTTTTAATGTTCCTTGGCTTGTTTTACGAGGGGGGTGGGGGAAACTTAAAAAAAATCTCTTATCTCGACGGAGATGTGATTTTTTCCCGTATCATATCTCTGTACGCACTGTGGCCTAACGTCGAGGAGCTGGCCTTTGCTGGAGACCGTTTTCAGGAGCTCCAACCGCGGAAGGCTGCGGTCTTTAACATCGTGGAGCTCGCGGTGTCTGGTTAGAGACCAATTCGGGAGCTCCAAACTGCAGGAGCTTCGACCGCCGGCTGCGGGAGCTTCGATCGCCCAGACGGATGGTTCGACTGCCCCGACCATAGGAGAAAAATTAGTGCTTTTTTTTAGTGTACCTGTATGGTAATACGAATATCACTGTACCTTAATTGGTACACGTGACAATAATAGACCTTTGAAACCTTTGAAGAAGGAAACTTTAGCACTGAAAAATATTCCAAACAAAATCAAAGTAATTTCACATTTTCAGTTCACAAACCTGTCAGTTTAACTTTTCCAGCCTGCTCCTCTTCCTTTTGATTTTTTCTTATTTCAATTAACTCTGCATCAAATCTTGCTTTCCATGACAAGAAATTTTCAATTGTTAGAGGCGTACCATGGAAAACAGCCTAGAAAGAGTTTGCAGAAAACATTTGACTCTTACATGTAAACGCAGAAGACCAAAAACTCAATTTAAAATATCAAAAAAACGATCTTTACTACTGACAAGTTAGAATTACAATTTATTATGCAGTTTTTGAATCCAAGGTCAAATCAAGGCTTCACTGTTATCCTATGGATACAGATAACTTTAAAAAATATTTCAAGAGTTACTTTTCCAGTTTGGTATGGATCATGTGCCTGCAAAATACACTCATGTATTTAGCTATAGATTGTAAGCCTTTATTTCAGTAACCCAGTCATATTATGAGGGTCGTTGTTCCACATAGGTATTGCCTTGTATAAGATGAAGCAGATGAGTGACTGTCAAGATTAGGTTAGATTTAATTGATATTTTGAACCACATTGTCAAAATCTGAACTTTCTTAATGCAGTTTTAAGTAGATTGTCCAAATGTTTTGGAACATAGAGAAGTATAAGCACAGGAATAGCCCGCTGACCTGTGCTGACCATGATGACAATCAAAATTAGTCCCATCTATCTGCTCCAAGTCCATATCGCTTTACTCCCTATCTGTTTCTAAAACACTACTATTCTATCTGATCCTTAGGTAGGTATAATCGCTCATGTCAGCCGCTTCCCGCAAATCCTTAAATTCTGACAGCGCGATCAAGGGGCCAATTGAGGTTACTCGCTGTGGGAATTTAAGGATTTGCAGGAAACGGCTGACACGAGCGAAGCCAGTGAGTGCAGGTGAGAGATGTTCAGACGGAGAGCGCTGACGGAGGCGGGCGGCAGAAGGCGCTGATGTGGTGGCCAGTTCTGCTGTCCGGCCCCTGCGGCCGCTCGCAGCCATCCGAGCTGCTTCCCTCCCCGGCCACAATGCGGTGGCTCCGCGCCCGGAGCGCCGCGGCAGTCTTGAGTGAGTGGGTTACTGGCATGATCCCCGACCCCCTCCTTCTCAATGCTCCTGCCCTCTCCGCAACTTTACCCCTGGCCAGGCTCTCCACATGATGTGAAAGGAGCTCTTCCCCCAATTATAATTAGTATAAACTTATTAATTAATTCATTCGTCATTCAATAAGATCACAACTGATTCAACTGGTCCCGGTGTGCTCCCGTTTTTCCCACCATTTATCCACCCGCCGTCACCCTCCAACCTCCACCACCCCCAACCCCCACCCATTCAGTAATTTAGAATGAAGGAGATTTGGAAGCCTTGGGCAAAGTGAATTGTTACTTTATTTATTTTTATGTTTTATTTTTACGGAGATGAGAACAATCTGCGCATGCGCGGTTTAAGAATTTTATTTAAAGCCGACTGACTGCCTACCATGAGTAATTACTCACAGCACGTGCCTGACCGATATGCATATCCTTATAACTATAAAACTCTGATCTTGGATGCGTCTGTGTGTGTGTGAGCGTGTTTGTGTGTAATCACATCTTCTCAAATTTTTTTTTACATATTCCGATAGATGTTTCCAATGGTCAAAAATCACCTTATCACAAAATGTCATGCTTTATTTCTCGTTATTAATGAAAATAATGAAAAATCTCAAAAAACTTGGGAAAAAATAACTGCTTATTCCCTATGCTTGCAGCTGTGACGTCACAATGGGATTATAGCCCTGCTCGCAATATTGTTGCTAACCAAGTACACTGGGTCCTGCTAGCACTAGTAAGTGCAAATGCGTTTTTTTAAGTCACAGTACACTGAGTACTGCTAGCTAGCAAGTCCAATTACATTTGTTTTAACTTTAAAAATGAGGGAGAGTGAATAAGGTGAAATGAGCTGCCCCTGCACAGTTGTCGGCTATGGGTGAGTGGTGGAATATTGCGTTGGGGAACGGGTTGAGTTGGGGGACCAGGCCTCCCGTGGGGACTATGGGTGAGTGGTGGAATATTGCTTTGGGGAACTGGGTTGCGTTGGGGGACCAGGCCAACAGTGCGACAGGGGCCCAATGGTTCCCACTTAGTCTAGTAACTATTAAAAGTCTTATCTTGTGTGTGTATTTATTTATTTGTGTATGTGTGTTTGGGTATAATCACATCTTCGCGAAAAAACGACGAGCAAACTGTAACATTTTTACATATTCAGGTAGAGATTTTACCCCTGGAGTTCAAAATCACCTTATCTGAAAAATTAATGCTTTATTTCTCGAGTTATTAATGAAAATGTTCACTAATCTGGCAAAACTTTGAAATAAAAACGGCTGTCTTTCGCTGATTACGTCACAATGGGTCTGCGCCGTCTTGCTCGCACTGTGAGTGACGTCACCCCCCACCCGTCCCTCCTCCTTTGGTTGATGCCTGCCGCCCGCTCCCCCCCCCCCCCCCCCCTCCTCCTCCCCCCCCCCATCTCCACTGCCCACACTCCTCCTATCCCCCTCTCCCCTCCACTACCATTCCATCCTCTCCCCCTCCCCCGGCCTCTCTCCCCTCTCCACCATCCACCTACCCATCCTTCTCCTCCCCCCCCCCCCCCCATCTCTCCTCCCCCCCCCCCCCTCCTCCTCCTCTTCCTCTACCCCCTCCTCCTGTCCCCCCCCCCCCCCATCCCTCTCACTCCGTCTCTGCCCCTCTGTCTCTGCCCAATGGTCTCTGTACCCTCTCTCTCTGCCCTCTCTCTGTACCCCCGTCCCTCTCCAGAAGCGCCTGCAAGTTGGGGGCTATGCGTGAGTGGATGGGTCGGGGATGGGGTAAAAGGAGCGAATGAATAATTTTAATATAATATCAAGGTGGGTGGTTAGTGTGTGTGTGTGGGGGGTGGTTAGTGTGTGTGTGTGATGCCGCAGGCAACCCCCGCAACCGGGCGTTGAGGGGACGGAACCCAATGGGTCCCACTTGGTCTAGTGATCTTATAAACCTCAATGTCACCCCTCAGCCTTCTGCGTTCCAAGGAATAAAATTATTGCCTGTTCATAACCTCTACCTATAGCTCAGGCCCTCGAGTCCTGGGGAAATTCTCATAAATCCTCTCTGCATTTTTTTTCCAGTTTCCTGGCACCTTTCCTATAACAGGGTGACCAAAACTGAACAGAATACTTCAAGTGTGGGCTCAGTCATAGTAAAGCATGTCAGCAAACAGATAAATTGCCATGATTTAAATCAATTATATGATGAATTGAGAACACATTAAATGTTCTACTTCAAATGATTATAATTTGGCCCAAAATAGTAGGAGATGTTATGATATAACATAGTCTACTAGAACTTAGGAAGAACATACACATCACATACAACAGACACCAGAGGGAAATACAAAAATGAGTAAATTAAACCTGTACTTGATTACGCTGCCAGCAGTAAATTTGAGTGTGCTATTCCAAAAATACCAGTGTGGAAATCAAGCTTTGGTATGAAAGGGAAAATCATATTATTGTAAAGTACATATATCACACAAGTGTAAAACACAGGTGCCTGTAATGTCAAAGTCCAGTTTAGTGTCACGTGTACGGAGGTACAGCGAAAAGCTGTTTAGCTGCACGCTGTCCAGTCTATACCAGGGCTCGAAATTAGCGATTGCCCGGGTGCCATTGGCGACCTAAAGTGCCGCTAGGCAACATGAATGCAATGCCATTTTGCCCGGCTTGGCAAACAACTGGGACACCTATCGTTTAATTCTGAGCGCCCCCCCCCCCCCCCCCCCTCTATCTCTCTCTCTCTCTCTGTCACTCTCCGTTTCCGCCCACCATCCGTATGCGTGTCCGGGTCTCAGCTCAGTCCTCATCCGCCGGCACGGCCGGCTGCCTTACACATGCGCACTGCCACGGCCTGCACATCCTCCCCCTACACATGCGCACAACCACGTCCAGCACATCATCGGCCGCGGTTGTGCGCATGTGCTGCCCTGCACATGCGCACTGCTACGGCAACTAGTTGGCATCGGACACTTTCTCCCTCCCTTTGCATTGTGGGAGATATGGCCACCATTGCTGTCCGGTCACCGCCTCACCGCGACAACTGGAAACCAACACAGAATCACTCCCTGGAGCTGGAGTAACTCCCTGGAGTAACTTGCTTCTTGGTTTCCTGGTCCACCAATAATATTCCAAATGGAATTTAAACAGGAGTGGACCCACCACCAACAAACTCCAAACTCTGAAAAATAACAACCTATTGCACTTTATCCGTTTATTTATTGTGTATATATATATATATATGGTATATAGACACACTGAACATTTATCTCCTGTTCTGTATTATGTTTGCATTTATGTTGCGCTGCAGCAAGCAAGAATGTCATTGCCCTATTTGGAACACATGACAATAAAACTCTCTTGACTTGGACTTAAGCAAAAAAGGGATCTTGGGAAAATAAAGAGTTATTAGTTTTAACAAATGTTGAGCATCTGGTTCTTGAAGGCCACACCCGAAGACTATATAAATGCCCGGAAGTGTGCGGGGGAACTCCATGGAGCAGTCCGGCATCTATAGAAGAAATTGAGGGGAAGGTAGAGGCCATGTCTTTAGATTTCCTCTGGTTTTAGTGTGAATAACACTAAAGATGTGACAGGTTTTAACAGGCCAGAGCCCTTAATGTCCACGCCGACCACCGACCATATAGTTGGAATAGTTTTAAAACATTAGCGATGTCAAGAGTGTTTTATTCTCTTTAGGTTTTCCTTGGCAAATGTCAAATAGTACTGTAAACAATGTTGCCAGTTTGGTTTGGAAATGCAAAACCTGCGTTGCCTAATTAAAGTTGCCTTGCCTAATTAAAGTTGCCTTGCCTTCTATATAATTAAAAGTCTAATCTTGACCACTTCCTGTTTGCGTTTTATATATGATTTTGCTCGCATTGTATCTATGGCCATATGTATTGTATATCTTTATTGTGTCCTTTTGCATTCCTTTTGATTTTTTTCCCCATCTGTTTCCTGAGTATTCGCATACCATTTACATATGCCTTTGCAGACCTGGTGAACGTTCCATGAAACAAAAAAAAGACGTAGAAGGAGTACAGAGAAGGTCAACTAATTCCTGGGATGTCAGGGAGAAGAAAGACTAGATAGACTCGGCTTGTACTCGCTAGAATTTATTCAGTGGGGTTGGACAGGCTAGATGCAGGAAGAATGTTGGGAACAAGGGGTCACAGTTTAAGGATAAGGGGGAAATCTTTTAGGACCGAGATGAGAAAAACATTTTTCACACAGAGAGTGGTGAATCTCTGGAATTCTCTGCCAACAATTGGCTATTTAACACCCTCTAAGGAATCTAAGACATTCAACTGAGCCGTTCATATTGAATGGTGGTGCCAGGCTCGAAGGGCCATGTACTACTGTGAATTTTATGTTTCCCTCTCCTCACCGCTCACCCATCCCTCTACCCCCCCAGAAAGCTCTCCACCTGAGTACCCCCCCTCTTCCGCTCATCCCCTCAGGTCCCCACTCTTCCAGTATTTTTCCCATCGATGAAAAATAAAAGTCATTAGTGTTTAAAAAATGTTAAGATTCTCTCTTCTGTCAATCACGCCATGAAGGCCACGCCCATTCTGGTGGGAGGGGAGGGACTATGAAACCCAGAAGTGTGGGCATGGCTCAGTCTCTGCAAGATGGATGAGGGAGAGGTCACGACTCGCTGTCTTTAGAGGCCTTGCACCCTGCTTGAAATGGTATGATACTGCACGAATTTGGTGGCCTTGCACCCTGCTTGAAGTGGTAAGAAATTGCACTTAAATTTGGTGGCCTTGCACCCTGCTTAAAATGGAATTTCAAGGAATAGCCGTGAGTCAACTGCCAGCCCACCAGCCGTGAGTGAGTGAGCTGCCAGTACAACAGGCGTGAGTGCCTGAGCCGCCAGCCCAAGAATCCATTCGGCCCACAATGTCCATACTAGTCCTCTGGAAACCAGTCCCACCAGCCCACAAATTTGGTGCCCCCTGTACTAGCACTCCAGAAATAGCTCCCCCTCCCCCAGCTTCCCTCCCCAGGGACCTGACCCCCGCCCCCCCCCCCCCCCCCCCCCCCCCCCCCCCACCACCTCCCCCCCCCCCCTGGTCTGCAAACCTTTTCAATTTCTTCTTCAGCTTCTTTTTCTTGTAATAACTTCACCATTTCTTTGCGAGATTTCATTTGATCCACAATTTCATTTAATTTTTCTTGAACAGCTGTCACTAAAGTAAATATCATCACCATCCCAATATTTTCTTGTGCCTGAAAGACATGTTGTACAACAACAAAAGCACAAGATGAAGAAATAAGATATGACAATTCTCATCATACAAGGTTGATCAGAGATCTCTCATAGCAGGTAGCTGCAAATCTCAGGATGGGATTAAAAATTTAACTGATGACATTGTAGTCTGTTTAAACAAATGAATTTCACCAGGTTTGAACTCAAATACTTAGTTCGGGAGAATACAGCGTACCCGGGCCCGGAGTCCAAAATAGGGCCCGGGAGCCGAAGGAGGGGGCGGGAATTTCCTGCATGGGTCTTCCCTGTAGGAGGGGGCACTTGGACCCAGCAGTCATCACTACTGATTGGGTCTTCTCTGTAGGAGGGGAGGAGAGGGCACAAGGACCCAACAGAGTCAGACCACGTGTTGTCTGCATGGTGGAGGTTGTGGGCCTGGTGCTGAGCTTGGAACTCTGGTGAGATGACGGCTCTAGACCGCTGGTGGCCGATGGAGAGGCGAGGGTCGGCGGAGTCGCTGATGGAGGCTCGTGGGGAGCTGGAGTAGAGATATGGGCAGTAGCATCGGTGGCTTTCTGAAGACAGTGAAGGTCGGCAACTGTGGCTGGGGTGGTCTCGCCCGAGGAGGAGGCGAGAGATGGCAGCTGCGGCAGCTTCTGTGGTCCGAGCCTGGGTTTGGGTGTGACTGTGTGTGTGGGAGGGTGTGAGTGAGTGGGAGGGTGTGAGTGGGAGGGTGTGAGTGGGGGTGTGTGGTGGAGTGTGGGTGGGGGTGTGTGTGGGTGGGTGTGTGAGAGTGTGTATGTGAGTGGGTGAGTGGGTGAGTGTGTGTCTGAGTGTGTGTGTTAGTGGGAGGGTGAATTTTGTAGATGCAGTTAAAACCATTAGATCTGTTGAACGTTAACCGAGTATAGACTTGGTGACCTGTTTCCAAATGCTTGTGTTAGCTTAAGAATACTATTAACAATTCCAGCAACAGTAGCTTATGCAGAGAGTTCATTTAGCAAACTCAAGCTGATTAAGAATTATTTAAGGTCTACAATGTCTCAGGAACGTCTTGTGGATTTGGCCAGGCTCAATATTCAAAGTCAAAGTCAATTTTATTTGTCACATGCACCCAAAGGTGATGCACTTAAAAAGAACACACAATACACAACAAAATCTAACACAAACATCCACCACAGCATTCTTCACTGTGGTGGAAGGCAACAAGGTTCAGCCAGTCCTCCTCCTTTAAAAAAGCCAGGGAAGAGCTCCTTCGTGAAGATGCGCAGCTCAAGAGTGATTTCATGGAACAAAAGCTCACCACGTTTTGGCTGAAAGTGAAGGACGGTCCTGTTCTTTCGAAGAGGGACCTGACCCTATTGGTCCAGTCCCCCTCAACTTAACGCTGTTAGGCTACATTCTCAGGCATGGTAACTATGAAAACAAAGGTACGCAATAGGTTTGTGATCGACGCTGACATGAGGTGCTGCCTGTCGAGCATTCGTCCTCGTTTTGATTGCCTGATAGCTGCAAAGCAATTTCAGCCATCCCATTGACTGAGCATTGGCAGACATGTTTTAATAAATCCTGTTTTTTTCTTCAATTTTTGTTTCGGGAGTCACGGTACTGACCAAGAATGTCTGAAGGGGTCGTGGGGCCAAAATGGTTAAGAACCACTGATTTAAATGATAGTTGCCATCTGCTGGTTAGCCTTTGAATAGCATACACGATGCAAATAGGAGATAGAAACTAATATTTATAATTATGAAATGAATATCATGTACCAGAATCATTATTTTATTCCAGTCAGTTCAGTTCCCTAAGACATCATTTCATGTGACCACAATATAATATTTACGATGCTTTATGCAAGAGATATAATAGAGTTGAATACTTTCAGCTTTGTTTGAGATAAAGCATTTCCTGAATTGTGTTTTTTAAGTCTCCTACTTTGAACAAGAAGAATACTTAAGGTAAAATAAGATGGCTTTCTATAGGAATGTAACTCATGTTGTCCAATTTCCTTCAATAAGTCCACTTAACAATGTTGAAACAGAAACTTTTATTTTGTGTATTTAATTCACTTACCTGGTCATTTAACAGTGACATTATATCTGCAATATCAGACGTCTGAAGATTCTCATGTGCCGCAATTTCAAACTTTGGAGGATCATCTGGATATTTTTCCACATATGTAAATTGGAGCGTTGATTCGACAGCTGATGAGATAATTAGAATAATAATATTGACAGGTTAGAGTATTTTCAGAAAACATTCAATTTAAATAAGGAATTAGGCATGTACAAATTGTAATTACTGCAAAATCTATTGGACTAATACAGACACAACTTAAAGGGGGTTTTGGTCCGAAACGTTGCCTATTTCCTTCGCTCCATAGATGCTGAGTTTCTCCAGCATTTTTGTCTACCAACATCATGGTAATGCAGCTTTAGACTCAAAGTTAACCAAAGGCAATAACGCTATCGGAGTTAGGAAAAATTAGCTCAACAGAATCAATAAAACTTAGCAGCATGTCATTTCAAATCTATTGTCTCTATTGTTATTTCATACGACTTATGTTTTTAATTTTTTTAATTAAGTTTTTTAACTGTTAATTTCACTCTGTTCCCCTTCCCCACTTTTGTTAGCGTCAAGATAATTCAGAAAAATAAATGAACATAAAACTGCCTTGCAATGTGTTATGTGTTAAGATGGACGATAAAAAAAAATTAGGATTGATTATTGATTTTTTTGTTTAGTGAAGCTTCATTTCAAAGAGCAACATTTATACAATGATACATCAAAATAAAACTCTCAGAGGTAAAGGAAAAAACTTAGTAATTCATCGACAGCAAATATACACATGTTCTCAATCCCTACAAACTTAGCTTGTTACTCCACAAGATCAGCAACATAGAAAATAATATGTGTAGGAAGGAAGTGCAGATGTTGGTTTAAACCGAAGATAGACACAGAAAGCTGGAGTAACTCAGCAGGACAGGCAGCATCTCTGGAGAGAAGGAATGGGTGATGTTTCTGGACGAAAGAAGAATTTCAACCCGAAACTTAACTTATTCATTTTCTCCAGAGATGCTGCCTGTTCCGCTGAGTTACTCCAGCTTTTTGTGTCTATCTTCAACGGAAAATAACTTTGAACGAGTCATGTAACATTAGAGAGACTAAGGCTTGGACATTACGTAAAGTACAGTATTAGTACGAGCAGAAGGAAGGGGAAAGGGGAAAGGGGGAAACTGCCTTTCAGGGTCCCTACCTGGTCGGAGAGGCAGCTTTTCTCTGGGCTGCAGCTTCGACCCGTCCTCGCGGCCTACCAGCGGGTCTGGAGCGGCGTTTCCTGTCACAGACCGCCCAGAACCTCGGCTTCGGCACAGCACTGGAGCGCTATCGTGGAGCGGGCGATGCCTTGTCTGGGTCGCCGCGCTGGAGCTCCGGTGAGCTGAGACCGCCGGGAACAACATCGCGGAGCTGCGGGACTGTGGAGCGGCCAGCTGCGGGCGGCGGCGCCGAACTTTACACTGGGAGCCTGGGATCTCGCGACGAGATCGCCAGTTGTGGAGCTCCATCCGGCGCGGCCTTGTCGGCTTCGGAAGCCGCGGCCTCCAGTACGGAGGCGGCCGCTCCAGGGTTCCCATGCTGCTGTGAGGACTCTCCCTACGCCGGAGCACCACCACCCAGCGAGAACGGCCAGGAACATCGGGCCTCCGTAGAGGCAACTGTGGAGGCCTCAATAGGCCCGACTATGGGTGAACTGGGGTGGGGACTGGACTTTGTGCCTTCCCTCATGGTGGGAGCCATTGTGGTGGGATGTTCTTTGTGTTTAAGACTCTCATTGGTGTTATGTCTGTATTCTCTTTTTTTGTGTGCTGCAAAATGGCAAAAAGCATTTCACTTCATTACACCTCGGTGAATGTGACTAATAAAAACCTTTGAATACTTTGACGGCATATCTCGCACACATGGTTGATACAACATTTTCAGTCATAGTCATAGAGTAATACAGGCCCTTCGGCCCAACTTGCCCACACTCGCTGACACGTCCCAACTGAAAAAAATATCAGATCCCATTCTTATTTTGCAAGTTTAAATATCTTGGCATTTTCCCTGTAAGATGTGTCCTTAAAGATTAAACATTTATTTAATCCGTTAAAAGAAAATTGGGACCATTTAGAAGAAATTAATATTTTGCAGTTTGGTTGTGGGTATCTATGGAGGGAGAGGAAGGGATACAAGGTTAATTGTTGTGGAGGAAGGAACTGCAGATTCTGGTTTAAACCGAAGATAGACACAAAAAGCTAGAGTAACTCAGCGGGACAGGCAGGATCTCTGGAGAGAAGGAATGGGTGACGATTCGGTTCGAGACCCTTCTTCAAAGTTAGTTATTGATGTCTTTTAAAATTACTGATCCTTAGAAGTGCTGCAAAGGACAACAGTATGAGGAAGCAAAATGAAGTTGTGTGCAGGATTCAAATCACCTTTTTCATATTGCATTTGATTCTCATTCTCATTGCTGAAATAGGAACCAAATCAAAAGAACAGGAAATAGACACAAAAAGCTGGAGTAACTCAGCAGGTCAGGCAGCATCTTTGGAGAAAAGGGATAGGTGAGTTGATACCGTTCTTCAGTGAGAGTCAGGGGACTTTCTGGGTCTTGATTGGAAACGTCACCTATTCTTTTCTCCAGAGATACTGCCTGGCCCGCTGAGTTACTCCAGTTTTTTGTGTCTATCTTCGGTTTAAACCAGCATCTGTAGTTCCTTCCTATATATCAAAAGAACAGGATTAATAACAGGATTAGGTCACAGAGCCTTTCAAATTTACTCTGCCATTCCTCAAGATTATGACTGGTCCACCTATTTTCTGCACTAACCTCATACCAAAAATTCCATGAATATCAAGAAATCTATCAATCTGTTTTGAATGAACTCAATTACTTGGCCTCCACAGCCCTCCAGTTTCTTCACCCTTTTACTGTGGAAAATCTCTCTTCACCTGTCCCAAACAATCTATTCCACAAATGTGACCACTGGTTCTAAACCCCCAGTCAGGGTAAACTTCCTCCCTATATCCGGTCTTTTGTAAGAATTGTAAAACTCCAATTCTTCCAAAATCAAGAGTACGCAGTCCCAGTCTACTCAATCTCTCCTCATTGACTAAACTCACTATCACAGTAATTAGTCTGGTGAATCTTTTTTGTACCCAATGGCATTTTTTGTTTACTTTCAGATTCAGATTCAGATTCAACTTTAATTGTCATTGTCAGTGTACAGTACAGAGACAACGAAATGCAGTTAGCATCTCCCTGGAAGAGCGACATAGAATATGATTTCAATAAATAAATCTATTTACATGCATACAGTCATAGACTTCTTTTTTTCCTGTGGGAGGAGTGTCCGGGGGGGGGGGGTGATTGGCAGTCACCAAGGTACATTGTTGAGTAGTGTGACAGCCGTAGGGAAGAAGCTGTTTCTGGACCTGCTGGTCCGGCAACGGAGAGACCTGTAGCGCCTCCCGGATGGTAGGAGGGTAAACAGTCCATGGTTGGGGTGAGAGCAGTCCTTGGCGATGCTGAGCGCCCTCCGCAGACAACACTTGCTTTGGACAGACTCAATGGAGGGGAGCGAGGAACCGGTGATGCGTTGGGCAATTTTCACCACCCTCTGCAGTGCTTTCCGGTCGGAGACAGAGCAGTTGCCATACCATACTGTGATACAGTTGGTAAGGATGCTCTCAATGGTGCAGCGGTAGACGTTCACCAGGATCTGAGGAGACAGATGGACCTTCTTCAGTCTCCTCAGGAAGAAGAGACGCTGGTGCGCCTTCTTGACCAGAGTTGAGGTATTGTGGGTCCAAGAGAGGTCATCGGAGATGTTGACCCCCAGGAACCTGAAGCTGGAAACATGTTCCACCTCCGTCCCGTTGATGTGGATGGGGGTGTGCCCGGCCCTAGACTTCCTGAAGTCTACAATGAGCTCCTTGGTCTTCTTGGAGTTAAGGGCCAGGTTGTTGTCAGCGCACCATGCTGCTAGGAGCTGGACCTCCTCCCTATAGGCCGACTCATCGTTGTTGCTGATGAGGCCAATCACCCTTGTATCATCTGCATACTTGATGATGGTGTTAGTACCATGTGCAGGTGTGCAGTCGCAGGTGAAGAGGGAGTGGAGGAGGGGGCTCAGCACACAGCCCTGTGGAACGCCGGTGTTCAGGGTGAGGGTTGAAGAGGTGTGCTTGTCTAACCTAACAGACTGGGGTCTGTTGGTTAGAAAGTCCAGTATCCAGTTGCAGAGGGAGGGGTCGATGCCCAGGTTACCGAGTTTGGTGATCAGTTTAGAGGGTATAATGGTGTTGAATGCTGAGCTGTAATCGATGAACAGCATTCTTGCGTAAGTGTCTCTGTTGTCGAGGTGGGAGAGGGCGGAGTGAAGTGCCGTTGAGAAGGCATCCTCCGTACTCCTATTCTGGCGGTAGGCAAGCTGATAGGGATCCAATGTGGGGGGTAGGCAGCCTTTGAGGTGTGCCAGGACCAGCCTCTCAAAGCACTTGGTGATGATGGGGGTAAGTGCAACTGGGCAGAAGTCGTTGAGGCTTGCCGCAGTGGAGTGTTTTGGCACCGGCACGATGGAGGTGGTTTTAAGGCACGTGGGGACAACTGCTTGGGCAAGTGACACTTTCTAGATAACGGGACCAAGGCTGTATGTAATACTCAAGATGTGATCTCAGCAAGCCCCAAATAATTACATTAAGATATTTTTACTGCTGTATTCAAAAGTATTGCAATACAAGGGGAAGATACCAGTTACCTTCCTAATTGCTACTACATCTGTTTGTTGGCATTCAGTCACACATGCACAAACTTTCACCATAAAGAAAAACACTCCTATTCTGTTTTCTGAGGGGTCACGTTGCTAACTGGCCAGAAACTGGTGACTATTCACATTTCACCACAAAGTTGTAGCATTTTTATTTCCAATGTTTTAAAAAGTTTACTGAAGAAAGCTCAGGATGTGTACGTCCCCATTAGAGTGAAGGGAAAAGCAGGCAAACGTAAGGAAGCATGGCTGACAAGAGAAATTGAGATGTTAGACAAAAATAAGAAGGATGCATGGAACAGGTATAGGCAGCTGGGATCAAGTGCATCCCTGGAGGAGTTTCGGGAACTAAGGAGTATACTTAAAAAGGAAATCAGAAAGGTAAAAAGGGGCCAGGAGATAACTCTGGCAAGCAGCATCAAGGACAATCCCAAAAGATTATATAAATACATAAGGGGGAAAACGGGTAACTAGAGAGTGGGACCTCTCAGGAATCAAAGCGGTCACCTCTGTGTGGAGCCACAGGAGATGGGCAAGGTCGTAAATGAGTATTTCTCCACTATATTTACCGAGGAGACAGTAGGATGGAGGAAATTGGAGCAGTCACTGGAAGTGTTTTGAGAGCAGTCAGGGTTACCGTCGAAGAGGTACTGAAGGTACTGTCGTGTTGACAAATCACCAGGGCCCGATCAGATATATCCGAGGACATTGCGGAAAACTCGAGAGGAAATTGCGGGAGCCCTGGTTAAAATTTACGAGTCGTCCTTAAATACAGGAGAGGTGCCGGAAGACTGGACGGTGGCAAATGTTGTGCCTCTTTTCAAGAAGCGCTGCAGGGAAAATGCTAGGAACTATAGGCCGGTGAGCTTAACATCTGTAGTTGGTAAGTTACAGGAGGGTATTCTGAGGGATACATTATACTAGCATCATCCATCCAGGGCTCGAAATTAGCGGTTGCCCGGGTGCCACTGACCACCCAAAGTGCCGCTGGGCAACCTAAACCCCGAGTCATTTTGCCCGGCTTGGCACTGAATATACTGGCTTATACCGAAGATAGACACAAAAAACTGGAGTAACGCAGCGGGTCAGGCAGCATCTCTGGAGAAAAGGAACGTGACGTTTCGTGTCGGCAACGGCTGTAATGCGTGGGAAAGATGTTAAGTGTGGCGTGACGGAGGGTCAAAGCGAATGGCAATCCCGCACAGCAGCGGTTCCATCTCTTCCTCCTTCCGCTCCCCGCCCGCCATGATAGCGACTGCTGCGTGCCACTCCGCCAACGGCGCTTTCAAAACAAACCCTCTCGCACGCTGAGGCCGGGAGGAGGGAGAGAGGGAAGGAGGAAGGGGGAGGCCTCCACTCGCCGTCTGAAGCATCTGCACCGCTCGGCCCTGCACCTTCCTGTTGGTTGGAGGAGGAGGGGAAACGGTGGCGAGGAGATCCCAACTGCCTCCCCCTTTGGCGGCGGCGATGGACAGGGACGGCGAAGGCAGATGATGCCGGTGTTGTCCGAGGAGCGCTGACCTTCCTTCCCAATTCCTCTGCCCCCTTCCTCTCTCTCTCTCTCTTGTACGACCCCCTCCACCCCCCTTATCCTGAGACCCCCCTCTCCATCCCGCACTGATCCCCATTCCTGCCTCTATTCAGTCCTCACTGACATCCCGTGTGCTCCCCTCATCTACCCCCCCCCCCATCTATTCATCCTGCACTGATCACCCTATCCACCTCGCATTGATTCGCCTGCCACCCCCATCCATCCTACAATGGTCCCTAAATTCATCCTATACTGACCCCCTTTCCCATCCATCCTGCACTGCTCCACCCCTTCATCCTGCACTCGCTCCCCCATCCATCCTGCACAGATCCCCCCATTCAACCCCACCGTCACCCCCACCCTCTCCCCTCACACTTTTACCTACTCCAACCAACATGCACCAATTCCCCTGCTTCAATCTATCCATTCCGCACCGATTGCCTTCTCAACCCCCCCTTCCCCCCCCCCCCCACCCCCCCACCCCCGTAGGGGTGGCCAGAGACGTCGGGAGTCAGACTGGAGCGCTGCCCCCCAGGCCAACAGCCTGCGCAGCGCTAAACCCAGTTCAAATCTGCCTGTCCCGCCAGGTTAACCTACAGCCCTGCCTGGACTTATGGGAAATATGGCCCAGGTTTACAGCCAGCGCGGAGAAGCAGCGCTGGTGTCCCATCAGTCCAGGCAGGGCTGTAGATTAACCAGAGTTGAGCTGCATTTAGCGCCGGATTGAGCCTCCGAAGCAAAGATACTAGTATCTTTGCTCCGAAGCCTCGCGCGTGTGTGAGTGCGCGCATGCGCGCACGGCCGCCAAGAAATTGTGTGTCCCGTCCCCTCCATATTTTGATAGTGATTTCCGTGCCTAGTCACAGCTACCATTGACACGCTATTACAGAATTCCTTTATAACGGCAAATCAATGCTCTTAATATGGAGTATCAGTACTGTAGTTATTTAATGAGCAACATTCACAACTATACGTTGAATTTATCCAGGTTTTACTTCTACAGTCAGTCATTTACATCACAAATTTGGTCAGAAGATATTTCAGTTGAAATTTTAACGTTAATTCTGAAGTGGGAATGATGGAAAAAGCGTTTATCAACAATTTTTTTTTAATTTGGTGCTAACAAACTGGGTATCTTCATTGCTGTTCACAACACATACATCTAATCTGAATGCCCGATAATGTGGCGTCTTGACACCTTTAAATATATTACCAAAAGAACATTTGCTGCAGTTATGTCCTTTGGCCATCTCTTGTTAGTTAGTGTAATGTTTAACCTGTCAGATGGGTATAGTCAGTTTTAACAGCTATTATCATAAAATGCCTTTAGAAAATTCCTTGCAACCTGTATATTTTGTTGTGGATAAATTATGTGGGAAGCGAGAGTGTTTCTGTACCAATAGCAATAACGACTCATGCTATGGCCATGTCATGATAATGTTTGGTCCTTCACAGAAAACATGCTTGCATCAATCTGTAGTGTGCATGGTTAAGCATATATGTTATCATGGTCCAGGATTTATTGACACGTTGATCATACGCTGAATAATCCAACCACATTTTTGTTTGGAAGTGGAAAAAAATAATAGAAATTGCATTAATTGCAATGTGTAAAAAGAGTTGAGATACTATATTATAATTTTGCTGCATGTCATTGTGGTATATATCATGTCTTGATTGGTGAATATGTTTAGTTTGTGACTTTATTAGCAAAAATAATATGACTGCTTCATTGAGCATAATTCCGACTGGTAACTACGCAAATCGTCTGAACACATTATCGCATGCGTCATGCAAGCAGGGCTCGAAATTAACGTTGCCCGGCAATGCTCCCCCATCAATCCTGCACAGACCCCCCTCCCCCCCCCCCCCCCATTCAACCCACTGTCATCCCCCGCGCTCTCCCCTCACAATTTTACCTACTCCAACCAACACGCACTAATTCTCCTGCCTCAATCCATCCAATCCACACCGATTGCCTTCTCAAACCACCACCATCTATCCATCCTGCACTGATTCACACATACACACACACACACACCCCCTCCCGACCCTATTGTGCTGGAAATGTCTTCAGAGCTTACATCAACTATGTTTGATAACGGAATGCAATCAAATATGTTTTAGAAACATAGAAACATAGAAATTAGGTGCAGGAGTAGGCCATTCGGCCCTTCGAGCCTGCACCGCCATTCAATATGATCATGGCTGATCATCCAACTCAGTATCCCGTACCTGCCTTCTCTCCATACCCTCTGATCCCCTTGGCCACAAGGGCCACATCTAACTCCCTCTTAAATATAGCCAATGAACTGGCCTCAACTACCCTCTGTGGCAGAGAGTTCCAGAGATTCACCACTCTCTGTGTGAAAAAAGTTCTCCTCATCTCGGTTTTAAAGGATTTCCCTTAAGCTGTGACCCCTTGTCCTGGACTTCCCCAACATCGGGAACAATCTTCCTGCATCTAGCCTGTCCAACCCCTTAAGAATTTTGTAAGTTTCTATAAGATCCCCTCTCAATCTCCTAAATTCTAGAGTATAAACCAAGTCTATCCAGTCTTTCTTCATAAGACAGTCCTGACATCCTAGGAATCAGTCTGGTGAACCTTCTCTGCACTCCCTCTATGGCAATAATGTCCTTCCTCAGATTTGGAGACCAAAACTGCACGCAATACTCCAGGTGTGGTCTCACCAAGACCCTGTACAACTGCAGTAGAACCTCCCTGCTCCTAAGTTTTAATTCCCAATGTTATTATTTATTTTAATCCATTGGCAAATCAATGATCTTAATATGGATAATCAGTACTGTAGTTATTTACTGAGCACCATTCACATCTATATGTTGGATTTTCCAGGTTTTACTTCTACAGTCAGTCATATACATCACAAATTTGGTCAGGAGTTATTAGAGTTGAAATTTTAACGTTAATTCTGAAGTGGGAATGATGGAAAAAGCATTTATCAACAAATTTTTTTTTAAATTGTTGCTTACAAACTGGGTATCTTCATTGCTGTTCACAACACATACATCTAGTCTGAAGAAGGGTTTCGGCCAAAAACGTTGCCTATTTCCTTCGCTCCATAAATGCTGCTGGATCCGCTGAGTTTTTCCAGCTTTTTTCTGTACCTTAGATTTTCCAGCATCTGCAGTTCCTTCTTAAACACACCTAATCTGAATGTCCGGTAATGTGGCGTCTCGACACCTTTAAATATATTACCAAAAGAACATTTGCTGCATTTATGTCCTTTGGCCATCTCTTGTTAGTTAGTGTAATGTCAGATGGGTATAGTCAGTTTAACAGCTATTATCATAAAATGCCTTTAGAAAATTCCTTGCAACCTGTATATTTTGTTGCGGATCAATTATAGAAACATAGAAAATATGTGCAGGGGTAGGCATTCAGCCCTTCGAGCCTGCACCGCCATTCAATATGATCATGGCTGATTATCCAACTCAGTATCCCGTACCTGCCTTCGCTCCATACCCCTGATCCCTTTAGCCACAAGGGCCACATCTAACTCCCTCTTAAATATAGCCAATGAACTGGCCTCAACTACCTTCTGTGCCAGAGAGTTCCAGAGCTTCACCACTTTCTGTGTGAAAAATGTTTTTCTCATCTTGGTCCTAAAGGATTTCCCCTTTATCCTTAAACTGTGACCCCTTGTTTTGGACTTCCCCAACATCGGGAACAATCTTCCTGCATCTAGCCTGTCCAACCCCTTAAGAATGTTGTAAGTTTCTATAAGATCCCCCCTCAATCTCCTAAATTCCAGCGAGTACAAGCCAAGTCTATCCAGTCTTTCTTCATATGAAAGTCCTGACATCCCAGGAATCAGTCTGGTGAACCTTCTCTGACTCCCTCTATGGCAAGAATGTCTTTCCTCAGACTTGGAGACCAAAACTGAACGCAATACTCCAGGTGTGGTCTCACCAAGACCCTGAACAACTGCAGTAGAACCTCCCTGCTCCTATACTCAAATCCTTTTGCTATGAATGCTAACATACCATTCTCTTTCTTCACTGCCTGCTGCACCTGCATTCCTACTTTCAATGACTGGTGTACCATTACACCCAGGTCTCGTTGCATCTCCCCTTTTCTCAATCAGCCACCATTTAGATAAGTCTACTTTCCTGTTTTTGCCACCAAAGTGGATAACCTCACATTTATCCATATTATACTGCATCTGCCATGCATTTGCCCACTCACCCAGCCTATCCTCCTCACAGCTAACATCCTCCTCACAGCTAACACTGCCCCCCAGCTTTGTGCCATCCGCAAACTTGGAGATGTTGCATTCAATTCCCTCGTCCAAATCATTAATATATATTGTAAATAGCTGGGGTCCAAGCACTGAGCCTTGCGGTACCCCACGTCACTTCCTGCCATTCTGAAAAGGACCAGTTTACTCCCACTCTTTACTATGTGGAAAGCGAGAGTGTTTCTGTACCAATAGCAATAACGACATATGCTATGGCCGTGCCATGATAATGTTTGGTCCTTCACAGAAAACATGCTTGCATCAATCTGTAGTGTGCATGGTTAAGCACATATGTTATCAAGGTCCAGGATTTATTGACACAGATTGATCATACGCCGAATAATCCAACCACATTTTTGTTTGGAAGTGGAAAGAAATAATAAAAATGGCATTAATTGCAATGTGTAAAAAGAGTTGAGATACTGTATTATACTTTTGCTGCATGTCATTGTGGTATATATCACGTCTTGATTGATGAATTTATTAGTTTGTGACTTCATTTGAAGCAGAAATAATATGTGAATGCTTCATTGAGCATAATTCCGACTGGTAACGCACTTTGTCCGAGCACACGTCATGAAAGCCATCTTAAATGACCGCCTAAACTGTCATTTGGCAACCTAAAAGGCTGCCAAGGTTGCCCGGCTGGCAATAGGGAAAAAAAGTTAAGCGAGAGCCCTGGCAAGCTATCTTAAATGACCACCTAAACTGTCATTTGGCAACCTAAAAAGCTGCCAAGGTTGCCTGACTGGCAACAGGGGAAAAAAGTTAAGCGAGAGCCCTGCCATCCCATACTTGATTACCTATCTTGACCTATCTTGATTGTCCTTAATGCTGGTCCTATAATGTTTCCAATTACATTTTAATTGCTGGAAAATATCTAGTTGAAAACAGGAAATACATTTGTAACTACGCAGATCAGCAAATGTGGCGAGGAATCTAATAATTCCATGCTGAAAAGTCAATGGCTACAAAGTATAGGATAAAACACAATGCTAATAGTGGGAAATTATGCAGTATTTATTTGAGGTGATGCAGGGAACAAGTATTTCTTGTGGGTACACAAAAATGCTGGAGAAATCAGCGGGTGCAGCAGCATCTAAGGAGCGAAGGAAATAGGCAACGTTTCGGGATGAAACCCTTCTTCAGACTTTCTTGTGATTGTTCTGGGCTCAAGAATGTTAAATTGCATACATTTCACTATAATACAAATTGATGCATTGCTTTGAGGGAGTGGGTCCAATTGTGTTTTTTCCCCCCATATTATTTCATACTTGCATCATAAACAAAATGCAAATTACATATATAATGCAAGTAGCGTAAGTGGACGTTGACATGAAACTTACATGACATGATGTTAAACAAAATAACTAAATAAGTTACTTGGAGATATTATTGAACCAAACTTACTTTCTTCATTTTCACCTGTTTCAGACGTTACCCTTATGGTAAAACTTGCAGGATTCTCCAACACCACTGGAAGAAAAAATAAGTGTCAATACCCTATGGAGAATATCCTAGATAAATGGAAAATCAGCAAATAGGTACAGCAGGTAAACAATCAGCATGTATGTAATAACAAATAATGAGGAAAGCTGATATTGTAAGTGCTACAAAGCATATAACAAGTAACGTTTTGATGCAATTGTACAGGCTCTGGTGAGTGCGCCAGAAGTCTTGTGTAGTTCCACATTTCTGAGAAAGAATATACTTGTATTGAAAGCAGTTCACAGCAGGTGCACTAGATTAATTCCGAGCATGAAGAAGTTGATGTATACATAAAGGTAGTGGACCTGGGTCTGGACAGACTAAAGTTTAGGAAAAAATGAAAGGTGATCTTACGGAAATAAATAAAGATCCTGAGGGGGGAGTTGAAAAAAAATGGGGTTTTGAGCGGACGATTCCCTCAAAGCAGTGTTATCCAGTGCTAGGGAGCAAGTTTCAGAATATGGGGTCACCTACTTAAGATGAAGATGAGGAGGGATTTTTACTCTCAGAGGGTAGTGAATCTTTGGAATTGTCTATTCCACAGTGCAATAATTGAATATTTTCAAGGTGAAATAAGCTACAAGGATACAAGGAGTATTGGTTGAGAGCGAGGAAATACTGACGAGGCCACATCTATTTCAGCCAGAGCTTACTAAATGGTTTGATTTATCAACTCCGACTTGTGTTTTTAAAATACTTCATGACAATATTAATTATAAACTTAGTTTAAAACATTCATTTTTTTCTCTTAATTCAGTCTAAACAAATTCAATCATTATTGCCCTGAGTGCTTAGCATAAAACAAAGCAAAAGCAAAATATCTAAAATGACTGGAGCATCACACATCAATCAATCCAATCTTCCTCAGCATTGCAGAACAGTAGAAACATAAAAGGAATAGACCATGCACCCATTTGGGCAAGCTTTACCATTCTACACATGGCTTTTCTGTCTCCATACCAAATTGGCACTATTTACCCACACCATGATGCCTTTGTATCTCCTTTTTTTCATTTTTTTCATAAATGTGGCCTTCCCATCCTTCATTGGCAGACCATTCACTCACTGAGAGACCAAATTCCTCCACACCTCATTCCTAAATGTCTTGCCCTGCATTTTGAAACAATTACCCCTCATTTTATTCACCCCTTTTAGAGAAAACATCCTTGCATCCAGTCTGTTTCGTCCTGATAGAGTTTTGGACGTTTCCACTAGATCACCATAAGATTCATCAGAATTCTCACTGGTTCATCAGAATTCTCACTGGTTCAATGTTGTCATTTAGCATTTAGGGAAAGACACCAGGTCCTCATTTTGTCTTGCTCACATTTCAGCAATACAACAATGAAAAGTCCTCATCTTCATTAGACTCTTGGCTCCTTAACATTTCTGGAAAGTTAGTTTTCAGACAAGAGATTTGCTTGTCTCCCACACAAGTGTGCAAAATTAGAGCACATGGTATTGAGGGTAGGCTATTGACATGGATAGAGAACTGGTTGGCATACAGGAAGCAAAGAGTAGGAATTAACAGGTACATTTCAGAATGGCAGCAGTGATTAGTGGGGTGCCACAAGGCTCAGTGCTGGGACCCGTTATTTACAATATATATTAACGATTTAGACAAAGGAATTAAATGTGGGTCACGTCTCTCAGTCTGAGCTGTGAATACCATGAACACATGTCTACTAAACTGTGAGTGGTTTTACTGACCTGTCAGTGCCCTTAATGTGGTTTGAAAATATAGTTTGGAAATGCTAAAGCTGTGTGTTGCCTTTGGTTTGGTTTGGAAATGCTAAAGCTGTGTTGCCTTTGGTTTGGAAATGCTAAAGCTGTGTTGCCTTTGGTTTGGAAATGCTAAAGCTGTGTGTTGCCTAATTCAAGTTGCCTTGCCTAGTTAAAATTGCTTGCCTAATTAAAGTTGCCTTGCCCAATTCAAGTTGCCTTGCCTTCTATATAATTAAAAGTCTAATCTTGACCACTTCCTGTTTGCGTTTATATTAATTTTAGAAAGAAACGCCACCACATATGGCTGTGATTTTTGGCCATCTTACTCAGTCCCCCTCCACTCATCAGGTGCCGAGGATTTTTCCCATCGATGAAAAATAAAAGTTATTAGTGTTTAAAAAATGTTGAGATTCTCTCTCATGTAAATCACACCATGAAGACCACGCCCCTTCTGGTGGGAGGGGGGATTATAATACCCAGAAGTGTGGATGTGGCAGTCTCTGCAAGATGGAGGAGGGAGAGGTCACGACTCGCTGTCTTTAGTGGCCTTACACCCTGCTTGAAATGGTATGAAACTGCACTCGAGTCTGGTGGCCTTGCACCCTGTTTGAAGTGGTAAGAAACTGCACTTGAATTTGGCGGCCTTGCACCCTGCTTGAAATGGAATTTCAAGGAATAGCGTGAGTCAACTGCCGGCCCACCAGCCATGAGTGAGTGAGCTGCCAGCACAACAGGCTTGAGTGACTAGCCCTCTGGAAACCAGTCCCTTCTGCCCACAACACCAATACTAGCGCTCCAGAAAGTGCGCCCCCTCCCACCCCTCCACTGGCCACCAATATTGGAATTGGTGGAGAGGTGGAATATTGCGTTGGGGGACCAGCCCTCCCGTATGATGCTGGGACCCAACGGGTCCCACTTAGTCTAGTAACATATAACATTTTTAAGGGATTGGACAGCATAGATGCAGGAAAAATGTTCCAGATGTTGGGGGAGTCCAGAACCAGGGGTCAACGTTTAAGAATAAGGGGTAGGCCATTTTGGACTGAGATGAGGAAAAACGTTTTCACCCAGAGTCGTGAATCCGTGGCGTTCTCTGCCACAGAAGGCAGTGGAGGCCAATTCACTGGATGTTTTCAAGGAAGAATTAGATATAACTCTTAGGACTAACAGAATCAAGGGATATGGAGAGAAAATGGAAACGGCATACTGATTTTGGATGATCAGCCATGATCATATTATATGGCGGTGTTGGCTCGATGGGCCGAATGGCCTACTCCTGCGTGTATTTTCTAAGTCTATGTTATCTTCTTTATGTACCAAAATAACCAGTAATTTTTCATTAGATAGCACACATCTCCAGGGTTCGTGCTGCTGCCTTACTGCTCCAGCAATCAGCTTTCAATCTGATTTTGAATACTGAGTGTATGGAGTTTGTGCGTTTTTCCTGTGTCTTCATGGGTTTACACCGGGTGTTTGTTTCCTTCCATATCCACTTACCCCTAATGTAAGTGGACAGTGAAAGTGTTGATGGGCATCAAAGCTACTTGTGGGACTAAAGTTACATAAATCATAGTCATGTCTGAATTTCATTGGGACATTTAATTATGGGTGAACACTTTAACATGGGGAGTGGCAAAAAGTGTCTGTCACGACATCAGCATTTATCATAATGGAATAGTGTTTTCTAGCAAATATGGGGTCAACGTGACAGTCAAGTTAAGCAAGATAAACAAGTTCCTACCTTTCCTAATTCCACAGCAATTTCTCAGCCAACTAAATAATTTACCTTTAATTCCAGAAACAACTAATTTAGTTAACAAAGCCTTTGTTGAAGAATATTCAGGAATCATGAAATTTTGTGGATAGCACGAATTAAGTCAATCGAGAAGCAGCCTTCAAAATAAAACTGTTCACAATGTAACTTCCACTGGGGTGGCACAGTAGCGCAGCAGGAGAGTAGCTACCAAGTGTCAGAGACCCAGGTTCAAACCAGACTAAGGGCGTTGTCTGCATGATGTTTGTACGTTCTCTCAATTACCACGTGGGTTTTCTCCGGGTGCTCCAGTTTCCTCCCACACTCCAAAGACATACAGACTTATTGGTTAATTGGCTTCGGGAAGAATTGTAAATTGTCCCCGGTAGTACGATATTGTTAGTGTATGGGCGGCATGGACTGTCGGGCCGAAGGGCCTGTTTCTGCACTGTATCTCTAAATTAAACTAAATTAAACGGATACTTTATGACCATGGAAACCAGTAATCAAGTGTGGAATATTCTGATTCTGTACCACTGTAACTGGGGAAGACCTTAAATGAATGTTCATATTAATCTGCCCTCACGTAAACTCTTATGATGAGATCAGGAAAGACATTAAATGGCCACCTCCTGTATTAACACGTCATACACCTCCTGTTTTAACACGGTGTCTGGTGCTTTGTGCTCGGAACCCCTCGGACCAGCCACTGGTATTTGAATATTCGGAGGGATTCTGCCAGTTGGGATGTGCTCCTGTGAGAAAGGGGTTAATAGGGATGGTTGATTTGTACTAGAACTCTGAAATATATAACTTAGAAAGAAATGAGCTGTCAGCAGAAGCCAGACTGCTGGTAGAATAAAGTAACAATATACAGGACAGAGGGTAAAACAATATACAGAACAGGAGGACAAAGAAGAGTAGAGTTTTAACAAGAACTTGTTTGACATCAGTGGTGGGAAATAATGGAAAGGATACTAAAGACAATATTATAGGAATTTGGATATATAGGGTAGGATTAGGAAGAATTAGCATGGATTTGTGATTGTGACATTTGACTAATCTTGATTTTTCTTAGGAACTTCGGTAAGGCCTTTGACAAGCTTCAATAAGGAAATAAGGTTGGTTAAGAAGAGGTTAGTAAGGAATAGCAAGATGAATTAAAAAGTGGCTGTATGGGAAATGTCAGAGAGTAATGGTGGATGGATGTTTATCAGGTTGGAGGTCAATGACTAGAGGGGTACCTCAGGGATGTGTGTTGGTTCCACTGTTGTTTGTCATGTGAATCAATAATATGGATGTTGGTGTGGTAAGATCGATTAAGAAGTATGTAGATGATACTAAGATAGGTGGTGTTGTGAATAATTAAGTAGATTTTAAAAATGTACAGAGAGATTTAGGTCATTTGGAAGAGTGGGTTGAAACATGACAGATGGGTTTAATGTTGATAAGTGTGAGGTGATACATCTTGGCAGGACAAATTCAAATTAGACTTACATGGTAAATGATTGTAAATTGAGGAATGAAGTTGAACAGAGGGATCTAGGAATAACTGTGCATAATTCCCTGAAGGTGGAATCTTGTGTAGAAAGGATGGTAAAGAAAGATTTTGGTGTTTTGGCCTTTATAAATCAGAGCATTGTGTATAGAAGTTGGGTTGTAATGTTAAATTGTACAAGGTATTGGTGAGGTCAATTGTGGAGTATGGTGTATAATTTTGGTAGGCATAATTATAGGAAAAAGTTAACAAAATAGAGAGTACAGAGGAGATCAATTAGAATGTTCACTGGGTTTCAGCAACTAAGATAAGAGAAAGGTTGAGCAAGTTAGGTCTTTATTATTTGGGAAAGATAGAAGGAATACCCACCATGGTAGTGATGTTTTCTTAAGGAACTGTTTACTGGCAGTATCTCGTTCTATTACAGAATTAAAAACCAAGGGGCTGCTGGCACAGAGTCCCCATCTTGACTTGCCAATCCATTCTGTGAAAGCAGAGAACTGGGATCTTGTAAAATCATGGAAGGAAGAAAAGCTTCAACCTAGGTGGACTGGACCCTACCTTGTGTTATTAATCACCGAGACAGCAGTACGAACAAAAGAAAAAGGGTGGACACACGCAAGCCGATTTAAGGGTCCTATGGAGGCCCCACCGGACAATATCAGCCCATGGACTGTGCGTGAAGGGAAGGAACCATTGACTTTGTGCCTATTCGGATGTTGTATCATTCCCTGCGCACGGGGTCTGGCTCAGCGATTGATAGAGACAGCCCTGACAAAGAACAGCGCCGTCATGATGGCCTTCAGAACACAGTATGACTAGCGAGAGGAGGATAGGGAGGCGAAGAATCTGCTGCTAGCACTAGAAAAGGAAGATATAGTATAAATCAAACGATGCGTAGCAAAAAGAAAAATGGTGGATTGTGAGAAAAGGGTTAATAGGGATGGTTGATTTATACTAGAACTCTGAAAAATATAACTTAGAAAGAAATGAGCTGTCAGAAGCCAGACTGCTGGTAGAATAAAGTAACAATATACAGGACAGAGGGTAATTCTAGATAAAGAAAGTAACAAAGATAAAAACTCCAGCAGAAGCCTTTGACATCTGGAGATGTTCCGAGACGTTCCTGGACATTCTCGTGGGAATGTGGGCTTTATGTTATGATTGGACGAAGCTCGATGGGGAGACATGAGGTAGTGACCATAGTGAAGAAAGTTATAAAAGATAGATACAATCTCCATTTTTGTGTGCCTCTAGGGGACATCAGAGGAGAGGCACCTATTCTGCAGAATATGAAATTAAAAAAAACACTTCTTTGTCTGAATTTGTCTCAAGAGCATTTGTGATTTTTGAATCTCACACTCCCATTGTAAATATGTAATTCTGTAAAGTTAGCCAACAACATTCAAATGTTGATGTAGGTCATTACAGCCAAAAATAGCTGTAGGTATTTTTTTTATTGGTTTATGTGGTGAAACATTACTGTATTTTGAGCTTGCCGAGTTTTTACTCAGAAGGTCTCAAGGGGATGTCTGTTTGTATTGCACTAGCATACGATACAATAGGATAGAACTTTATTAATCCCAGATCTGCCAACAGTCATAAAATACAAGATAAGTGAAATGAAATTAAAGTGACGAGTGGAAATGATTTGGGAGGGGGGAGGTGGTCAGTCTACCCAACAGAAGGGGGAGGAGTTGTACAGTTTGATAGCCACAGGGAAGCACAAATACTGACACCGTGGTCAGCATAAACCAACAACCTCTATGTTTTCAAAGCCTCCTTCAGAAAAAAAAGGCCATGCCCCCACAGACCCTTGGGAACCGACTGACCGATGACAACTTAGAGGAGAAGCAGCTTTCAGGAAGGCACTGAGAGGCTGGAGACCACGTGTACATAGAGGCTGGAGTCAGCAGAAAGTGCAAACCAAAGATCCTATAGCAAAGGATCTTTGGTGCAAACCTCCTCTCCAACGCCTCGCCCATCCCACTTGTGGGAGAGTCGGTGGCCCCCACACTGGCCTCACCTGTCACTTCACAACCCCTGATCGCGAGTGAGTGAGTGAGTGAGTGAGGGGCAGCTTTTCTCGATCCCGGGGGCTCGGCTCGGGATATTTTTTTTAATAAGTGACCATTGTAATTTTCTAATACTGATGGAAGTGGCTCTCCCCGGGGCCTCCATCCCCTCACCACCTCCACCGGGGGGGGGGCTGCATCTCCATCGCCTCTTCTTTCCCTACCCACCTCCGCCAGGGGCCTCCTCCATCAGGGGCTCTGCCTCCTCCTTCTCTAGTCTCCAACTCCGCCAGGGGCCTCCCCCTCCCACATCTCCTCTGCCACCGAGGGCCTCTTCCTCCTCCAATCTCCTCTTCCTCCGGGGCCTCCACCACCTCCCTCCCCAACCAACCCCCATCCAGCCGGTCCCATCGGATGTCGGCCTTGCGGCGGCGGCGGCGGCGAGCAGTAGGAGGCGGGCGGGTCCTCCGGGGCCTCCACCACCTGTGTCCCCAACCAACCCCCATCCAGCCGGTCCCCATCGGATGTCGGCCTTGCGTGCGTGTGTGCGGCGGCGAGCGTGTGGAGTGTGTGTGTGTGTGTGTGTGTGTGTGTGTGTGTCCACCCACCTGTGAACGAGTCGGGGTAGATGGACTCGAGCGCCTCCAGCTCGTTGCGCTGCTCCTCGCCGTGATCCGTCATACTGCGAGCTCGAGCCCGAGCAAGGCCATGGACACGGGACACGCGCCGCCGCCACCGACCCGCCGCCGCCGCCGATCACACGACCCGCCCACCGGCGCTCGATTGATCACGTCGTCCCGTCGGCCCCGCCCACCGGCGCTCGATTGATTACGTCGCCCCGTCGGCCCCGCCCACCCGCCATCGACTCGCCAGCGTGAGCGCGCCTCGGCTATGACGTCATTGGTTTATGGAACGCGGCGCCAGCGAAGGAATTCCCCCGGAAAGGTCGGGCACGCGCGGGGGTTCCCCAACACTGGACCCCAGTCTGTCATCTGCAGACCCCGACAGCAACCGTAGATGCTCGTTTGCACCGAAGATAGACACAAATTGCTGGAGTAACTCAGCGGGTCAACAGCATCTCCGGAGACAAGGAATGGTTGGCGTTTCGGGTCGAGACCTTTCTTCAGACTAGTCAGGGGAAAGGGAAACGAGAGATATAGACAGTGATGTAGAGATATATAGAACAAATGAATGAAATATATCCAAAAGGGTAACGATGATAAAGGAAACAGGCCATGCTTAGTTGTTTGCTAGGTGAGAATGAGAACTAGTTGTTTGCTAGGTGAGAATGGGAACTTCCTCAACACACTTAACACCTTCTTCAACCGGTTTGAGGAGGACAACACCATCACACCAACAAAAGCCCGTCCCTGCACAGACCATGAAACACTTCGCCTGGACCCAGCTGATGTGCGGAGGACCCTACTCAAGGTGAACCCCAGAAAAGCTGCAGGTAATGACAACATACTGTGCTCGGAGACTGTGCTGAACAACTCACAGATGTTCTCACTGACATCTACGACACCTCTCTGAGCCAAGCCATCATACCAGTATGCTTCAAAGCCACCACCATCATACCGTTACCCAAGAAATCCCCAGCCTCAACACTGAATGACTACCGGCCCATAGCACTCACGTCCATCATGATGAAGTGCTTTGAAAGGTTGGTCAAGGCCCACATAACATCTAGTCTCCCCTCTACACTTGACCCATTCCAGTTTGCATACCGTCCCAACCGTTCCACTGATGATGCCATAGCAACAGCACTCCACCTAAGCCTGGCTCATCTGGAAAACAATAACAGTTACGTGCGGGTGCTGTTCATCGACTTCAGCTCCGCCTTCAACACAGTCATCCCCCAACACCTGGTGAATAGAAAATAGGTGCAGGAGTAGGCCATTTGGCTCTTCGAGCCTGCACCGCCATTCAATATGATCATGGCTGATCATCCAACTCAGTATCCTGTACCTGCCTTCTCTCCATACCTCCTGATCCCTTTAGCCACAAGGGCCACATCTAACTCCCTCTTAAATATAGCCAATGAACTGGGCTCAACTACCTTCTGCGGGAGAGAATTCCAGAGATTCACCAGTCGGCGAAATAGGCATCAACACCCCACTATGCAACTGGTTACTGGACTTCCTCACCGACAGACCACAGACAGTAAGAGTTGGCAAAAACTCATCAGAGACCACCATCATGAACACCGGGGTCCCACAGGGATGTGTGCTGAGCCCTCTGTTGTTCACGCTGATGACACATGACTGTTGTGCCAAACATAATTCGAACCACATCATCAAGTTCTCAGATGACACAACAGTGGTGGGTCTCATCAGCCACGATGATGACTCAGCCTACAGAGAGGAGGTACAACAACTCATCAACTGGTGTGACATCAATAACCTTCAACTCAATGTCAATAGAACAAAAGAAATAACTGTGGACTTCAGGAAGAAACAGACAGCACACACCCCACTCACCATCAATGGCAGTGCAGTGGAGTCTGTGAAAAGAACCAAGTTCCTGGGAGTGCACATCACAGATGACCAGACATGGTCCACCAACACCATCTCCCTAGTCAAGAAAGCACAGCAACGCCTCCACTTCCTTCGACGGATGAGGAGAGCCGACCTCCCCCCTTCTGCCCTCACCACTTTTTACAGGGGTGCCATTGAGAGCATTCTTATCAGCAGTCTCTCAGTCTGGTATGGCAGTTGCTCTGCTGCTGACCAGAAGGCCCTACGGAGAGTGGTGAGGACAGCGGAGAAGATCACCAGATCACCACAACCAGCAACCCAGGACTTATACCCATCTCGCTGTCGCAAGAGGGCAACCAATATCATCAAAGACACCACCCACCCAGCACACAAACTGTTCATCCTCCTACCATCCGGCAAGCGCTACCGCAGCATGCGGAGCAAAATCACCAGATTCAAAAACAGCTTTTTCCCTCAGGCCATCTGACTACTCAACACACTCAAGAAAATTCCATGAACATTACACAAACTAAGATCAATTGACTGTCAAAATAACTTTAATTCAATGTCTGCAGTATGCCATTTGCACTTTTCTATATTGCACCTTTTATTATTGCACCTTAATAGCATACCTCAAAATTTTACTACACTCTGGCACACTGTGAATATTTTATATAATGTATATGTCCTGTCTATTTTTATTGGTATATAGTCTGTCTGTGTTATAAATATTACTTGCACATTTGGAGTATGGGGAAACGCAATTTCAATCCTCTGTGTAACTAGTTGCATTATTTGAACTGACAATAAAGTTTACTTTACTTACTTTACTTTACTTTACCCTGGTGCGACTTGGGTGGGGGAGGGATGGGGAGAGAGGGAATGCAGGGGTTACTTTCAAGTTAGAGAGATCAGTAGTCATACCGCTGGGTTGTAAGCTGCCCAATCGAAATAGGAATAGGTGACGTTTCGGTTCGAGACCGCTCTTCAGACTTCCGACCCCTGCAGCCTGTCGGATCCCATAAACAAGGAAGAGTTGGTTCAAAACGACACAAAGTTACTCAGAAGGTCACGCTGCATCTTTGGGTGTGACATTTTGTGTTTCGTGTCAAGGCCTTCGGATAATTTTTGCAGTCCGGTTATGCGGCTCATGCAGTAAGTTTGCTCTTAAATCGAATTGGTGCTTTCTCCCTCCTATAGGGAGGTTTCACAGCAGTCGGGTCACGACCCATGACCCGTACTGTTGCTATGCTACGCCAAATGGAGTACACGCGATGAACTGCAGGTAGGCACTTACCATTGTTTCCAGCGTAGCGGGCCCGTTTAAACCCGCCGAAGTCCATTTTTGCGCTGTAAATAATTATTGAAATCGGGATAAGCGTGTGAGACATTTAGCCTACTTCAGAATTCCAAAAGTGAGGAGAAATGACCGGAGATAGAAGCGAGAGCTGAACAACAGCCAGAGTGCTTGGCGAACATTGGCCATTTGCTCACTGCATTTCATCAACTAAGGCATTATTTGTATTTTTTCTTGATTCCTTTGGCATCTAAAAAGTTTCAGAAGTGATAAATCTGGCTGTAAAATTTTAAAATCGCCCATGGTTCTCAAGTGGGTTTTTACATACAAAAAGGAAAACGCCTCTGAAGCAAAATTTACAGCCAGATTTATCACTTCTGAAACTTTTTAGATGCCAAAGGAATCAAGAAAAAACACAAATAATGCCTTACTGTTGATGAAATGCAGTGAGCAAACGCGATAATTCCCAATATTTTCAATTCCGATATGTTTGCCAAGCACTTTAGCTGTTGTTGTCCCTTTAGTTCTCGCTTCTCTTTACCTTCATTTCGCTTCACTTTTGGAATTCTTAAGTTGGGTACATGTCTCTCACACTTACCCCGACTTCCACAATTTTTGACAGTGCAAAAATTCAACATGTTGGCAGTTTTTAACAGGTAGGAAAGTACACATTTCTTGCATTAATAACATATACCAGAAGTTACAGATGTCCTCCAGATGGATTGATCGGCTCCGTGCGTCAAGCCCTATGATCCAATTACCTTACATGCAACCCCCCTATTACAACCAGTCAGAAGAAGGGTCCTGAAATGTCGCTTGTCCACATCCTCCAGAGGTACTTCCTGACCCGCGGAGTTACTCCAGAACTTTGTGCCGTACATGGTGTTTGACACAGTCTATGCAACTTCCAAGGCTGTCACATTCAAAAGACCAGCAGCAATTGAAGATCGTTGATTAGAATATTTCGTTAAAGGCCCAGCAGCACTCGGTGGCGAGGCTGACGAAAGATTGAACAGAAATAGAAGAAAAGTGGCAAGAGTTTAAAACAGCAGTTAGAAATTCAAAATGACCTTTTCAGATAATTTTATTTATTGGTTTTTCAGAACCTGGGTGTCACTGGCAAATGTTGCGTTTATTACACATCCCTAACGATCCTTTACATTGCAGTAATGGTGAACCAACTTCAAACGCTCTAGTAAAATGTTAAATGGAGAGTTGCTGGAGGAACTCAGTGGGCCAGGCAGCATCTGCAGAGAAGTGGCAGTCAGCATTTCAGCTTGAGACTTTTCATCAATACTGTATGAGATGTATAACCTTAGAAGAATAAGCTTTAAGCTAAATAGAAAGTGAATGATTTTAGTTGGGAGGAAAATCGTTGTAAAATTTTCACAATCTTTAATGAATAATTAGCATGATGGGACCATGTGCCATGTATTCTAGCTTGTTGAAAATTCAAAGCTAGGGGGCAGCGTTGGCTACAAAGAATGCAGATCGACTGCAACAGGATTTTGACTGGCTGGGTGAATGGGCGGGAACATAGCAGATGAAATATAATGTGGAAAAATGTGAAATGGTCCACTTTCGTTAAAGCAAGTGGAAATGCAGAGTATTTTTTAATTGTGAGAGATTGAAAGGCATTGGTTTGCAAAAGGACATAGGTGTCCTTGTCAACAAATCATTGGAAATGTAATATGCAGATTGGGAAAACAGTTGGGAAAGCAAATGATGCATTAGCCTTGATGTCAATTGAATTTGTGTATGAGTAGAGGCATATTGCTCCATTTATATAGAATCCTAATGATGCTTACAGATTAGCGTGTATAGCCTCCCTGTCTAAGGATGGATATACTGTACTTGTGATGGATGAATACAACATTAGATCACTAAATGGGTTCCAGATGATGGGTTAATTATAGTATAAAGGTTAAGCAGAAATATATTTTTTAATGATCTCAAGAAAAAGTACAACATTCTCAATGGGCTTGACGGGGTAAGTGGATGGTTTTACTGGCTGAGGTACCAAGAATCAGGCTTCACCGTCTCACAATAAGGAGTTGGCCATTTGGAACAGAGACGAGGAGAACATTATTCACAGGTTAATGAATCTTTAGTTTAGAGATACAGCATGAAAAAAGACCCTTCTGCCCACCGAGTCCACACCGACCAATGCCTGCATACTTGTTCTATCCTACAAACTAGGGTCAATTTACAGAATCCAATTAACCTATAAGCCTGTACGACTTTGAAAGGTGGGAGGAAACAGGACCACCCAGAGAACACACATAGCCACGGGGAGAACATACAAATGCCGTACAAATAGCACCTGTAGTCAGGATTGAACCCAGGTCTCTAGCGCTGTGAGGCAGCAGCTCTACCACTGTGCCATGCTATGGAACTCTGCATCCAAGAGGGGTGTGAAAGCTTAGATGGTTAAGTACATTCATAGCAGAAATCAATAGGTTTTTGGATATTAAGGGAATCAGGATATGTGGTTAGTGCAGGAAAGTGAGGTAAAATAACATGATTTGATTATACGGTGTGGCGGGCACAAGGGTCATATAGTCTACTCCCATTTCTTATGTTCTACATTGAAATGCTTATATAAATGCTTATATAAAAACTTCAAAATTGGTAATTAAGAGCCAAAAATATGCAGTCCTGCAGTTTGGCAGTAGGGATAAAGGTATAGACTACTTTCTACATGTGGAGAGAATTCAGAAATCGGAGGTGCAAAGGGACTTGGGAGTGCTGGTAAAGGATTCCCAAAAAGTTAATTTGCAAGGTAAATCAGCAGTAAGGAAGGCAAAAACAATGTTAGCATTTAATTTGAGAGGACTAGAATTTAAAGACAGGATATAATGGTGATGTTTTATAAGGCACTGGTTGGACCATAGAAACACAGACCTAGAAAATAGGTGCAGAAATAGGCCATTTGTCCCTTCGAGCCAACACCGCCATTCAATATGATCATGGTTGATCATCCAAAAACAGTACCCCGTTCCGGCATTTTCCCCATATCCCTTGATTCCCTTAGCCTTAAGAGCTAAATCTAATTCTGGAAAACATCCAGTGAATTGGCCTCCACTGCCTTCTGTGGCAGAAAATTCCTCAGGTTCACAACTCTGGGTGAAAACGTCAGTCCTGCCATCCCGGGATTAACCTGGTGAACCCATGCTGCACTTCCTCAATAGCAATAATGTCCTTCCTCAAATTAGGACACCAAAATTGCACACAATACTCCACGTGCGGTCTCACCAGGGCCTGTACAACTGCAGTAGGACCTCCTTGCTCCGAAACTCAAATCCTCTCGTAATGCAGGCCAGCATTGGCTTTCTTCACTGGTTGCTGTACCTGTATGCTTACTTTCAGTGACTGATGTACAAGCATACCCAGGTCATGTTGCACCTTGCCTTCTCCTAATCTGACACCATTCAGATAATAATCTACCTTCCTGTTCTTGCCACCAAAGTGGATAACCACATTTATCCACATTATACTGCATCTGCCATGCTTCTGCCCACTCACCCAACCTATCCGTCACCCTGCAGCCTCATAGCATCCTCATCGTAGATCACACTGCCACCCAGCTTTGTGTCATCCACAAACTTAGAGATGTTACATTTAATTCCCTCGTCTAAATCCTTAATAGATATTGTAAACAACTGGGGTCCCAGCACCGAGCCTTGCAGCACCCCACTAGTCACTGCCTGCCATTCTGTAAAGGACCCATTAATTCCTACTCTTTGCTTCCTGTCTGCAAACCAGTTCTCTATCCATGTCAATACCCTACCCCAATACCATGTGCTCTAATTTTGCACACTAATCTCTTGTGTTGGATCTTGTAAAAGACTTTTTGAAAGTTCAGATACACCATATCCACTGGCTCTCCCTTATCCATTCTACTTGTTCCATCCAAAAGATTAGTCAAGCATAATTTCTCCTTCATAAATCCATGCTGACTTTGACCGATCCCGTCACTGCTTTCCAAATGCGTGGCTACAACATCTTTAATAATCGACTTCAGCATCTTCCCAACTATCTGGTGTAAGGCTAACTGGTCTATAATTCCCTGTTTCTCTCTCCCTACTTTCGAGAGAACAATGGAAAATGATCACCAATGCATCCACGATTTCGAGGGCCACCTCCATGAGTACTCTGGGATGCAGACCATCTGACCCTGGGGATTTATCTGCCTTCAATCCCAACAGTTTACCTAATACCATTTTCTGACTAATGTGGATTCCCTTCAGTTCCTCCCTCCCATTAAATCCTCGATCCCCTAGTATTTCCGGGAGATTGTTTGTGTCTTCCTTAGTGAAGACAGAACCAAAGTACTTGTTTTGTTCTGCATTTAACATATTGTGAGTAGTTTTTGGGGCCCATATCTGAGGAAGGATATGCTGCTGTTTGAGGGAGACCTAATTTAAATTTACCAAATAGTGAAAGGCTTGGATAGAGTGGATGTGGAGAGGATGTTTCCACGAGTGGGAGAGTCTAGGACCAGAGATCATAGAATAAAAGGATGTTCCTTTAGATAGAAGATGAGGAGGAATATGTTTAATCAGATGGTGGTGAATCTGTGGAATTAATTGCCACAGAAGGCTATGGAGGCCAAGTCAGTGGATATTTTTAAGGCAGAGATAGATAGATTCTTGATTAGTATGGTGTCAGGGGTTATGGGGAGAAGGCAGGAGAATGGGATTGAGCAGGAGAGTTAGATCAAGCATTATTGAATGGTGGAGTAGACTTGATGGGCCGAATGGCCTAATTCTGCTCCTATCACTTATGAACATGATTAATTCATTATGCATCAACCACCACATCATCAACTGAAGTGTAGTGATCTCTTGGAGTTGCTTCATCAGCCCACATATGCAGGAGGCTATATTGACAGGATTCTTGGTCCAATTTAGTAAACATATCTATGCCTTAGATCATTCTCCAATCCTTTCTGGTAGGCAAGTATATTTTCTTGACTTGTTTCTCTTCTGGCGTAAAGCCAAAGAACTTCTTGATGTGCTTCAAAGCATACAGTTGAGAATGTTTATTCGATGTCTCATGAAAGAGTGCACCTTCATTTTCTAAGTACGTAACCCAGTAGTTGAGGTGCAGTAAGCTGTGTGGAGAGCAGTATCTTGGAATACAGACAATCAGAAAACCAACGATGGTGAAACACGCTATCAAAATCCAACCAGCAACCTGTGGAAAAAAAGAAACAAGAATCGAGGAAAACCTAATAATATGAAGGCAGTTACATTCAAATTCTGGGGTTACGTATTTATTTAGGGTCAAGATCATTTAGATCCCAATAGAACGTGATTTATAGATGCTAAAATGGATGCCAAATTTGATGAATGCATTTTGGAGTATTTTTGACATTGCACAGCAGTGCAAGATGAGAGATAACAGGACAGTTCTCGATTTTACATAATTTTTGATTTTGTTTCCAAGATTTACTCTGTTATATGGAAAAGGCTCCATTGCTAGACTAAAAATTAGCAGTTTCTATAATATTGCCCAGCTACAAATTCTAAGTTTAAATAATTCTTGAAATTGATTAACAATCAGTGAATAATTCTGCAAATCGTTTTCACACTTATGTAGAACTAAAGGAAGAGAAAATGTTTAAACAGAGTATTCATTGCTACAATGGTTTGCCACATGATGATCAAACAAAAAAATTTAGAACACAATTAGTGAGTTACTAAACCTTGTAGAGAAGAATCCAATTGTGCATGATATTCAGAGAGATCTGGCACATCCAAATTGAAGCACACTTAGCGAGCAGGCACCAGAAGTAATCACACAAGCAGAAATAAGAACAGGATACCAGAAACACTCAGCAGATCATGCAGCATTTATGAAGCGAGGAACTGAGTTAATTTGTGTGAAAATGTCTTATTAGGTACACATCTGATGGAAGAAAGATGTCGACACGCTGGCAATAAAAAGCACATGTAAATAGTCGTTCCAATTTTTGCAACTTTGATACAACTTTAGATCAGTCAATAAACGAAGTTTAGCAGAAACAATTTCTCAGGGATTATGCAGTTGGGTGTAAAGCTGTATAGTTTCAGAAACAAATGTGCACAAAAAGTCGATGATTAGTCAACTATCATCGTTGGTAGAACTTGATTCTCTGAGTCAAAGTCCCACTCATGAGAATTGAGTGGAAACTTTAGGCTGATAGTCCAGTCCCGAAGGACTGCTGCAGTACTAGACTATAAATTGTGATGCCCACTGTTATGCGCTCCCTCTGCCGGTGTTATATGGTACTCACCTGTTTCTCTGTTTTCTCCCGAGTGCAAGCCTCGTGGCTGTGAGTCAGAAATCACGGGGTTAAAGGCTCCTGTACCTGATTGGCCAAGCTGCATCATGTGACTCGTCCAAAGCTTAAAAACAGAGTCTCCCAGCATTCCCCCTCTTCGCCCTGCAAAAGGCAGTGAGCACCACGGCTGGTGTGAGCTGTGGGGGTTCTGGCCACATGGCATAGGAGTTTATGTATCTTCCTCAGTACATGTTAACAAATATTGACTTGGGAAGGATGAGGGCTGGCTTTACTGTTTTCGTGTGTTTGTTTCAGGATTACATATCTTTTAGGCAGGTTTAGAGTCTCCGGTCCGACGGCCCATGGCGTGGCTGGCTGGAGCAACTGTTAAAATTGTTTGTCAGTCCATTCACCTTCCTGACTGTGTTGTTTGAATCAGGTTTGGGTTTTTGTCCATTAAACTTGAACCTGGTTGTTGACTTATGTTACTCGGCTCTTGAAGTACCTGCTTTTGGGAGTCGTAACAAAATGGGGGCTCGTCCTAAACTTTAAGAACCCTAGACGTTTTGGGGGTTTTTTTGGTAGGCTTCTGGTGGCTGTGGAAGTCTGTGTTGTGAGAGAAAAAAAATGTTTTCTCTGCTTTGTGGTTGCATTTGTGAGCGGTGGAATAGCTTGTGATTTGGTGCTACATTAGAGATGGAATTTAAGGTGAAAGAGTTTGTTGAGGCTCCTAGTCAGGAGATATTTGATAGGTGTACTAAGGAGAATTTGATTGTGCTGGTGGATAACTATGGCGTGCCTATTGATAAGCATTCGAAGAAACAGTCTATAAAGACGGAGTTATGGAGCACTTCAAAGCAGTGGGAAGTCAAACCTGATAAAACTGACAGTGATTTGGGGGCTAAGGACAGTCCAATGTGTTTCTACTGTAAGGAGAGAGGGCACATTTGTAAAACGTGTCCCATTCTTAAAAATAAAAAAGCGAAGCCGGTGGTTTGTGGTCAACACACAGAAGGCACATGCAATCCCTGTGGTGCCTGAGACTGATGATTTGGTGGATTTTTCTCCTTTTGTCATGAGGGGTTTTGCGTCTATGGAGGATGGGGACAGTAAAGTACCTGTGACAATCTTGCGTGATACTGCTGTCTCTCAGTCCTTCATTTTGGAAGATGTGCTACCATTTTCAGATGAATCATCTGTTGGTTTTAGTGTCCCAGTTGTAGGGTTTGGTATGGAGGGCATGGGATTGCCATTGCATACTGTTAACCTTGAGTCTGAGCTTGTTTCGGGTCGAGTAGCTGTGGGGATACGGCCACGTTTTCCCATAAAGGGAGTGTCGTTGATTCTGGGTAACGATTTGGCTGGGGGTAAAGTTTTGGTCACTCCTGAAGTGACGGCGTTTCCTATGTTGCAGAGTCCTGATAAACTTGCCATGCAGCATCCGAAAGTTTTTGCAGCATGTGCTGTCACTAGAGCTATGGCAAGAAACCAAGCTACGTTTGATGATGTAGTTGACTTGAGTGAGAGTTTTCTTGGGGAGCAGGATGGTGGATCCTGTGTTGCGCAGGGTGTGTCTACATCACAAGTTGGTGAGGTGTCAAAGACTGGGCCGGTGTCGATGTCACGTGACCAGTTGGTTGCTGAGCAGAAATGTGATGCCGATTTGTCTGATTTGATTGACAGCGCAGTGCCAGAGGTGGAAGTGGATTCCTCATCAAAGGGGCATTTTCTGAGGGATAACTTGCTAATGCGTAAATGGTCTCCCTTGAATGCATCTGGTCAGGATGACTGGAGCGTTGTTAAGCAGATTGTAGTGCCACATAGGTATCGGAATTAAATACTTACTTTGGCTCATGATAATCCTCTTGCTGGCCATTTAGGAGTTAATAAAACATATGACCGTATATTACGACATTTCTTTTGGCCTGGGTTAAAGAGGGATGTAGTGCAGCATTGCAAGTGTTGTCATGCATGCCAAGCAGCAGGTAATCCAAACCAGACTATCGTTCCTGCACCCTTGTATCCGATACCTGTAGTTGGTGAACCTTTTGAACATATTATGATAGACTGTGTGGGTCCACTGCCTCGAACGAAAGCTGGCAACAAGTTTTTGTTAACCATAATGTGCGCATCTACCCGTTTTCCAGAGGTGATTACATTACGGAAGATAACTGCTCCCACTATAGTGAAAGCTCTTACTAAGTTTTTTTCCTTGTTTGGTCTACCTAAGGTGATACAAAGTGACCAGGGATCAAACTTTATGTCTAAGTTTTTTGGTCAGGTGTTGAAGCTGTCAGATATCAAGCATTGTCATTCCAGTGCTTATCATCCTGAGAGCCAGGGCGCTCTCGAGCGTTTCCACCAGACATTGAAGGCAATGTTGAGAACGTACTGTCTGGAGTTTGAGAAAGACTGGGATGAGGGCGTTCATCTGGTTTTGTTTGTGGTGCGTGAGGTCGTGCAGGAGTCTCTGGGTTTCAGTCCTGCGGACTTGGTGTTTGCACATACTGTTCGTGGTCTGTTGAAGGTCCTGAAAGAGAAGTGGTTGCAGGAGGGGATGAAGCAAAGTATTTTGGAGCACATCTGTACATTTAGGTTTAGACTACGGCAGGCATGCGAATTGGCGATGGTAAATCTTACATCTGCCCAGACCAAAATGAAAATCTGGTTCGATAGGAAGGTTACAAGAAGGGACTTTTCTCCAGGTGACAAGGTTTTGGTGTTGTTGCCTGTTCCTGGGTCAAGTCTGCAGGCTCGTTACAGCGGTCCCTATCATGTGGTAAAGAAGATAGGTGAGAGAGATTACGTTATTGCTACTCCTGATCAGAGGCGTAGGAGTCAGCTGTGCCATGTTAACATGCTGAAGCAGTATCATGAGTATTTTGAGACGGAGGTGCTGTGTCCAACACTATCGTCCAAGCCTGTTTTGGCTGCGGTGGTGCTGCCCCCTGACACGGGTGGTGAAGTGGGTGAGGCACGTTTGTCTGTGGCGGTGACGCATGGTAAACTGTCTAATTCAGAGGCGTTGAAATCACTTCCATTGCGTTTGTCTCATTTGACTGAGAGTCATCGGAGAGATCTGATTGATTTGGTTAACTCGTGTAAATCGCTGTTTTCTGATGTGCCATCTCAAACTTCCATTCTAGAACATGACATTGACGTGGCTGATACTGTGACCATTAAGCAACACCCATATCGTGTCAATCCAGACAAGCGTCAACGTCTAAAGAGTCAGGTTGACTATATGCTGAGCCTAGCTGTAGTGCGTGGAGCTCTCCTTGTCTGTTGGCTGCCAAAGCTAATGGTGAGGACAGGTTCTGTACTGATTTTCGAAAAGTTAATAATGTAACCAAACCCGAATGTTACCCTCTCCCACGTATTGAGGATTGCGTGGATCGTGTGGGAGGTGCCTCTTTTGTTACAAAATTGGACGTATTGAAGGGGTATTGGCAAGTTCCTTTAACTAGGCGTGCGAGAGAAATCTCTGCATTTGTTACACCTGATAATTTTCTGCAATATACTGTCATGGCATTTGGTATGCGTAACGCGCTGGCAACATTTCAACGGTTGGTAAACATTGTGCTGTCTGGTCTGTCGTATTGTGAGGCATACCTTGATGATTTGGTTGTGTGCTCCAGGTCGTGGATCGAACACATCGCTCACCTGAATGAGGTATTTCATCGTCTAGCGGAGGCTAACTTGACCATCAATCTTGGGAAGTGTGAGTTTGGCCAGGCCACGGTAACGTATCTTGGTAAAGTGGTGGGCCGGGGTCAGGTTCGCACTCTCGAGGCTAAGGTAGAGCATATTGTCACGTTTCCAGCTCCTACCTCTAGGACTGAGCTCCGGCGGTATCTGGCAATGGAGGGGTACTATAGAGGGTTCTGTCCAAATTTCTCTGCAGTGGCTGCTCCTTTAACGGATCTGTTGAGTCCGAAAGCCGCTTTTGAGTGGTCAGCTGTGTGTCAAACTGCTTTTGATCAAACAAAGAGCCTTCTGGTGTGCGCACCCGTGCTTGCGGCACCCGATTTTGAGCGGCCATTTAAGTTGGCAGTTGACGCTAGTGAAAATGGGGTTGGTGGTGTTCTTCTCCAAGATGGTTCTGATGGGGTGGAACATCCAGTTTCATACTTTTCTAAAAAGTTTAATCGCCATCAGAAATGGTACTCTACCATCGAAAAAAAGACCCTTGCAATGTTAATGGCTCTAGATCATTTAGAGGTATATGTTGGCTCCTCGAATGTTCCCGTCGTCGTATATACGGATCACAATCCGCTGGTGTTCCTACATGTGATGAAAAATAATAACCGACGGTTAATGAGCTGTAGTTTGCGAATGCAGGACTACAACCTGAAAGTCAGGCATGTCCGTGGAAAAGATAATGTCTTGGCTGACGCATTGTCGCGCTAGTGATGTCTGTGCTACTGAATAGTTTCTGAAATTTGGTGGTGTTCTTTAGTTCGTTTTCAGAAACTTATTCAGTATCTTAGGGTGGGGGTTGTTATGCGCTCCCTCTGCTGGTGTTATATGGTACTCACCTGTTTCTCTGTTTTCTCCCGAGTGCAGGGTTCGTGGCTGTAAGTCAGGAATCACGGGGTTAAAGGCTCCTGTACCCGATTGGCCAAGCTGCATCATGTGACTCGTCCGAAGCTTAAAAGCAGAGTCTCACAGCATTCCCCCTCTTCTTCGCCCTGCACAAGGCAGTGAGCACCACGGCTGGTGTGAGCTGTGGGGGTTCTGGCCACATGGCATAGGAGTTTATGTATCTTCCTCAGTACATGTTAACAAATATTGACTTGGGACGGATGAGGGCTGGCTTTACTGTTTGCGTGTGTTTGTTTCAGGGTTACATACCTTTTAGGCAGGTTTAGAGTCTCCGGTCCGACGGCCCATCGCGTGGCTGGCTGGTGCAACTGTTAAAATTGTTTGTCAGTCCATTCACCTTCCTGACTGTTTTGTTTGAATCGGGTTTGGGTTTTTGTCCTCAAGTGAAGTAATTAAACTCTTTTTGAACTTGAACCTGGTTGTTGACTTATGTTACTCGGCTCTTGAAGTACCTGCTTTCGGGAATCGTAACACCCACTATTCCTCTTGCGTGAAGTTTAAAGATCCCATCAGTATTTGAAATTCTCTCCAGTGATTGATCCAATATTAGGGCAGTACTGTGCAGCTGGTGGAGTTGTTGCCTTACAGTGCCAGAGACCTGGGTTCAATCCTACCTCAGGTTGTTTGTGTGGAATTTGCACGTTTTGCCTATGACCATGTGGGTTTCCTCCGGGTACTCCAGTTTCCTCCCACCTCCCAAAAGGTTGTAGGATAGTTGGCTTTGTAAATTAACTGTAGTGTGTAAGAAATGGACGTGAAAGTGGGATAAGATAGAATGTGTGAACAGGTGATTGCTGGTTGCCATGGACTTGGTGTGGAAGGGCCTGTTTCCGTTCAGTGTCTTTCAATCAATCAATAAATTTAGTCCTCTAGTGACATTGCGAAAATACATTTCACTTGGTTGTTCACTTATTTCAGTTCATGGATGTATTAGAGTACAAATTACATGCAACATGTTTTTTATTTCAGGCTTGAATTTTCTGTGTTTAATCTTCGTCAGTTCATGTTGATCCTTTCAGTCCGACTGTGAGCTCTTTAACTTATGAAGTAACTGCAGATGCTGGTTTAGTTTAGTTTAGAGATACAGCACAGAAACAGGCCCTTCGGCCCACCGAGTCCGCGCTGACCACTGATCAGCTCCACTTAATTTCTTGCAAAGCAATTTGGATCTCATATGGAAATTGCCAGATATGTGAAATCCTTCATTTGTATTGGGCAAGAAACCAAACCTCAACCTTCCGTTAAATTTGAAGTCCAGGATGTGTGTAGAATTCAGAAGTTGCTTATCTTTCAGCCAGCTCATGCAATGAAGTTCCTGAATCTATTACACTTCCAGAAACTGAGCACGAATAATATATTTATATGTATTCAAACAGAAGCACCTAATTTAACAGTTTCCAATAACAATATAAATATGATTGCTGAAAAGTCAGATCTGCCTTTCTCAAAAGGAATAATGAAAATGTTCTTGAGTGGAGCTCGGAGGCAGATTGAAAGTAAACCTAAACTGAATAAGATAAACAATATTACTTTGTAGAAACAAGGAACTGCAGATCCCAGCATACAAAAAAAAAGACACAAATTGCTGGAGTAACTCAATGGGTCAGGCAGCATCCCTGCAGGAAATGGATATGTGACGTTTTGGGTTGGGACCCTTCTTCAGACTGACAATATAACTTGTTCCCTGTAGATCACAAATAGAGTTTTTTTTTTAAAGTTTTAAAGATACAATACCGAAACAGGCTGAAGATAGACACAAAAAGCTGGAGTAACTCAGCGGGACAGGCAGCATCTGTGGAGAGAAAGAATGGGTGACGCTTCAGGTCAAGACCTTTCTTCAGACCGAAACAGGCCCTTCGGCCCATTGAGTCCACGCCCACCAGCTATCCCTGTTACACCAGCACACACTGCACACTAACAATTTACAATTCTTACCAAAGCCATTAACCTACAAATCTGTACAAATTTGAAGTGTGGGAGGAAACTGGAGTACCCGGAGCAAACCCAAGCGGTCACGGGGAGAAAGTATAAACTCTGTACAGACAGCTCCCGTAGTCAGGATCGAACCCAGGAAGAAAGATTCTAATGGGAGCAAAAGGGCAACTGTGGCTGACAAGGCAAGTTAGGGAAGGAATAAAACTAAAAGAAAAGGTGTATAACATAGCAAAGGGTAGCAGGAAGCTAGAGGATTGGGAAACTTTCAAAGGGCAACAGAAGGTAACAAAAAGGACAATACGGGGTGAAAAGATGAAGTGCACGGGTAAGCTGACCAAGAATATAAAGAAGGATAGTAAAAGCTTCTTTAGGAATGTTAAGAGAAAAGGATTAGTAAAGACAAATGTGGGTCCCTTGAAGGCAAAAACAGGTGAAATTATTATGGGGAACAAGGAAATGGCAGAAGAGTTGAACCAGTACTTTGGTTCTGTCTTCACTAAAGAAGGTACAAACAATCGCCCAGGTGTACTAGAGGACAGGGGATCTAGGGAGACAGAGGAACTGAAATAAATTTGCATTAGGTGAGAAATAGTATTGGGTAGTCTTATGGGACTGAAGACTGATAAATCCCCAGGGCCTGATGGTCTGCATCCCAGGGTATTCAAGGGGGTGGCTCTAGAAATTATGGATGCATTGGTGATCATTTTCCAATGTTCTATAGATTCATGATTAGTTGTGGATTGGAGGGTAGCTAATGTTATCCCACTTTTCAAAAAAGGAGCGGGAGAGAAAACAGGGAATTATAGACCAGTTAGCCTGATATCGGTGGTGGGGAAGATGCTGGAGTCAATTCTTAAAGAAGTATTAATGCCGCATTTGGATAGCAGTAAAAGGATTGGTCCAAGTCTGCATGGATTTATGAAGGAGAAATCCTGCTTGACTATTCTTCTGGAATTTTTGAGGAATTGACAAGTAAAATGGATGGAGAGCCAGTGGATGTAGTGTATCGGACTTTCAGAAAGCCTTTGATAAGGTCCCGCACAGGAGATTAGTGGGCAAAATTAGAACACATGCTATTGGGGGTAGGGTACTGACATGGATAGAGAATTGGTTGGCAGACAGGAAACAAAGAGGAGGAATAAACGGGTCCCTGTCAGAATGGCAGGCAGTGGCAAGTGGAGTGCCGCAAGGCTTGATGATGGGGCCGCAACTATTTACAATATATATTAATGATTTAGATGATGGGATTGAAAGTAACACTAGCAAATTTGCAGATGACACAGAGCTGGGTGGCAGTGTGAACTGCAAAGAGGATGCTAGGAGGTTGCAGAGTGACTTGGACAGGTTGAATGAGTGGGCAGATACATGCAGATGCTGTATAATGTAGATAAATGTGAGGTTATCCACTTTGGCGGCAAGAACAGGAAGGCAGATTATTATCTCAATGGTGTCAGATGAGGGAAAAGGGAAGGGCAACGAGACCTGGGTGTCCTTGTACAACAGTCACTGAAAGTAAACGTGCAGTTACAGAAGGCAGCGAAGAAAGCTAATGGAATGTTGGCCTTCATAACAAGACGATTTGAGTTTAGGAGTAAAGAGGTCCTTCTGCAGTTGTACAAGGCCCTGGTGAGACCACATCTGGAGTATTGTGTGCAGTTTCGGCCACCTAATTTGAGGAAGGACATCCTTGCTATTAAGTGCAGTGTAGGTTCACAAGGTTAAACCCCGGGATGGTGGGACTATCATATGAGGAAAGATTGGAAAAACCTGGCTTGTATTCACTGTAATTTAGAAGAATGAGAGGGGAAAGGACTGGACAAGCTAGATGCAGGAAAAATGTTCCCAATGTTGGGGGAGTCCAGAACCATGGGCCATTGTCTAAGTATAAAGGGGAGGTCATTTAAAATTGGGATGAAAAAAAAACCTTTTCATCCGGAGGGTTGTGAATTTGTGGAATTATCTGCCACAGAAGGCAGAGGAGGCTAATTCACTAGATTAATTTAAAAGAGAATTAGATAGAGCTCTAGGGGACTAGCAGAATACAGGGATATGATGAGAAGGCAGGCACGGGTTAATGATTGTGGATATTCAGCCATGATCACAATGAATGGCGGAGCTGGCTCGAAGGACCAAGTGGCCTCGTTCTGCACCTATTGTCTATATTTCTATGTCTCTGGTGCTGTCAGGCAGAAACTGCACTGCTGCACCTCTGTGCCACCCTAGTGGGCTTGACTAAATTTATTTTCATGCTCCCATAGATCATGCTGACTAATCATTTTATTTTACATTATCATTTAATAGTGTGTTTTTCTACCCCCATTTGGCAAATGGCATATTGTAAAAGCTCAATCCCCTTGATCTGAAAGTACTTGTGTTTGGCCAGTGAACTCCTGAGGAAGATTTATTCAGCACCATCAGCTGGAAAAGTAGATGAAATCCTTATTGATTTCTTTAGATATGTTCTGCTGGCAGCCACACTGTAGCCAACTGTGTATTAAACTGTTCTACGTTGTACAAATGCACAGACATTACTTTTTTACCTAGATTTTGTTTGACATCTGATATAATAGAACACATAATCAGAGCTAAATGACATTTGAAGAAATTATTTTCACAATTTATTTGAATTAATATTTATTAATAGTTACAGGAATAGTGGAGAGAGCTTAGTGCTATTACTAGAGATAATTATGTCTATCATTTAGCTACATTTTTTCAAGAAGTACTACAGTTAGTACTGTATAACACTCTTAGCAAGAATGAGAATCATTTTTTAGCAAGTTTAGTGAACACTGAACTGCTTTTCGAAAGCAAATTGTCACTAATCCATTGTGTAGGGTTATACAGTATAACTTATTTTATTTAGTAAGTTTGCTAAACTAGGCAATTTTAACTCCAATAAAGAATCATAAATATAGATGTTTTTAAAACAAATTTCGGAAATAGAATGGCATAAATACATTTTAATCTCTATGGATCCGCATATATAATGGCAACGGTAAAGAAAACAGTTGTTCAGCCTTACATACCTGTGACTGGAACAGAAGAATACGATTGCCTTCATTCCTTATTTCACTGATGTTTTTTGTTTCTGTAATCTCCACATTTGGACAGGGAAAGCGAGCGAGAATGTCCCTCTTTGCATGAAGACTCATATTCTCAAAAACCTTTCAGCCGTCAACTGGTAAAAACTCACTGAAGGCGCAATTGTAATACAAGCCTTTTATCAGAACTACTGCTATCCAAGTTATTGGAGCAACTAAAGATGTTAACATTATGTTGACAAGGATATAGCAGATCAATTTGAATTTTTTACGCATCAAATTTGAGCGATTTCTTAAATTCATTATTAGTATCCAGGTCAGATTATTAATGGCAAATCCAATAATCAGCAACACCAGGGCAGGAACTATTGAAAAAGACAGGCCGTAGTATAGATTTATCCTTGGCTTGCATGGACACTTGAAAGCAAAGTAAGAAACGGCCTGCTGCCCAAAGACTGTTGCCAGAGTAATCAATGTAGTTAGAATTGTTGTCTGCTTGCCTTCCAAAAAAGACTTGAAGTTGGAAATCAACATATTTTTCAAAAAGGTATTCTCTCGTTATCTGATACTGCAGGTACTGTATATACCACAGTACTGCCTTCAACTCAAAAGATGGGTTTATAAAGTCAAACACAGTAAACTCAACTACTTAAAGATATGCAATGTCATTTCCTTTGTGTAATCTCATTACCATGTGGAGGTGTTTTATAATCAGTGGTGAAACAAATTGATTTGCCTTCAAGCTTTAGATATTCTATGTGATCTTTTTTTACTTTTCATTTTGATTTGATTAATTACTTACACTTTTCCAATTCTTTATTTGTGGATAATGTTGCTTCAACAGTCACAACCTGCATTGAAATAGTATTTTTTACATAGTAAGACCTTAGTAACATTGAAGAGGTTAAGATAAGGTCTGAGTTTCTGAATGCAATTAAGATCTTTTCTCATGACTATTTCCCCAGTGCCCCAATTTTGGTTTATTTAACCATGATGTTGTGCTCACATAAGAGGGTAGTGGGTATAGGGAACAAACTGCCAGAGGAGGTATGTTCCATAACAGCATTTAAAAGACACTTGGAGAGGTACATGGGTAAGAAAGGTTTAGAGGGATATGAGCCAAATGCAGGCTAGCTAAAATGGGGCATCTTGGTCAGCATGGACAAGTTGGGCCGAAGGGCCTGTTTATCACAGTAATGTGACTGAAACAAAATACTAGATCATAGTTTGAACAAGTGCCAGAACTAACATGCCAAAACACAAAGTGTTAGAGGAATTCAGTGGACCAGGCAGATCTGTGGAGGGAATGGATAGGCGATGTTTCAGGTTGAGACCAATCTTCAGGACTGATTCAGACCTTCATAATAATAATAATAATAATAATAATATCTTTTTAGGTGCAACGAGATTTTGTATCCAGCTTCCATCCGATCGTCATAACTTAAACAACTAATAAAATGTAGTACCCCGAGAAACATGATTTATAAAAAAATAAAGAGAACAGTAAAACAGTAAAACAGTCTAAAGTGCAAATATGTCAGGGCTCTCACTTAACTTTTTATCCCTGTTGCCAGCCGGGCAACCTTGACAGCTTTTTAGGTTGCCAAATGACAGTTTAGGTGGTCATTTAAGACGGTTTGCATGAAGCATGTGATAATGTGCTTGGACAAAGTACGTAGTTACCAGTTGGAATTATGCTCCACGAAGCATTCACATATTATGTTCAAGAAGGAACTGCAGATGCTGGAAAATTGAAGGTAGGCAAAAGTGCTGGAGAAACTCAGCGGGTGCAGCAGCATCTATGGAGCGAAGGAAATAGGCAACGTTTCAGGCCGAAACCCATCAGTCTGAAGAAGGGTTTTGGCCCGAAACATTGCCCATTTCCTTTGCTCCATAGATGCTGCCGCATCCGCTGAGTTTCTCCAGCACTTTTGTCTACATTCACATATTATTTCTGCTTCAAATAAATTCACAAGCTAAACATATTCACCAATCAAGACATTATATATACCGCAATGACATGCAGCAAAATTACAGTACAATATCTCAACTCTTTTTACATATTGCAATTGATGCAAGCATGTTTTCTGTGAAGGACAGAAAATTACCATGACATGGCCATAGCATGGGTCGTTATTGCTATTGGCACAGAAGCACTCTCGCTTCAACCCATAATTTATCCATAACAAAATATACAGGTTGCAAGGACATTTCTAAAGGCATTTTATGATAATAGCTGTTAAAACCGACTATACTCATCTGACAGGTTAAACATTACACTAACTGACAAGAGATGGCCAAAGGACATAACAGCAGCAAATGTCCTTTTGGTAATGTGTTTAAAGGTGTCAAAACAAATAATAACATTGGGAATTAAAACACATTTGATTGCATTCCGTTATCAAACATAGTCAATGTTCGCTCTGAAGACCGTGAAGCACAATAGAGTCAGGGGGTGTGTGACTCAGTGCGGGGTGAATAGATGGCGCTGGGGGGTTTGAGAAGGCAATCGGTGCGGAATGGATGGATTGAGGCAGGTGAATTAGTACGTGTTGGTTGGAGTATGGAAAATTGTGAGGGGAGATGTCAGTGGCTTGGAATGGGGGGTCAGTACGGAAGGATGGGGGGGCGGATCAGTACAAGATGAATGGGAATAGACAAAAATGCTGGAGAAATTCAGCGGGTGAGGCAGCATCTATGGAGCTAAGGAAATATGCAACGTTTCGGGTCGAGACCTTTCTTCAAACTGTTCCGCCCATTCTTCTTGAATGGGGGGTATCAGTACAGGATGGATTAGGGGGGGAGGGGGAGGGTCGGCACGGGTGGAATGAGGGGGAGCGGTACAGGATGAATTGGGGGGGGGGGGTCAGGACAGTGTGGATCGGAGGGTCTGTGCAGGAAGAATGGGGGATCACTACAGGATGAATGGGGGATCAGAACGGGATGAATGAGGGGATCTGTACAGGATGAATGAGGGGATCAGTACAGGATGCATGAGGGGATCAGTGCAGGATGAATGGAGGATCTCTACAGGATGAATGAAAGGATCAGTATAGGATGAATGGGCGATCAGTACGGGATGAATGAGCGGATCAGTACAGGATGAATGGGTGATCAGTAAAAGATGAATGGAGAGATCACAACAGGATGGATGGGGGGATTGGTCCCAGGGTAAATGGAGGGTGGGTCAGTACGGGATGAATGGAAGGACCAGTGCAGTATGGATGGGGGGAGAAGTGCAGGATGGATGGGAAGGGGGGGTCAGCACAGGATGAATTGGGGGTCCAGTGCAGGATGGATGGGGGGTGGCAGGAGTATCATTGTGAGGAGTATAGGGAGATCAGTGCAGGATCAGTGCAGGGTAGATGGGGAGGGGAGCACAAGGGATGTCAGTGAGGACTGAATAGAGGCAGGAATGGGGATCAGTGAAGGATGGAGAGGAAGGGTCCCAGGATAAGAGAGGTGGAGGGGGCGTACGAGAGGGAGAGGGTGGGGTGGAAGGTGCAGAGGAGGTGGGGAGGAAGGAAGGTCAGCGCTCCTCGGACAACATCACCCCGCTGCCTTGGCCGTCCCTGTCCCACGCCAAAGTGCCACCGCCTCCCCTCCTCCGCCAGCCGACAGCAAGGAGTGGGGCCGAGCGGTGCAGCTGAAAGATCCTATAGCTATAGGATCTTTGGTGCAACTGCTTCAGACGGTGGAAGGAATTCTCCCCCTCCCTCCCTCCTCCCGGCCTCGGCGTGCGGGAGGGGTTGTGAAAGTGCCGTTGGCGGATTTGCAAGCAGTTGCCGTTATCAGGGCGATAGCGGCCGCAAATCTGCCAACGGAGCTTTCACAACCCTTGCCGCACGCCGCGGCCGGGAGCAGGGAGGGAGGGAGGGAGGGAGGTTCCTTCCGCGGGGCAGAGGTGCGGGAGGAGGAGGCGATGGAGCCGCTGTTGCCGCTGCTGCCGCTGGGTCGGGGCTGTCATTCGCTCCGATCCTTTGCCACCAAGCAGCCAGTATCAAAGATACTAGACGAATACAGCCGCCGCCGACACGAAACGCCACGTTCCTATTCTCCAGAGGTGCCGCCTGACCCGCGGAGTTACTACAGTCCATTAGCAATGTTACAAAATTTTGAGATTTTTAAAATCAAGTCTGCAATTTATCCCATCAGATATAGCACAAAAATAAGTTTAATTTGACACCTAATTCACTTTCATATCTTCAGTATTAAAAAAAACTTATGGCCATTTTCATACTCGGAAATTAGCATCTTGTTCCCTATTGATTTTCCATTGACTTAACACAAAAGCTGTGATCGAGGACAGTGAAATGAAAATTAAGAGAACTGAAATAAATTTTCAGTTATTATAGATTGAAGCATTCTGAAACAAATATGAAACAATCTTACTTGGATGACCTGAAATTAAAGCATATAATTAGTTAGTTACCCAATTGTAGCTAATTCCAAACTTCAATTACTAGATCTAAACTTCTATCCATTTCTTAAGAACACATTAACATTTTTAAATAGCCTAAGTGTCCAAATAACATTCACAAAGAATTCACAATAAAACATGATTTTTAAATCTCATTTACATTAATTTATAGGCCAAATGGAAGGAATTTAGTGTTCAATTGCTGTAAATTAATGGCCATTTAAATCAGCTTTCGAGTGGGATCCTGTGGAACTCTGTGGAACGCGCTGGTTTGGAACGTTCCCATTGCGGTGGAATTCTACCCCTATGCCCAGAAAAATACAGCGGGATTTGATGGGGCCCCAAATTAGCTACTCGCAACATAAAACTTTGTATAAAGGGATCTTAAGAAGCCCTTTTTAATGAAAAAATTAACAACCTACCTTTTGAATTGAATTTCCTTTATTGTCATTCAGACCTTACGGTCTGAACGAAATTTCGTGCCTGCAGTCATACATACAATGATACAATAATAAACACAAATTAACATCCACCACAGTGAGTCCTCCAAACACCTCCTCACTGTGGTGGAGGCAAAAATCTTAGGGCTGCAGTCTCTTCCCTCTTCTCCCTCTGCGCTGAGGCAATTCCCCACCGGGCGATGGTACAAACAGTCCCGCAGCTCACCGAACCCCGCGAACGGGCCGGTTCAAACACTGCGGCCCGGGGTGGTCGAAGCCGCCGCACCTCCAGTCCAGCACACGCAGCCGCCGGCCCGCGGCTGAACCCAGGACTCTGGACCCCGCCGCCAGAACGTCGTCCCAGCCACCGGAGCACCGTCCCAGCCCCCGGACCGGATCGCCCTCACGTGAGTACCGTTCCACCCTCAGGCTGGGCCTCTCCAGCGGGAGTGCCGTTCCTCCCTCGGGCTGGGCCACTCCGACGGTAGTGCCGTTCCTCCCTCGGGCTGGGCCACTCCAGCGGGAGTGCCATTCCTCCCTCGGGCTGGGCCACTCCAGCCCCTCACCATGCCGCTCTCACGGGAGCACCGTTCCATCCCGGGCTTCTGTTGTCCCCTGTATGAGATCCGTCCCATTGTCGGCGGTCGCGGATTTAGAGGATAATTTTTAACCTACTATAACAACTAAATTAACCAATTAAGTTTAAAAATAGCTGCAGCGAATGAACCTCGCAGCGATTTTTCGTCAGCAATTAAGTAGGCTGAACAACCTCGATTTGAATAGCCTAGGGAAAATTGCGTTTTAAACCCACCCCCCTCTCAACGGCGCCAAAATCACGCACACGGCAGTGACAGATCTTCAGCCCTGCTGAAGGTAGGGTTTGCAACATACCTATGTCTATCGGTATAAACCAGTGTTTGATTGCCAAGCCGGGCAAAACGAGTCGGCATTTAGGTTGCCCGGCTGCAATTTGAGTGGTCAATGGCACCCGGGCAACCGTTAATTTCGAGCCCTGTCTGTGCCGGGTTGATGTGCGTGAATACAGTTCATGGGGGTGGGGGGCACTCAGCAGGGCCAGTTCAGAGCAGCGATAGCTCTGGGGATGAAGCTGTTCCTGAGTCTGGAGGTGCGTGCGTAAAAGGCCTTGTAACATCTGCCGGAAGGAAGTAGTTCGAACAGACTGTTACAAGGGTGTGAGGAGTCTTTGTGGATGCTGACAGCCTTCCTGAGGCACCGTGTGTGGTAGATGCCCTCCAAGGCTGGTAGCTGTGACCCAATAATCTTCTGCGCCCTGTGACGACACGCTGAAGAGTTCTCCTCTCCGCCTCCATGCTGCTGAGATACCACACAGAGATGCCTTGTGTTAATATGCTCTCTGTCATGCTGCAGTAGAAGGTTGTCAGCAACTATTGGGGCAGGTCCCAACCTGGAATATTGCCTGTCCATTCCCTCCCCAGATGCTGCCTGACCCATTGAGTTCCTCCAACACTGCGATTCTAAGATTCCAGCATCGGCATTTCCTTGTTACTCCTGTCTATAGTGCAGTTTGCAGCTGCCACCTGAAATCTCAATGCCCAATGTTCAACTGGAAAACACAAGGATTACAGAGCTCCTATAATTGTGACTGCCAGCCAACAGTGGTTTTTCAGACCCAGAGACTCCAATGTATTTCAACAATGCAAGAAACTGGCTTTGCGTGCTGACTGAAGTCATTCGGTCCCATTCCTTTGCCAAAACATTGTGAGATGTGCCAGCATGGATCCCAACCAGAAATATTTGATTGAATTTCGCTGCTGGATGAATTTGATTCGGAAATGGACAGAAATGTGAATACGCAAGGTTTTCTTATCCAACTTCTGGGCATGCAGTCTTTTCAAACTGAAATATTCAGGCCATCCACTTTAAAGGGTCTTCTGAACAGCAGTATCTTGTTTCACATTAACCAGCAGTGCTGTTCCTCACTTGGTTCCATTCCCCTCTTTTGACCCCTAAATGGAGCAAGCCACAGGCTTTCATAAAATGTTTTACAGTCAACAAAGTACTTTTGAAGCATTCTCTAATATAATGCAGGAAATTTGGCAGTCAATTTGCATTATTCAACATACCACAGAAATCAATGTGTTAAGCAGATTTTCTGTGTTTAGCTATCTTTTGAAGGATCAATATTGACCACTGAATTGAATTCTCTTTCAAATAATGCTTTGTTTTTTATTGTGTCTCTCTTGAGGAGAAGAGGGGCTTCGATGCACATCTATCTATACATAACTAAAGCTCTGATCTTGTTATCTTCCGGTTTGCGCGGTCATTCTATTTGTGCAAAAACGGTACGCGATAGCGCTACGATTTTTCGCCAGTTTACTCACCGTTCTCCTCTGCTGCGATTGCACCAAGTTGTTTTCTGATCAGTGGTCTAATGTAAAAGTTAGCGAGGTTTAAAAATTGCTGGTGCGCAGATCGATCTACTCTCCTGCCAGTCGGCGCCGCGTGGATTGGTATTTTCTCCTGTCACTCCGCGGGATGGTTCGCCCCTTCCTGCACCATTGCATCTTTACTGGAGCTGAGGGAGGCTCTGGATGGCCGGCAGAGGTCTCCAACCAGACACAATTTTCGGAGGGAGCGGAAGTGGCCCAACCCAGCCCGGCACGGAGTCCGAGATGTCGCCAAACAGAAAACGGAGACTCTGATCCTGGCAGAGGAAAACGTCCAGTGACCAGCGCCCGCTGTGAGTCTACATTGCCTGCTGTGAGTCCTCCAGCCCCTTCCCCTCTGGCCCCCTTGCTGGCGCCTACCCCCCTCCCCCGCGATACCTCCCTCTCCCCCACACCCCCTGTCTTTTCTCCGAGCTCGCCTCCACACCCCAGCTGATTGGTAAGGATGACACAAATGACGTTATGCACGAACTTAGCGCGTGAACTCCGCTTCCGTTTTGGTCACGCCAGACGCACGCAATTGCATGCAAGTGGGACAGGCCCTTTAGTCTAGTCTTAAATAAATGTCAACACTTCTTACTCATTTCAGGCTTAATAACATGGTCAAAGATCAGGACTATCGAGGTAGGCATGTTCATGTCCAGTAAAGACTCCTCACTGTTTTCAGTTTATCAGCCACCCTCACCTTTCGTGAACACCTGAAGAGGATGGCTGATAAACTGAAAGCAAGGGTCAACATCATCAGGAAACTTGCAGGCAACAGCTGGGAATCCAATGCATACACCCTCCGTTCCACAAGCTTAGCCGCAGTCTACTCAAAAGCCGAGTTTTGCTCACCAGCTTGGGCTAATAGCTGCCACATCAAACGAGTTGACACTGTCCTTAACTCTGCAATGTGGGTCATCACAGGGACACTTAAGTCAACACCTTTGCAGTGTCTCCCAGTCCTCTCTCATATCGCCCCTCAAAGCATATGCAGAAGGGAGAGGATGTTGAAAGATTAGTGCACCATTGAGGCTAACCCTGACCATCCCATCCATGCTGACTTGAACAATCTGCTCAATATATGCCTGAAGTCCCGCAAACCCTCTGGTCTTCTGTTAAATCCCTGGAAGAGATGATTCCAAGACTGAGTGGCGAAGAGGCTGTAAAGATGCCAACACCAACAACGGAGAGGTCATCACAGACCCCATTGTGAATCAACCGGGTTTTGACCTCCATCGCATGCAATGGCTAAACACTGAACATGAATCCGTACCCTCCATGTAAGAACAGCCCTGCTTGCGACTGCGGACATCCCACACATCGGGAATGACTGCCCACTGAGGCTTTTCCCTAGGGGTATCAAAGCCATCCACCCAGTAACTGATGCTGTCCTGGCCTGGATGTCTACCCTTAACCTACAACTTTAGGCTGTGCACGCCATACGCAAGAAGAAGAAGGCTGTTGGTTGTGTTGTAGGATAACACATCTGTACCATCTGGGGATTTATGAAAGAGGTATCAGAAATTTTAAGAAATTACAAGAAATGTTTGACTGATCAAACAGTCTCTTCAAACCATTTTGGAGCTCTCTTTAAAAATGATTAATTATTATTATTATTGAATGCGTTATTCTTAACCTGTACCTTCTATTGTTAATGTTATTGCATTTAATTTCAAGTTCTCTTTTTCATTTAGTTTTGCATGACAGGGTGATTACATAACATTTTTGAAAAGGAAATGTTCCAATTGCTGGCCCAACTGAAAATTAACAGTCACCCTAATATTTCAGCGGACACTTCTCTAAACTGATGTTGTACTCTGTCTCCAGACTGATAAGATTAATTCAAAGGCCCACCTTGGATCACATAGGAATTCAGCCACACAAAAGCTCTGCTGAAACAGTGGGCATGGGGCAGGGCTTGTCAGAATTGGACATGCAGGGAATGGTTCAGATCATATCAGGATTTCCACCCTAAAAATCACCATTTCCATAATTCCAACAGTCAGGTCAAGGCTTAACCTACCCACTTTCTCTTCAACAACTGTTTGAATAATCCATGCATATTGGATGACATGGTCCATACAAAATTCCCTGAACTGTTCTTTCCTTTAAGTTTGTTTAATATTACTTTTAACATTTGTTTACCCTATGCATAACTATGACTCTAAAATCAAAACAGTTGGAGTTACCAAAACCTGCTGAATAAGGTGGAAGTACATACTTAAGGAAATATTGCTAAAGTTGAGGTCACTATTGCAGAATTTTGGCTGCTCAATTAGATTGAACATCAAGAATGGTAATATTTTTGTTCTTTTTGAACGCAAGAACTTTCCAACCATTTAATTTTTGGTAGAAAATGGAAACAAATATTGCATTTGCCATAGATGTTCCCCCTAATCAGTATAGTCCCAAATTGGGAAAGAATGTAAAAAAAAAAAACGGAATTGAAATCCCTTGTTTTGCACTATTGCCAGAAGTTAAAATAATGCCAAATAAGGTAAATGCTTGGCTATCCAATGAATTCTGGACACGACAGGAGCATTAATCAGATATGCTGGTTAGTCTAATATTGGCCTGCACCCTCGCTCATCGCTGTATCATAATCAGCTTAGGTGCCCCGTCAGCACACTCGGTAAAGTCCCGATGTCAGAAATGCTGGTTTCTGGAGCATACCAGTTAGTGAAGTGCCAGGTTACTGCCAATTCTGATGCAATTGCTAGCACTTTCCTATATTTTAAAGCATTTGTTGCAGATCTCTGCTGCTGATTGATTTATCTCTGCCAATATCATTGATGGGAATAAAAACATTCTTGTCCGTACCACCTCAGGGACTAATGCTTACTTCCCATCATTCAACCTGCAAGTCTTAACACACATTCTTCAGCTAAAAGGTTTGAATTGTTTTTTCTCTATTGATCCAATTCTCTGCAGTGCATTTTAGAGCACTCCACTTGGTAATGGTGAATTAGAGAATAGCAACAAATGACAAGGGACAAATTATATAGCATTAATATATGGAAACAGGACATATAATCCAACCAGTTCATTTTGGAGACACTAGTAACCACAGAGGCTAGAATCTTGAGTGAAACACAAAGTTCTGGAGTGGTCAAGCAGTATCTTTGGAGGACTTGGGTCAGGGTCCTTCTTCATAGAAACATAGAAACATAGGAAATAGGTGCAGGAGGAGGCCATTCGGCCCTGAGCCAGCACCGCCATTCATTGCGATCATGGCTGATTGTTCCCAATCAATAACCCATACCTGCCTTCTCCCCATATCCCTTGATTCCACTAGCACCTAGAGCTCTATCTAACTCTCTCTTAATTCCATCCAGTGGTTTGGACTCCACTGCTCTCTGTGGCAGGCAATTCCACAAATTCACAACTCGCTGGTTGAAAACGTTTTTTCTCACCTCAGTCTTAAATGGCCTCCCCTTTATTCTAAGACTGTGGCCCCTGGTTCTGGACTCGCCCAACATTGGGAATATTTTTCCTGCATCTAGCTTGTCCAATCCTTTTATAATGTTATATGTTTCTATAAGATGCCCCCTCACCCTTCTAAACTCCAGTGAATACAAGCATAGTCTTTTCAATCTTTCCTCATAGGACAGTCCCGCCATCCCAGGGATCAATCTCGTGAGCCTACGCTGCACTGCCTCAATCACAAGGATGTCCTTCCTCAAATTAGGAGACCAAAACTGTACGCAATACTCCAGATGTGGTCTTACCAGAGCCCGAGACAACGGCAGAAGAACCTCTCTACTCCTATACTGAAATCCTCTTGTTATGAATCTGACTCTGGAGAACAGTTCCAGCCAAAATGTCACCTTTTAGTTTAGTTTAGAGAAACAGCTTGGAAACTGGCCCTTTGGTCCACCGAGTCCACACTGACCATTGATTACCCTATACACATTAGGGACGATTTACAGAGGCCAATTACCCTGCACATCTTTGAAATGTGGGAGGAACAGGAAAAGTCTACGCGGTCACAGAGAATGTACAAACTCCATACAGGCAGGATTAAAACCCAGGTCACTAGTGCTGCAAGGCAGCAACTCTACTGCTGTGCCACTGTGCCGACCTATCCATGTCCTCCACATTTGCTGCCTGACCTGCTAAGTTACACCAATACATTTTGGTGTACATTGCCCACACAAGCACCATCTACTTGTCCATTGTTGATTACATATTATTTTATCTTTCTTCCTTCTTTTCACTCCCCTATGCACATTATTTAAATGTGGCCACATTTGTTTCTGTTGAATAGCCACAATTTTGGTGAGCGATTAAGAACCCGGTAAATATTTTACAATGCTTAATTTCTAGCACTCTGAAAATTCCCCCCAAAAAATCATTGCTTTGGTCACCAACTCCTGTAATGCATTCCACAACATCACAACTCTCTAATCAAAATAACACTCCATTATCCTCCCAGACCATAACTACTTGCATTTGATTTTGTACCTGTGATCCTTTTTCACATGCCTCATTCATTATGGGGGGGTTACTTGTCTCTATCTGTAACAGCACTATGGAATAGAATTATACTCACCACAATCAGCTGACCAAATAAACATTTAATCATTGTGTTTGTAATCTTTCTTCCTTGTGATTCTTTATGGTTTCTTATTCCAAACAGCACCCTGACAAATTTACACTTTGCTCTCTTCTATGACATTAATATTCTTCCAACAGAGCATAAACCGATACATAATGGCTTTGTCCAAAATCACCATTACAGCAAGTCTTTGGCTTTAAAACCAGGGGCTTCATTAGATTACTTGATGCCCTTATATCACAGGCCCTGCTTCGAACCAAAGAGCAAATCCATCTGCTTTACCGCACCCCTAGTTGTGTCTGCTTCAAAGTCAGAGTTGTCCCTATTAATAGTATCCCCGCAGCCTAAAAAAGCAAAGACCTAAAACCTAGCTTAAAGCAAAACATGGTCATGTGCTTCTCCTTGAGTTTATATTCAGAGTATAGGAGGCCAAGGAAAGAGGGGTCAGAGTGGGAGTGGGATGGTGAATTAAAGTGAAAGGCAACTTGAAGCTTGTTATTGTGTCCGAAAGGTAAAATTATAGAATGATTGAACATTCATGATTGATGGAGGCCATCTGAGCCCTTGTCCTTGTATCAGTGAAAAATATATTTTCTAGCCTAATCCCACCTTCCAACACTTATCTGTGGCTCTGCAGGTCACGTACACCACACTTATTCCTGAAACAGATTGAGGGTTTCTGTCTCTCAGGCAGGGAGGTGCCAGTTTTAGGGTAAAATATTTCCTCACTTTCCTTCGAAATCTACGTCCCCTGGATTTTATGGAAATTGGAAATTCCTATTTACACTATTTAGGCCCTTCATAATTTTATACACTTCAATGAAGTCTTCCCTGTGTCTCCTCAATTCTATGGGGGAAAGCACCCTCTAATTTTTCTCGTTTCGGGTCGAAACCTTTCTTCAGACTGAACTGACTGAAGAAGGGTTTCGACCCGAAACTTTGCCTATTTCCTTCACTCCATAGATGCTGCCTCACCCGCTGAGTTTCTCCAGCAATTTTATCGACCGCTAATTTTTCTCACTTGGTTTTGTCCTGTCAATATCCTTATAAATTTATTCTGCTCCTTTTCCTGTGCAATTGGATCTGTAGGACACCTTCATTCAACATACATGGGTGACCCTGAACTTTCAATTGTCTGTCACTAATTTTCTATCATTAACTTTCCACTCTAACTTTTGTGTTCCAACATAGCTCAATATAATCTCACTATCATAAAGTTAGCCCCTCATCTTTTGAATTGCATACTATTCAACAATATCAAATAATCATCTTTCAGTCTTGAATCTTGCACCTTCAGCGTTATTCTCTTATATTTCCTTTTCTGTTGCTTCCAATGTTATCGTCATCATCGTTGAAAGCATCAACGGGCACGATGCCTTACAATGCTATGTACGACAGTGATCGCAACTTCTACTGAAGTGTGGATGGCCGTTGGCTCGCTAGGAGGTCATCCGCCCTTTGACAGGTCTTGTTTTTGGTTCTGCTCGAGGTCCACAGCCCCCTCCTCACCTGGCAAATCAAATGGGGGAGTCTGTATAGTCACCGAGTATCCGACCATGGAGCAGATAGCACGGGATTACGTGGTACCCGTGGCGGGGGGAGCTCCAATATCAAAGATTTAAAACTTTAACCTAGTTAAATTTTCCTAACTTTACTAAGAAAAGTTACTACTCTTTTCCTAGTAATGCCCCTCCCAGACATAACTTCTGGTTATCCATTAGGATTCCAGCCCGCACCTACACTACTTGCACTAATCACTCACTCTTCATTTTCACCTATCATCGATTTTCTCTCTTGCTCGCTCCTTTTTCACTGCAAATTAAAAAGTCTAATTTCCAACTTTCTTAGTTCCGATGAAAGGTCAGCTAAAATATTAATGGTTTCCCTCCCCATAATGATGCCTGATGTGCTGAATATTTCCAATATTTTATGTTTAATCACCTAAAATTTAGAAATAAGACAACATTTTTTTCAAGTATTTTACTGGAATTAATGGAAATAGATGATGGGAAGAATACATTTAGCCATGATGTTTTGTAATCATTTTCCCCAGGAGCTATCCATTAACTATAAAAATAACTGTACACACTGAACAGTTTTTTTTTTCAGAAAGAACCGTATTAGTCTTGTTGTCTACTTCACAGTAATGCACATTTAATGTTTTTTTTTTAATGATTCTTCATATCGTTGCAGATTTACAACATTCAAGGTGGATTTCTGCCTTTTAAAAAGTACAAATAATACATATCCTATAGTTAGCAATTATGCAAACGACATCTAATAAAACAGAAATAAAATAGGGTGACACAGTGGCGCAACTGCTGCCTCACAGCGCCAGAGACCTGGGATTAATCCCGACCTTGGGTGCTGTTTGTGTGGAGTTTATACATTCTCCATGTGACTGCGTCGGATTCCACCAGATGCCCGGATTTGCACCCTCATCCCAAAGACATGGGGGTTTGTAGGTTAATTGGCCTCAGTAAATTGCCTCTAGTGTGTAGGGACTGGATATAAAAGTGCGATAGACAATAGACAATAGGTGCAGGAGTAGGCCATTCGGCCCTTCGAGCCAGCACCACCATTCAATATGATCATGGCTGATAACATGGCGATAACATAGAACTAGTGTGAATAGGTGATCAATGGTCAGTGTGGATTCAGTGGGCCATAGGACCTGCTTCCATGCTGTAACTCTAAACAAAATATTCTTTTTTTTTTTAATTGTCCATTCCTCAGCCCAGCAGATCAAAATCCCACTTAGTTGTTGATAACCATATCCACTGTCTGTGATACCACCTGTTTTGATGTCATGTGCAAACTTATTAATCATGCCTTGTACATTCTTCTACTAATCGGTGATATAGATGACAAATAGCAATGAACCAAACACCAATTCCTGAGGCACACCACTAGTCCAGGGCTCCTGAAAAAACAACTTTCCATCGCCACCCTATGCTTCCTATTACAAAGCAAATTTTACACGCAGTTAGTTCTTTCTGTTTCCCAGGGATCAAACTTCAAGAACTGCCAATCATCATAATCATAATCATACTTTATTAGTCAAGTATGTTTTGCAACATACGAGGAATTTGATTTGCCATACAGTCATACCAATAAAAGGAACAAACCCCACAAAATAGTAAGATTAAACGTGAACTTACCAGTTTGAAGTTTGATCTTTATTTTATGAGGAGTTACGGTGAGCGATTACATGAAGAAGCCCCGCCAGTCCGCGTGTGTATCAATCTTCAAAGCAGCGGTGTGAAATCACAGATAACAGCAGTCGAAGTAACATAATAAGACTTAGAGAAGACTAGAACTACCGAGTGATCTTTATGAGAGAGGGCAGGGAGCGGTGGACACGTAATCGCTCATCGTAACTCCTCATAAAATAAAGATCAAACTTCAAACTGGTAAGTTCTCGTTTAATCTTACTATTTTACTTCGGAGTCACGTGAGTGATTCTGTGAAGATTTCAAAGCTCTGTGATTTCATGCCGTGAGAAACGAGTCTCCACAACCACAACTGCTTCATTGACAGATGAGGGGAACATGTACTTATTTATTTATTTATTTGTTTGTTTGTTTATTTGTTCCGAACAAGTAAAGACATAAATAGGAATAAATAACAACAACAAAATCAAAGTAGTCAAACAATTGGACATTCCAGGCAATATTTGCAAAGCAATGAAAAGCATAAAACAAAATTTAAATGTCCAACACTTTTTCTTTACAAGCTCGAAAAGGAGTGAGAAGAAGAATAACTTATTTAATCTCACCCCTTCTCCCTAAACCCTTCTTCCATATTTAATAATTAATCAATTAATAATAATAATACCCTAGACAATTTTTAGAGATGCATACAGTCATATATATGCATACAACTGATATACACATGCAAGTAATATGTATGAAGTAACCAAAAAACATAATAAATAAATAATAAATAAAATAATAAATAAACATTAACCCCTGTTTGTCAACCATCCCCTTCATCCCTGTACCTTGTGAAAAAAAGTTTTTTGTATGTCATTTTGAACTGGTTCATATTTGGACATTGCTTTAACTCCACATTCAAACTGTTCCACAATCCTACTCCACAGACCGAAATACAAAAAGTTTTTCTGGTCGTGCGGACTCTTTGTACCTTAAAATTAAATATTCTTCTTAAATTATAACCCCCCACTCGCTCATTGAATAATTTTTGTATATTTCCAGGTAAGTTTTTATTTTTGGCCCTAAACATTATCTGTGCTGTTTTAAATGCAACCAAATCTTCTAATTTTAATAATTTTGACTGTAAGAATAATGGATTAGTGTGACCCAGATACCTGACATTGTGAATAATACGTATTGCTCTTTTTTGCAGAATAGTTAATGAATGTAGCGAACTTTTATAGTTATTGCCCCAGACTTCTGCACAGTAATTTAAATAGGGTAAGATTAGTGAACAGTAGAGAATGCGGAGTGATTTGTGATCCAGAACCTGCTTAACTTTGTGTAATACAGAAATGCTTTTTGACAGTTTGGATTGTACATGTTTAATGTATGATTTCCAGCTGATTCTATCATGCATTATAACCCCAAGAAATTTATTTTCATGAACTCGTTCAATTTCAACCCCATTTATCTTTATATTTGCTTGTGTAATTGATCTGCAATTACCAAATGACATTATTTTGGGATTGCTCAAGTATAAAGATATTTTGTTCCTGTCAAACCATGCTTTCAGTTTACCCATTTCTTTTGTTATTTTGTCCAGTAATTGTTTTAAATTCTCCCCAGAACAAAAAATATTTGTGTCGTCTGCAAACAAGACCAGCCTCAAGGCATTGGACACATTACAAATGTCGTTTATATACATGATGAATAGTTTTGGACCCAACACTGACCCCTGGGGGACACCACAAGCAATGTCCAAACATGTAGAACTGTAGCTACCCAGCTTCACAAACTGTTGCCTGTTACTTAAATAGCTTTTTATCCAATCCAGCACTATACCTCTGATGCCATACCTTTCTAATTTTTTTAATAAACTATCATGATTGATCGTGTCAAATGCTTTCTTTATATCAATAAATATCCCAGCTGCATATAGTTTATTGTCAATAGTGTTTGTGATATCTTCAATTGATTCTATTATTGCAAGTGATGTTGATCTGTTTGATCTGAATCCATATTGACTTTCAGTGATTAATTTATGCTTTTCTACAAATATGTATAATCTATTGTTAAACATTTTTTCTAGTATTTTGTAGAATTGAGGGAGTAAAGAAACAGGTCTATAGTTTGTGAAATGATGCTTGTTCCCAGTTTTGTATATTGGTATGACTTTTGCTATTTTCATTTTGATTGGAAAAGTACCGGTTTGGAAAGATAAATTACAGATGAATGTTAGAGGTTTGGAAATCCCCTCAATGACCATCTTAACTAACGACATGTCAATGTCGTTGAAATCAGTAGACATTTTGTTTTTATATGTTTTAACAATGTCCAACAGTTCTTTTTCATCCACTGCCATAAGAAACATAGAGCAGGGATTTCTCTCCAATAAATTCTCAGGAGTTTCTCCAGATGTCCCTGGATCAGGGATTTGTTTAGCCAGGTCTGGTCCAACATTTACAAAAACATTCTTAAAGCTATTAGCTACATCCTCCATATTATAATTTTCATTGCCCTTATCAATAAAATACTTCGGGTAGTTTGTTTTCCCCGGGCCATTTCTGATAATACTATTAAGTATGCTCCATATTCTTTTTATGTTGTTTTTGTTATCATCTAATTTTTTCTTATAATAATCTTTCTTGCTTGTTCTTATAATATAAGTTAACTTATTTTTATAATTTTTATATTTATTTTCTGTATCTTTAGTTCTCTGTCTTATGAAATCTCTGTATAGTGCTTTTTTTTTGCAGGCATTTTGTAATCCCTTTGTAATCCATGGACATTTAGTATTTATTGATTTTCTGTTATATTCTTTGATTGGACAGTTTTTTTTTATCATATAGTGACTTAAACATAGTAATAAATGATTCATAAGCACTGTCAATGTCTCTTTTTTGGTATATTATGTCCCAGTTTTGTGCCAATGTCCTTTTTTACTGCATTGATACCTACCTCCGATTTCACTCGTCTATATTCTGTTAATTTGTATGGTTTGTTGTTCCTGTGGATGTAATCATAAACTATGAAAACTGGCAAGTGGTCACTTATATCGTTGATTAATAATTCACTTACTGTTTTGTTTTCAATGTCATTGTTGAATATATTGTCAATGAGTGTAGCACAATGGGAAGTGATTCTACTGGGTCTGGTGATTTTGGGAAATAGACTGATATTGAAATCTCCACATAAAAACACTGATTTGCTACTTGTTATTGAAAACATACTCTCCATCCAGCCCCTGAAAATTTCAATACTTGACCCCTATATTGGTGCCCTATATATGCAGCTAATGATGACATTTTTATTTCTACCGTTGTATATTTCTACAGTTATGCATTCCTGCAGATTGTCAACCACAGTTGTCATATTATCTAATACCCTATAGTTCAGAGTTGTATCCACATATAGTGCTACCCCTCCTCCACCCTTACTTTTTCTGTTAATGTAATTAAGGTCGTATCCATCCAGCTCAAAGTCGATTCCTTTTTCCTAGCTGATCCAGGTTTCAGATATTGCAATAACATTGAATGGTTGTGAAAATTTGTGTATATACTCTTTGATGTTATTGAAATTCGCATAGAGGCTCCTGCTGTTGAAGTGGATAATCGATAATTTGCCTTTTGATTTAATGTTCTGATTATACTGTTCATCAGTGGAGTAGCAGCAGATATTATTGTCATTAGAATTGGAGTAAAAATTATTGTCCAGGTCTATATCATGTTCCAAATCCTGTAGTTTGTGATCGGTGTATTCAAATGGTTGTAGCTCCAGTTGTTTCTGCTCGCTTATTATTTCAGTTACTTGGCTGATGTTTCCAGATGTGAATGAGTGAGTTCCTTCAGTGTGTGTCATGGTTGTGTATGTAGATGAATTTTACCTCACAATCCAGTTGCTGATCATTGGTATTTGTCCAGGTCTGCAATGTCTCTGATGACCAGCACTTTGGCTTCCTCTGGTGTTCCGTTTAATTTGATAAAGATTTTGCAGTTTGCAGTCCAGGTGTTTTGTATTGTTTTCTGTTTCTTGAGGTGTTGTGCTTGTCGGGCTATGTCAGCGTTGCGTTTTGTTAGATGTTCGTTCATGAATGCGTTTGTTCCCTTCAGATGTCTTCTTGTTTTAGCAGACTAACTTTGTTTTTCCTATTGACAAACCTTATTATGATGGCTGGTTTGTCATCGCTATTATTATCATCGCTGGATTTTCTCCTGAGCAGGGGGTGACAAGCCTCGATGTTGTCGCAGTCCAGGTGTATTCCCTTGGACTGCAGGAAGGCCGCCACCTGTTGCTCCGTGGAGCTAGTATTCATTCCCCCGGGATCCCCCCCATTGTCGTTGGTCACCGCCCGCGCGTATGACCGGGGCTTTACACTGAGCCCGGTGATGATGACGTTGTTCGCTCTGGTATACTGCTCCAGGTCCGCAACTCTGCTCTCCAGGAACGCCAGGCGCCGGTCCTTTTCGGCGTTCTGGATCCGGAGAGCCTTTACCTCCGCCACCAGGACGAGGATGGCTTTCTGCTGCTGTTTGACGGCAGAAATCTCCTCCGTCCTAAAGTCCAGCGCTCTCTTTATTTCCTCGCCTTCCTACGCTGTTATTGCCTTCTTTTGAGGCATAGCCGCCCGCCGGTTAGCCTTTCACGCGGGTCCACAGATAAAGCGGGGCCTCACCGCCTCTGTGACTCCATGCTTGACTCCATCTTGTTTTCAAAATGAATAAATAATAGTAACTCCTCTCATTCGGGAGTAAACTAACCACTGAACCTAAAATAGAGTTGGCAAATAACCCTGGTCTGGCAATAGGTTATTATGAAATGTTCAGAAGTTCTTTCGCCCATCCTGCAGTCGCCAGGATGTGGTCCAGCGGAACGTACATAATGTTTGCTGCTGATGTTGTAGCAGCCCTGGTGGAGTGAGACTCGAAAAAATATCTGTATCTACTCCTGTATGAGCCAAACCCCATTTCAACCACCTGGAGATGATCCAAACCAATATCTTTTTATAAAGTTTTTTGTAATTAACAAACATTGCTAGTTCAGAGTCTCAAAGGCTCTTTGTGACCTTGACGTATTGTTGTATATGGGTGACCATACACAACCGAAGGTTCATGAGGTATGCCATGAAACTAGCTTGAGACTTCACGTCTGCTCTGCTTAACTAAATATTAAAATATAATATTATTTGCAGATGTAACCATCCTATCCAGTCACAATATGTATTGAATGAACCCGTTGCGCTGAGACCAACGCCATGAGAAACTACCTTATGAGAGCCGAGCCAAGCTAAGGATGTAGCTGGAGCCCCCTAGTGAAATAGTCATAATACCACATCAATATCCCATACTGCCCTGTGCTTGTCCTGGGAGAACTTGTGTGAAAGATATCCTTGATAACTCGGTATCAGAGGGTGAAACCCGGCAGAGTGGGTCCCTTTTGCTGCAGCAAATATGATGGGAAGGCACGTTGGGCACAGTTAATGGTCCTATTACTTAATTTATTGTCAAAGACCCATTTGAAACGAACTCCAAGACGTCAGTTATCTGTACCATATTAGATGTAACTTAAGTATTTAAACAAATGCTTCCTATCTCCTGAAGAGGAAATGTAATGCTTTCCTTTCTTGGTACTATCCCTGCATTTTGCAGCGAGCACATACATGGATCGATCTGACAATCCGAGCCGCAGGAGCAGTCATAGAAACATAGAAACATAGAAATTAGGTGCAGGAGTAGGCCATTCAGCCCTTCGAGCCTGCACCGCCATTCAATATGATCATGGCTGATCATCCAACTCAGTATCCCGTACCTGCCTTCTCTCCATACCCTCTGATCCCCTTGGCCACAAGGGCCACATCTAACTCCCTCTTAAATATAGCCAATGAACTGGCCTCAACTACCCTCTGTGGCAGAGAGTTCCAGTCGACTCAGAATCTATGTCAATAATTGATTTATCATGCATTGGCTGGTTTCCCGAGCCACAGGCTGAACCAGCAAGTTTTATGTTTAGAATAACCGTAAAAGGTTGTATTATTATTCCCGACTAAGCCGGAAGCATGGCTGCATATGCCAGTCAGACAGAACGACAACCTAGAGCGGGATCCTGCTGACTTTATTGCAAGACCCGACTAATGAGGCAAAATGAAGGGAGACAAACATAACTTCTTTCTCCTTGTAGCGAGAGTGTATTTTTTGCCACTGTTATGCCACATATTTTTGCAACCGGTAAATGAGCCTGGAAACAAACATATCAATTCGGTATTCCATTGAGCCATAATTTCATTAAATGCTTTGTGATCCAACATCCATTTTGTGTTGTTATTGATTATACGTGATGATATTCTAACTTAAATTGAGATTAGGTAAATTATTACAGGATATTCTGTCTTGATCGCACCCATGTGACTAACATACCACCATAGTGTATGAACTTAATGTTGAGCATGCAGATTATGCATATTCACTCAATTTAACCTATAGAATGCACCTAGTGTCTATATGTAGTTCATACCAATAACTGAATAATTGTTAATTGATGCAAATCTCCTCCACCTCTGAACTAGATGGCATTCATAATTTTCCACCTTAGAGCCCCATCAGTTTAACATAACTGAAATTTCACTGACCAGATTACCTGAGCAATGCTGAATACTGTTCGTCTACCATAATGACCTTGGTAGCTTCAGCTGGTAATAGCATAAGGTCTGTCACAAGACCTACATGGCATTTGAGAGATTACTACTTTGCACGATGTAAGTCCCCCACTTGCACAGCTGAATTACAGCCACTATATTGCCAATTATACTTAATGAATAGAAAGCTGTTTTATCACAACAAGATTGTTTGAGGCTCCTATTAATTCCAATCTCTTACCCCAGGGCGGAGTCACAAGCTAATTAATAGTTAAAGGTAAATCCCAATGATGAACAAATCTAGTTGGTATCACCTTCATTTTCTTAAACATAGTTTGAGGCTGAAACTGTTTATTTTAACAACATACAGCATTAGAACATCCTCCAGACAAGACATAACAAATGTTTTTGAGCTCTGAACAGTGCAAGTATCGGTTTTAGTAATCTGGTAAATAACCTGGGAACTGAAGTTAACCCATTTTGCAATGTTTTATCATTGCCTTATCCAGCTAAATTTCAAAATATCTCCGGTGATCTCTGTAAATGGGAGCATCCTAAGGAAATCAGATGTGAAGTTTCCTGTTTTTAGTACTACTTTGGGTTGACCTTTTCCTACAGCCTTTGAGTTTTTCATCCACAAAATGCTTTCTGAATTTGCACCCTGTTTATCCACAGTTCTCAACATTTAAGTTAAATTTTGAACACCAAGTGAGCTATAGACAGCAGAGTTCTTACTGTTTGCGTGCTTATGCAGCAAGTCTCATTTGGCGGCTATCATTGCGTACATCTATTCTCCTGAGGAAACTCACTTTCTGAGGGTTTTATCTAGGTTAAAATGGCTGCCTCTCAAAGGCTAGAGAGAATTTACCTTTTGACATTACACTAGTTCGGATGCACGGAGTATTCTGTGCCATGATATACGTAGGCTGTGAATTGAACTGAAGAGAGTGCAGAGGAGCTTCATCAGGATGTTGTGTGTAGGAAGGAACTGCAGATGTTGGTTTACACTGAAGGTAGACACAAAATGCTGGAGTAACTCAGAGGGACAGACAGCATCTCTAGATAGAAGAAATTGGTCATGATATTCAAAAGAGGTGTTTTTGTCCCTTGATGCCATCTATCAATTCCTCCAAATCAAATAAGGTGGTGTTTTCATATAGGTCTTGGATAATTTTCTAGCTTTATAAATGTGTTGATATTCAGTGATACATTCTAGTTCGTGCTGCTCCAACTCTATCAGAACATCAAATAGATGGTGGTACTTTGGGACAAAGATAGACACAAAAAGCTGATGTAATGGGATGAAGGAATGGGTGACGTTTCGGGTCGAGATCCTTCTTCGGACTAGTCAGGGGAAAGGGAAACAAGAGATATAGACGATGATGCCAAAAGATAAAGAACAATGAATTAAAGATATGCAAAAAAGTAATGATGATAAAGGATCGCAGAACATCTTCGCTCAGTCTGCCTGGACCTACCTGATCTCCTGGATGCTAAACACTTTAATTCTCCTTCCCATTCCCACACTGACCTTTCTGTCCTAGGTCTCCTCCATTGTTAGAGTGAAGCTTAGCGCAAATTGGAGGAACAGCATCTCATATTTCGCTTGGGCAGCTTACAACCCAGTGATATGAAAATTGATTTCTCTAAACCCGGCATTCCCTCTCTCTTCACCTCCCCCCACCCAAGTCAGAAGGCCAGGCAGCATCACTAGATAGAAGAAATTGGTCATGTTTCCGGTCTAGACCCTTCTTCAGACTCTTTACCAGGATGTTGCTTGTTTTGGAGGATTTAATTATGGCGAGAGATTGGCCAGATTGAGTTTGTTTTCCCTGGAGCGAAGGGGGCTGAGGGGTGCCCTGATAGAATATATGATTATGGAAGACAGGTATAGATAGTCAAAATCTTTTTCCCATGATAGAGGTATTAAAAGCAAAAGGGCATAGATTTAAGGTGAGAAGAAAGGAGTTTAAAAGAGATCTGCAGGGTGTTTTTTTACACTGGGAGTGGTTGATATCTGGAATTTGGTGGCAAATAGTGGTACAATCAGGTACAATTACTACATTTAAGAGGCATTTAACCAGTCATTTGAATAGGCAGAGCATGGAAGGATATGCTCCTGACGCATGCATATGGGACATGGTGGGGCACATTTCTGTGCTGTTTCTGAGAGGGACATTGCAGAGCCATGCAGTGGGTCTGTGTATATTTATGTAGCTCAGGACCAAGTATTGGACAACGCAATGGTACAGCTGGTAGAGCTGCTGCCTCACAATGCCAGAGATCCGGGTTCAATCCCGACTTTAGGTGCTGTCCGCGTGGAGTTTGCACCTACTCCATGTGACCATGTGGGTTTCTGTTTAGTGCATTGATTTTCTCCCACATCCCAAAGACATGTGAGTTCATAGGTTAATTCTATAAATTGCTCCTAATATGGCACGAGTGGATAAGAAAGTGGGATTTCATAGAGCTGGTGTAAATTGGTTGATATGGACGGTGGGCTGAATGGCCTATTTCAATGCTGTATCTTTAAACTAAAGTAAGAAGCAGCACTCTTACTTCATCTTTGTAAAGGTTAGAAATGTTTTAAGCCATTTTTTGAGTACTCTTTGATAATTACGATAAATATCTATGTTCATGTTACAAAGCATCTCTCAAGGCATTCTTAAGGCCTTACCCAAGAAAGTGGTGCCTGAGGGGTTATAAGCAATCTGGTAGCTTTTCCAAGCTGATACCATGTAATTTGTACCAGGCAACATTGTTCAGATCAGCCTCACCACTGTCTCACCAAAATATCAATTTGTTAATTGTAAAATGTTGTAGAATGTCACAAGATGATTATGTGCAAGTTCCTTCTTTAGTAATTGCAATTGAATAGTTTTTGTGGGGTAAAATTATTTATGCCTCAAAATATTAAGATGACTTACCATGCAATTTTCATCCAGGAAATTGCCTGGATGAATTCAAGTTGTATTACTTCTGGCCTTTATGTGGATTATAATAATTAAGCGCACACAAATGTGACCTTTGCGACAGAGACTGTCACTCCCGCATTGGTCTCTTCAGCCACAAGCGATGCTGCTCTAGCCGAGGTTTGGAGCAAGTGGCCAACAACTAGGATGCATCACCCATGGTCAGTCATGACCGAGGGGGGCCTAAGAATAATTACACACAAATTAAATTCAGTAACATAATAGTATTGGTATGATATTCTAAAGAGGGGGTTTGTCCCTTGATGCCATCTATCAATTCCTCCAAATCAAATAAGGTGGTGTTTTCATATGGGTCTTGGATAATTTTCTAGCTTTATAAATGTGTTGATATTCAGTGACACAATCTAGTTTGTGCTGCTCCAACTCTACCAGAACATCAAATAGATTGTGGTGCTTTAGGCCGAAGATAGACACAAAAAGCTGGAGTAATGGGATGAAGGAATGGGTGACGTTTCGGGACGAGATCCTTCTTCAGACTAGTCAGGGGAAAGGGAAACAAGAGATATAGATGATGATGTCGAAAGATAAAGAACAATGAATTAAAGATATGCAAAAAAAGTAATGATGATAAAGGATCGCAGAACACCTTCGCTCAGTCTGCCTGGACCTACCTGATCTCCTGGATGCTAAACACTTTAATTCTCCTTACCATTCCCACACTGACCTTTCTGTCCTAGGTCTCCTCCATTGTTAGAGCGAAGCTTAGTGCAAATTGGAGGAACAACATCTCATATTTCGCTTTGGCAGCTTACAACCCAGTGATATGAAAATTGATTTCTCTAACCCCGGCATTCCCTTTCTCTCCATCCCCCCTCCACCCAAGTCACACCAGGTTCTCATTTTCACCCACGAAATAGATAACAATGGCCTATTTCCTTTTTCTTTGTATTTTTTTTGCATATCTTTTATTCATTTTCCTTACCTCTCTACATCACCATCTATATCTCTCGTTTCCCTTTTCCCTGCCTGAAGTAGGGTGTCGACCCGAAACATCACCCGTTCCTTCTCTCCAGAGATGCTGCCTGTCCTGCTAAGTTATTCCAGCTTTTTGTGTCTATCTTCGGTTTAAACCAGCATCTGCAGTTCCTTCCTACACTTTGGTACTTTGGGCCTATAGGGGGAGATGTTTCTAAAGGTTTTCAAAGATTTGAATTGGCATCATTTGTGACACAAGTCTGCTTTCATTACTTCAATGCTCTTGATACCTTCAATAAGAAAACAAATCAGAAGGAGCTGCCTGTCTCCCAACTGATCACAGGAAGAGAGAACTACAAGATTTACTTAAACTGAACAGCGGGATAAGAATGTTATAATACATTTTAATAAACCATGTCTCGACAATCAAGTAAAAGAACAGAAAAGCCAAAAATAGTAAGATCTGTCTTTTTTTTCCTCGTGTTTATATATAGTTTTATGCTTGCAAAATTGGAGTAGGAAATGGTTCCTCCACCATCTTCGCATGTTGTTTTGAGTAAGTGTGAAGCCTAAAATAAATAATAGATATTGAGATTATTTCTACAACTAATGTAAATAAAAAAGAAATTGAAGAATTATATTGCTTGCCATAAAAATGTAAAATTAGTTATTTTATAGATGAATGGAATATACATGAAGAAATACTGTTAAAATCTTAATTGAAGTGCGATGCCATATTTCAGACTGGTTTACATTGTATATATATTTCAGAATTATTTATATTGTATGAATAATGCTCTATTGATTTTTCTAGCGCCTATTTCTGATATTAAAAGCATGGAGTTGCAAAGGAGCTGGTAGGAACGGTTTGTAATTGGATTTAGGAAATATAGAAATAATTGGTGGATTTGCATTAGCTGGACTTATTCTGATATGAAAAAGCTATAATTTGAAACACAAAATGGATAAAGATTTTTTTCATGATAGCAATGTGGCCTTTAGTAGCTCATGGTTAGGGAATCGAGACTTGGTTATCCGTTAGTATGAAGGCTATCAAATCTAAAGTCTGCTGCTTTTCTTGAACTTAGAGTGCAAGCTCCCGGTGAAACGTGCTTCACATTTGGAAAGCAAAGGCCACTTCAGTTCTTTATTGAGATCTGATGAAAATGCATAATGACCTTGAGAATGTCATACCATTCATTCACATCATAAATAAGGATGTACATTTTTTGCTGTTCTAAATAATATTTTCTTACAGCTCTAATGGTGCATGGTGCATTTCTTTTATGATTGGTATGAATGATACAGCATTAAGTGAAATTAACCATGTCTTCCAAAGTCCAACAAACTGCACAGTATCAAGAAAGAGCAGCCCAATTTTTGTACCAAGCTCAAAGTCACCTTCCCTGTCCACATTAACATATCGCCTTAAAAAAAACACCTTTATTTCCCTAAAATGCATCATCCAAATTTTAAAATGCAATATGCTACACTTATGCTTTCTCGGTTATGCTGGGCTTGACTTTCAAGTGTGCACTATGGATTGTAAACTGGCAGAACCTACTAGATCCTAATACATTTCTGTTTCATTGATTTCAGTGGCATTGTATCAAGTTACTTTAAAAAATGATGGATGACATGTTCCATTAGATAACTTCCAAGCAGTAAAATTGAAAATGATTAGATTACAGCTAAATGTACATTAACCTCTCATTATCTGTGCAGCATCCATGTATTGTGAACCTAAAACCCATCTTAATGAAAGTCACTCTAGAGTAAAACATAATCTGGGTGCTTAAATATCTCATAAAATCTCTTCTTTTTAGCCTAATGTTTTTCAAAAACTCATTGCAGCATTGATAAGCTTGAAATTTAGAAATTGAATCATTTGAGCTGTTCATTGGGCTTCCCAAAGTACACTCCAAGGATTCATCAGATGCTAGAATAATTCCTTTAACAATATAATGCATGTACCTAATTCCAAGTATCAAAGTAATTAATTGCATTGATTTTTACATACAGGATGCCAGTATTGTTCCCAAAACTATGTACTACTTGCAATTAGGTATTAATTTCAAAAAATTAAACATCTCTTTAAATGCTAACTGAAGAAATCGCACCTGCATGGCTAACTGCGGGCAGATGTGTAATCATTGTATACACAGTGCTGGAACCACATACCTCCATGTAACAGAGCTAAACCAGAGAACACTTTTCTGGAGATTTTACTGTTAAGGTCTCAATCTTGAAAAGCAGCATCAGGCAGCCACATAGCACCACAATAGCACCGGTTACAGATAATCAAACTGTTTTCTAGTCAATTATAGTTGTTAAAATTGAGATTGTTAATTGATGCTAATACAACAAATCCATACAATTTACATTTTTTTATCAGAAAATTATATTAGATTTCCATAACAATACACTGAAGCGTTCAATCTGAGCGAATGGGTTGTGCATTTTTCTTATGTGTTTTGCCTTCAATACTTTATACATTAGAAGATCACAGATATCATTTGAGGTTCTAAAATTGCAACAAACTTCATCTGGATTGTCATTAAGAATCAGTCTGTTATGTGCTCTGTTCTTTAGGATTGGCATTTGCCACCTTCGTCATCTACAGGCTCAGCACATCACATGGTATGTGTGAAATCTTCATAGATTGCAACTGATTCCTTTAGATCAATAATTTAAAGCCAAAAATGTTTGCAGCTATCAAGAATGAAGTCAAAAGTATTTAATTGTCGTATGTACTGACAAAGGAACAATGAAATTCTTGCTTGCACAATTCTTGCACAACAGGCCTTGAAGCACAATAAACATGGATAATATATAATATGCAACATTTCAATAAATTAATAACCACAATACCAGTGTAAAAAAACCCCAAAGTCTTAAGTACAACCAAAGAAAGTCCACAGAAGTTCATAGTTAAAGTTAGTGTTGTGTAGTATTGAAAAGCCTGATGGTTATTGGGAAGAAGCTATTCTTTAACCTGTTGGCCATGGTTTTTGGATTCCAGATAGTAAGAATGAAATAAGAGTGGTCAGGGGGAGGTTTGGCTCTTTGATGATAATGTGTGTGGAGGTTAGTACCTGTGCCTGGGCAGAATCTACCACCTATGGAGAGTAATTTAACCAACCAATTCCGGTCTCCACCTTCAATTTAGCTAATTTAGTTTTCAGGGTCAGATTTTACCTTTCTACAAGTGCAGCAACCTGTGGTCGATAAGCACAGTGTAATTGCTGCTGGATGCCCAGCTATTCGCAAAACTCTTTATTAACTTGCCCAATAAAATGTGAACCATTGTCTGAACTAAGTCGAATAGGGAAGCCAAATCTAGGGACAATTTATTTCATTAACACCTTGACAACAGTAGCCACTTTGTTATCAAGGGTCGGATAAGCTTCGATCCACCTGCTGAATACATTGACTATGACAAGTACATATCTGTATCCCTGGCACCTTTCTAACACTGATGTAATCCATTTGCAATGTCTCAAAAGGACCCATGGGCAACAGTGTCTTTCCATCTTCACAACCTACTCCTTTTCCGAGATTGTATTTCTGGCAAACCAGGCAACTACTACATACTTTTTGGGCTAATGTTTGTAACCTTGGATGCCACCAAGTAGCCAAAAGAATGTCTCCTACTGCTCTCGCACCGCAATGAGTTGCATAGTGCATGCACTCTACAACACACACTGCAAGAGGATCTGTCATGCAAGTTTGCCCTGCGGGAGTGGTACATAATCCTGTCATACAATCTAGTGTACACCCAAGTTGCTTTTATTGTTCTTTATCCCTTTCAGTAGCCTCCTCCTGCAACCGAATAATCTCTTGGATGGTTGGCATTGGCTTCTCTGAGGGGGACCTGTTACTTAAACTTTTAGTCTGCCTCATCATCTTTGGTACCACCATCTTACGTTCCCGGGATACTTCCTTTGATCCCTGATCGACAATGATTGACAATGTCTGTTGGTGTCTGTCCTCTTGTGTGTGCACTACATTTCATGACTGAAATGTGTCTGGGCATCAGGGCCTTTAATAAATCTGTCACCAATTGTTTGTTGGATATTTGAGTCTCCGCCGAGGTAAGAAATCCTCTATTTCTCCATAATTGTCCGAAATCATGTACTACTCCAAATGCATATCTAGAATCTGTATATATGTTCACACTTAAAATTTCCCGCATAATGCAAGCCCTAATTAAAGCAAATGATTCAGCCTGTTGTGCTGAATAAAGTGACAAAGGCAGCTGCTTCTACGTTTTCCCCATCTTGATTGATTGCATACCCAGACAATTTCTCACCACACGATCCAATGGATGCACTCCCATCTATGTACAATGCCATGCCAGGATCCTTTATAGGTGTGTCTTTCAAGTCCTCCCCCACAGATGTCTCCTCCTCGATTATAAACAAACAGTCATGTCCCGCCTCTGACTGCTCCTCTGCGGGTGAAACAAGAAAAGATGCCAGATTAATTGTTGTACAATGCCTAAACTGAAGCTTCGGGTTATTTAATAAGTAAATTTCATATTTGTTCTGACAAGCCATTGTTAGGTGCTGAGTCTGGAGTTGCCCTAACAAGGCTGCCACTGAATGCAAACTATATACTACTATCTCCTGCGTTAGCGTCAAATTTGCAGCAGACTGTAAATTATTATAAATGGCGGTCAGAATTTGGGTGCATAATGGGTGTCCCCTTGCTACTGGGTCGAGTTTAGATGAATAGTAGGCCACTGGTCTATGACTATCGCCGTGGTTTTGAGCAAGGACTGCCGTCAAGCATTCAGAGAGAATAGTGCAATAAAGTTGGAAGGGTCTGTCATAAAGTGGTCTTCCCAATGCTGGGCCTGCATCAACGATTACTTCACCCTCTTTACTTGTATAGGATGACAGCTCTTTAGTTTCTAAAGCAATGTTAGGGATCCAAGGTCTACAGTAATTTACCACACCAAGCCATTGCCTCATTTGTTTTGCTTCTTTAGGAATCGGGAATTCACAAATTGGTTCGAGTCTGCTTTTTTCTGGACTACTTCCTGTTGCTGAAATTATGACTCCTTTCATTTGGGCCATCAGTACCTTTGCCTGGGAGACCACATATCCCAAATTCGCTAGATGATTTAGTAATTGTGAAGTATCTTCATGGTTGCTTGGTTCATCCCTGCTGGCCACTAATAAGTCATCGACGTACTGCACTAAGGTAGATCTTCTTCTAAAATCTTGAAAAAGGTTGAATAAGTTAGGTCTTTATTCTCTGGAGTGCAGAAGGTTAAGGGGGGCACCTGATAGAGGTCTTTAAAATGATGAGAGGGATAGACAGAGTTGATGTGGACAAGCTTTTCCCTTTGAGAATAGGGAAGATTCAAACAAGAGGACATGACTTCAGAATTAAGGGACAGAAGTTTAGGGGTAATATGAGGGGGAACTTCTTTACGCAGAGAGTGGTGGCGGTGTGGAATGAGCTCCCAGTGGAAGTGGTGGAACAACCAGGTTCATTGAAGATCATTTAAAAATAAACCTGGATATAGCACATTTTTTGAGAAGAAATGGAGGGTTATGGATGAGTGCAGGCAGGGCTTTTTGAGAAGGGGGGCAATCAAAAAAAAGTGCTCGGCATGGACTTGTAGGGCCGAGATGGCCTGTCTCCGTGCTGTAATTGTTATATGGTTATAGATATGGTTAAAATTTAAAGTACTCAATTGTTCCTGTAGACATCGGGAAAATAAGGTAGGCAAATTGATGATTCCCTGAGGCAATCTGGTCCAGGTGTATTGCTGGCAAAATCGTACTTAGACAAGAAATTCTACCACTTATTACTATCATGCAAGAACACACTCCAATGTACTACACAAGCATTCATCTAATATTGCATTCGCTAACTGCACAGTCCAAAAAACAAATCACAGTATATTTTAAACCCAAATCGTGCTGTTTCCAACCAACGGATACAGGAGACTTTCCCTTCAAACTACTTGTACGCTGAGTGGTACGTTCCCGTCAAGATACTCTTCTCTAACAGGTCCACTTTCCTCTTCTAAGTTTAATAGTGGTACACTTCCCATCAAGATACTCTTTTCTAACAGGTACGATTTCCTCTACCTCAGTTACTTTTTCCACTAACAGGTACTGATCAATGGATCCAAAGGATATGAATCCTTGATTGAACAGCCACGATTCCGACTCCAATTATAACAGTAGTCTTAATCACACTATATTAACATAGTCACAATTCGAACTAGGATTACAACAATGTATCTAACACTCAAAACTCTAAATCAACGGCTAGACACAGTAAATACAATAAAGCAACGGCAACATTTTATACACACTTTAAACTGTAAATCAACAAAATCTTAAAAATTCAAACAATATATTTTTATTTCACACAAGATAACCAACGATTTAATATATACACTTTTATTTTACTTCGGAGTCACGTGAGTGACTACGTGAAGAAGGGCCGTCCGTCTGCGTGCGCGTCATTACATCTGAACACAACGCGCGCGACGGACTGGCAGAGGCACTGTGTCCTCCCAGGACGTCGGGATGGGCAGGTAAGGAAAGTTGAATTACTTGCCTGCGTTCTTTCGGGCTTGAAGCTTTTTGTAGTTTCAGGGTCCAGATGTCGAGGAGACGGTCCGCGGGGAAGTTGGCCGTCGAAGACCGCAGCTTTCCCAGTAGCGGTCGACGGTCTTTTTCCCGACATAGCGCCAGCAGCAGAACCGGCAGGAGACTTTTAGCAGGAGGAGGAGCTCCGTTGGTGGTCCTGCAGTACGTAAAACCACCCGCAAGTCAAACAAACCCGTTGACTCAGATGAGTCCGGAAGGAAAAGGGATACCCTCCCTCAATGGAGAGCATCTGAGGACGACTCTCCCACATGGAGCAACTTTTTGGAGAAGTTGCTCCAACAATGACCTGCTCTAAAGGAGGGAGCTGTGTCAGCCTGGGCCTACTGCAGGCAGTACCGGGAGTCTCACACATGGGGCAGCCCAATGTCTTCCCCATTGGAGGTGGAAGTACATATGGAAGAAACCACTCTGAATCAGAGTACAAAAGCAGGGGGGGGGGGGGATTTTCCCAGGGACAAGCAGAAGAAAGGAAGTATATAAGTAACTTTTACTTATATAGCACTGTTTAAGTTAACTTGCATTGACACCAAAGTGCTTTACATAAAATGAATAATAAGCACAAAAGAAAAGAAGTACTTCTGCAATCATCCAGGTTCTACTGGGTGCTTCCCTGGATAGAGATCTAGCAAATGTCTCCTGCTCTGAGAAGAGGAGCATTCACGATCAGTTTCAGTCTGACCCAAAACAATAATCTCATTTAGGTCTGCTGGAGGGGCCATGTCAGCGCAGGTATCCTCAAGGGCTGCCTACAAATCTCACTCTCAGTGGAGGGGAGTGTGAGTGATCAGTAGGTAACTGATCTCAAATTAAAGTATGAACATACTGAAGCACATGCATATAGCCTCAAGAGACAGCAGTTGGCAGAATATCCGCACGCTACAAATGCCGGCAAGGGAACAGCGCTATCAGGGTGACTTTGGAGAAACCAGCCGCCGAATCCTCTCTTCAGGTAACACCAGAAGAAGGAAGCAAAAGCTGTTGGACCAATCAAGGTACCAACAACAAGCAAAACTTAATCAGTGGGCGACAACACACCCCACACCTCCATAGGGGGTAAGTGGTTCACTGAAGCCGGTGGTAGCTTGAAAGCTGGGCACGGAAATATGATCAGTCGTCTTTCAAAGCAGACTCAGAATTATGGCCAGAATTGTCCTACAAGGCAGGCTCAGTATGATGAGGTTTTCAGACCAAGACCCAAGCAGAGGTCAGGAGAAACATGGAATCCACGCTCCCTACCAGTCCTACTCCCAATCAAGGAGAGAAAAGGAACCCGCATCAGAGGCATTTGGGCTTACCACAAGACCACCGGTAGCCATGGAGGTAGGTGGGTCTGGGTTTACTGAAACAAAGGATTGTGGACCAGTTACATGTTGGTAATTTTACTCTTGTGTTTTTGTTTAAAATGACAATAACATGAATTTCAGATCTGGTTTTAAAAAACAGATAACAACATGTGATTATGTTTTACAGCACAACATACATAGGTTCCAAGCAGACTTGGAACTCGGACCGGAGTTGGCTTCAAGGCAGGCCCAGTATTTTGGGCAGGATTGCCTTTCAGGACAGGTGACAGATGGAGGATGTCACTTCATCCAGGTTTAACTCATTTGTACAGTACAGGCTTTCAGAACAGCAACTTTTTGTTACGGTCTAACTGTTTAATAGGAGTTTCCTAAGCATCAACCTCAAAGATGCATACTATTTGGTGTCTATTCACTAATAACAGGAGATATTTGAAGTTTAACTGGATGGCATAGCTCTGCCAAATGGGTTGACATCAGCTCCTAGACTATTGACTAAACTACGGAAACCAATTCTGGGACTACAAAGGTAGTAATGGCATATTTGGAGGACATTTTCATTTTGGAGTCACCAAGAATTGGCAGAAGCATCAGTCAAAGCAAACCAAAACCCTGTTTGAAAGAATTGGTTACCTCATCCATCCAGTTAAATCAAAATTGACACCTACAAGGGTAATTGATTACCTAGAATTTACTATCAAAAACAGTAAATATGTTGGTGACTTTGCCTAGGGGCAAACAACAATATTTAATTAAGCCTGCTATGACCTGATAGTCAAATACTAGCCATCTATCAGGCAAACAGCGAGTGTAATTGGCAAATAGTAGCTGCATTCCCAGCAGTACGTCACGGGCCTTTGCATTACCAGAATTTACAGCAAGCAAAGGAACGAACACTCAGATTCCATGCACGCCAAATTGGCAAACTATGGATTGCCAGCAGAGGCCGTTGTTGAATAACTATGGTGGATAACGAACGTGAGACAGCTCAAGGGAAATTCTGCTCGAAAGCCATCGGGGGTTCTTCAGACCTATAAAAGCGGCTAAGGATGGGGAGCCACCAACACAGTCTAGAGCTGTGGGGGCAGATGGAATGAGCAGGAATCTGTAATTCCCCAACACATGGAATCAATTACCCAGAATTGTTGGGGGCACAATATGGACTCAAGGTTTTCTGTAGCGATGTGCAACCGGTGCTTGTTCAAATTCAGATTGATAACACCACTGCGGTGGCATATATACATTAACAAGGGTGGTGTAAAATATGTATCTTACGACAGATCGTCGAACCTCATTTGGCACTGGTGTATCGAGAGGAATATTTGAGAAATCTATGAGGTAGTTATAACAAGGTGACAGATGCTGGATCACAAATGTTTAATAACAACACAGAATGGATGTTGAATCAGACAGTATTTAACGAAATAACTACACGATTTGGCATACCAGATATTGATCCGTTTGCATCTAGACTAAACCATCAGTTACCCAGATATGTGTCCTGCGAGCTGGATCCAGGAGCAAAGGCAGTGGATGCTTTCTCGCTCTATTGGGGAGGAATGTTTATGTATGCTTTCCGGCAATTTGTCTCACAAACCGTTGCTTGACCAAAATCAAGCAAGACTAAGCCACAGGCATATTGGTAGTGCCAGATTGGCCTACTCAAGCCTGGTCCCCAAAGATTTTGGGAATTATAGTCCAGCCAGTCATGGCTATACCCAAGAGCAGGGACCTCCTAGTTAACCCAGTTACAGGGAGTAATCATCCACTACATGAACGTATTAACTTCTTGGTCTGCAGATTCTGAGGAGGCCATTTCAAGGCATAGGACTGTCCGAACAAATACAACACAGTTCGAATAACGGATGTCTTGGAGTTCCTATCAACTCTGTACTATAACTATAAACAAAGTTATAGTGCAATCTATAGTGCCAGAGGAGCACTCTCCTCCTATCTGAAGCCAGAAGCAGGGCACGGGTCGATAGGAACGCACCCCTTTACAACAAAATTCATGAAGGGAATTTACAATTTAAGATCTCCAAGGCCAAGGTACACGGACACATGGGATGTGAGCGTGGTACTAACCCTACTTTGACAGTGGGGACCGCCTAAACTAACCCTGAAGGTGGTATGCTGACAAAGAGTCCAGACACTGCAAAAACTACGGTTGGACCACATGACCACCAATATGAACAACATAACATTCGTAATCAGGAACCTGATAAAACAGAGCAGGCCAGGAATACCAGGGATGGACATCCAGTTCTTGGCATATCCAGAGGACCAACGGTTGTGTGGGTGGTAACATACTAACACCACTATCTGAGAGTTACGGAGAACCTCAGAGGCTCAGAACAATCGGTCCTCATCAGCCATAAAAAACCGCACCAAAAGGTGTCAACTCAAACCATCTCCAGATGGTCAAAGGAGGTAATGGCGGTAGCAGGAGTAAACATTTATATGGTTAAATCTTACTCCACCAGGGCTGCATCTACGTCGGCAGCAAGAGCTATGGACGTGCCCCTTGACGACATTCTAGTGGCTGCAGGATGGACGAATGAAATAACGGTCCACCGGTTTTACAACAATCCCATAACCGGACTGGGGGTGTTTGCACGTACCATTTTAAGTTCTGTCCCTTAGTTTCCCCCCAAGGTTGGGAGGGGTAACTATTTTTTTAAACTTTTCTTTCATTTAAAGCATCAGTGTCTTTACTTAACTACGTAATGTCTGAATGCTTTAATGATTACACGCATCCATGGTCAATCCATTCAGTGTGTGACGCCTGGATTCGTAACCGGCATAAAATCACAGAGCTTTGAAATCTTCACGTAGTCACTCACGTGACTCCGAAGTAAAATAGTAAGATTAAACGAGAACTTACTAGTTTGAAGTTTGATCTTGATTTTATGAGGAGTTACGATGAGGGATTACGTGCCCACTGCTCCCACCCACATACTATCAAGGTCATATGGAAGTTCTAGTTTCTTCACAATCTTACTATTCTCAGGTCTTCTTTTTATCTGTGATTTAACACCGCTGCTTTGAAGATTGACGCGCATGCAGACGGACGGCCCTTCTTCACGTAATCGCTCATCGTAACTCCTCATAAAATCAAGATCAAACTTCAAACTGGTAAGTTCTCGTTTAATCTTACTATTAATGTACAGTAACCAATGTCCTCAATATGAAAGCCTACAAGCCAATCACAAATAAAGATAATATAATACATTTATTGATAGTTCCCTAACCCCATCACAAAGTACCCCATTACATTGTCTCCACAGAAGGTTCTAGTTGGAAGACAGTTCAGCAAAGTAAAGAAACAGCGACCTTTAAGCTCGATGGCACTCGCCTGAAAAACCTCGAGCTGGATCGACCATCAGCAATAAAACCATGAGCCGGATTGACCATCAACACACAATCACATACACGTGCGCGCACGCACACACACACACACACACACACACACACACACACACACACACACACACACACACACACACACACACACACACACACACACACACACACACACACACACACACACACACACACACACACACCGCAAAGGCAGGAGCCAGGGAAAGTGGGGGAGCTGTCTGAAATTCACACCCGCGATGAACAGGAAGGTGAAAGACAGCTGGCACAGTTCCGGTAAGTCCTTTAGAGAGAGCAGAGGGGGGGGGAGAAGGGGGGGGGGGGGGGGGGGAAGAAGTGGAGAGACTTTTAAGAAGCCAGACGACTTTTAATAAAGTTTAGCGGGAATTTAACATTACCGATCGGTTTACTTACCTTTTTTTTCTCAACGAGCTTTACCTTCGATTACCTTCATTTGCCTTTGATTACCTACGATAGCATTATGACCTACTACGACCTACCTCGACTAAACCTATGAGTAAAAAAATATTGATTTTTCAATGGCAACCTTTCTTTACTCGCGGGCATTTTTCAGCATGTTGAAAAAAACACCGCGACCTAGCTGAGGTCTCGAGTACTCGGGGACTACAAGGAGAATTACAAAGACTTCCTAGGACCTCATGTCGACCATGCTGCGAGAATGAGTCGAGGGCAAACTCTTCTAAACTCGCGAATTAGGTCGCCGCAGTGGGACAGGCCCATAAACAATTTGAGCAAGGCTCCATACTTTAACCAATCACAAGATAACAGTGCAAATACTCTGCAACAAAATTAACAATACTTTCTATAACCAATCCTGATCATGCATTTGCAACCCAGCCCTGCTCTTTCTGCAAAACTCTCATACATATTAACAATAGAGAGGACATCTGGACATCACCCTGTGCTTGACTTCCTCCCAGGGTCCAGACAGTCTGGAGTCATAAGACTCATGGCTTTGCAGCTTCTCACAGAAAGAGGACAAGCAGGCTGCAAACGCAGAGATCCTCCAATTTGTGACATATTTATTTGGCCAATATTATCAACAGTGGAGCAGCTGGTAGAGGTGCTGCCTCGCAGCGCCAGAGACCTGGGTTCGATCCTGGCTTTGGGTGGTTTCTGTGAGGAGTTTGTACGGTCTCCCTGTGATGCATGGGTTTCATCCCGTTTCCTCCCATATCTGAAAATTGTACGGGTTTATAGATTAATTGGCCTCTGTAAATTGCCCCTAGTACAGGGGGAGTGAATGTGAAAGCAGGAACATTTAGAACAAGCGTAAATGGGTGATCGATGGTCGGCGTGGACTCCGTGGCCCAAAGGGCCTGTTTCCTTGCTGTATCTTTCAATTAATCAATCAACAAAGTAATTGCTTTGTTTTTTAATTGTTTTACTTTAGATTAACATTTTTGATGATTTGTAAATGATTTAATGTTTACGTGATTTCAATAGTAAAAGTAAAATCTTATTAATAACTATTTACAGTAATATTAACAGTTTCTAAATACCTTAACATGATAAGGAAAACGGAAAGTATATTCCCCCTGTAGATTTGCCTTTTACCAAAGCTGACCAAAGGCAAGCTGAGGGCAGTGGTGCTGGATTCATGCCGCCTGATGCCGAGTAGTTGCAGAAGCCAGGCAGCAACTTTCTGTACACCTCCTGGAACAGAATGCCTACCTGTACATTTATAACAAGTTAGTCTGGGTGTGGGAAGATGCCATGCGGCAAGTCCTGGCAATGGGCCATTTCCAGCACAGTTCAGTGTTTCAAAATGTATTGAGGAATTGACTGGTAAATGTGGCACAATCTAAATCATTTACAAAGATAATGAATCGATTGCTTCTACCAAAATGTCACTTTCCTAAAGTGCTCTCATTACTCTTCAGGGCATTGAACTTTTTGTACTCACATATGGAACTGTTGTAGCACAGCTGTGCAAAGACTATGAAAATGATGAGGATATCAATAAAGAGCTCGATAAAATGTGAGTAATATTTATAGCGCTGTCAGAAATGATTGGAGCAAGATTTTGGGTGGCACAGTGATGCAGCTGCTAGAGATGCTGCCTCGCAAGCCAGATACCCAAGTTCAAACTTTTACTTGTGTAGAGTTTGCATGTTCTCCGTCTGACCGTGTTGGTTTTCTCCCAGATTCTGAATAGTCTTAGTTAATTGCCTCTATAGGTTGTCAATAGTGTGTAGGGAGTGGATGTAAAAGTGGAATAACATAGAACTAGTGTGAATGGATGATTGATGGTTGGTGGGCCAAAGGGCCTGTTTCCACGCTGCATTTTTCAATTACAAAGTTAGATGAAGAATTGCCTGGGCTTGATGCCAGTATACATTATATTACATTAAGTGGCTTTCACTGCAACCGAGGTTGAGTGGTGCCATCTGCATTTAGCAGTTTTGCTCAAGGGTAAGCTGGGCGGATGAGCAGTCCTCTCCCAGGATGCCAGTATAGTTCCCATGTAAATATGCACTCCTTAAATGTCAAAGAAGAATGGCCAAGGAATTTCTCTATTCCCCTTCATCTCTTTATACTGATTATCTCCCTTCTCCAATCAGTCCTGATGCAGAGTCTCAACCTGAAACATCAATTATCCTTTTGTCTCCTTCATTATGACACCATACCTTACCAGGAGGGTTCTGCCTCAAAACGTCATCCATCCATTTCCCTCCACCGACACTGACCTTCAGGATTCCAGCATCTGCAGTCTGTTGTGTCTTCCTATCTTAACAGAAACGTTTGTGGGTGCAGTGGTCAAGTATGGTGAATTGGATAATACCTCCAGCATCCATCAGCTTAATTATGTTATCTCCTTCCCTAGCGAGCATCAAAAATCCAAAGGTGTCAATTAAGCAAGCATTTGACTCAAAGTTTCTCACAGCATGTTGCAACGAAATTTCACATGAGTCTGAGGAAGGGTTCTGACCCTTAACAATACCTGTTCCTTTTCTATAGAGATGCTGCCTGACCTGCTGAGTTGCTCCAGCACTTTGTGTTTATCTTCGGTATAAACTAGCACCTGCAGTACTTTCCTACATTTCAAAACTGCGCCTTATTTTTTTGGCATGGCACAAAGTTAATTCCTCATATATTCATTAACATATTTGTGTTAGATGTCGATGCTGGCTCTCTGAGCAACCCGTCAATTGCATTCCCCTACTAATTTAGCAGTAACCTTTTCACACCCACATGCCCATCAGCTCCATTCTGATACAGTGGTCAATTTAACCTACTGGCCAGCACGTCTGTGGCATGTGGGAGGAAACATGTACCCTCATTGAAACTCCACACAGAAAGCATCAAAGATTAAGATCAAATCTGAGTCCTTGGAGTTGTGAGGCAGCAACTGCATGCTGCAGCACTGTGTACCCAATATTTCAACATGCTAAGTTATCTTTATTGTATAGATAAGCTGGAGTAACTCAGCAGGACAGGCAGCATCTCTGGAGAGAAGGAATGCGGGACGTTACGGGTCGAGACCCTTCTGTGCTGTGAACACTTAAGATGTTATTTGCACACTGGAACTCCCACCATGGGCTGTCTAGGGAAGCTTAAATCTTGCAGGTAGTTCAAAATGCGTACATTATGAACCCTGAGTGATGAGGGGGAGATTCAGCAGAATGTGCTTTAATGGTTTTGGAAATCCTGAACATAGAATTTATTCTTATATTTGAGGATGCAGATCTATCCAGTTTTCACTCCAGTCAATCCACAAGACAAATGAGGATGCAGGTAGGTTGAGAATTTGTTTGTCAAACACTGTCCTATCCTCACAGCTTCTAATATCTTAGCATGAATTTTTTTCCAATTTTGTAAAGATATTTTTTCCTGAAATGTGTTCCAAGTTTACTTCTGACTAATTTCCATCTGTGCCCTCTGGATCTACTTTCCACGCAACTTGTCGATGGAATAATCTGTTAGCAATGTAGGGTCAATTATGGATGGTTCCATTGCAAGGCAGAGGTGCAGGTCCGAGAACGGACTACAACACCATTTGTTGTTTCTCAAAGCTGTGCTTCAACTAGACAGGACTTCTGACCACTAAATTAACCACTTACCAGTACATAACACGTTACGTTCTTGGATAGAGTACTCCTCGTGCGTTTTATGAGATATTTCTTTCAAACTGTACATTAACGTTTCTAAGAACCAGCAAAGACGTTTTGTAATAAGTTTGTGAGTAGCTCAAGGAAAATTATTATTCGATAATAAATCATTTGATTGCTTAACAAATTTATTATTGAGAATGCTTTATTTTTTAGTGAAATATTTTAACAACAATAATTATTTGACTCATTTTAAGGCATTTTAAACACATAGTTATAATTTTGTTTACAGTGACTCATAGATGAAAGCAAGCCACAAATTAAACCTTTTCATTTTACGTAGGATTTCCTGTGATGAAATAAATTTCCTGTAAGTCATTTATAAAACATCTGTATGATAATGTTAGATGGAAACATGCAAGACTGATTATCCTGGAAGTGGGAGATTATAGTTCCAGACTTCAGGGTTAAAGCCACAGTTAAGCTTATTTTCTGTTGTTGGCAATGATATGCGAGTCAAAGTATTTTGAGTGGCTAATTGGCACAACATAAAACAATCGTTGACGAAAGTGGAAAGTTGGCTGAGTCTCTGAGGAGAATAAGGCTGGGGTTTAGAAAGGGTAATTTCCTTGTTACAAGCTCCCTAAGCAGTGTTTGAATATACAGCTGAAATATTTTCTTCAGAAAAGGGGATTTCACATTTGTCTCCAAGAAGACAAGCCTTATAAAAAAAGGAATAAATTTTGTCCACTTAATTAGCAAATTCATTAACATTTTAAGAAGACATATTGGCAGGAAACTGCCAGCTTAGTCCAAGAACAGCAACTAATTGTGTAATGGAACTGTGATTTGATGATAATCGGTATATTCCCTCAGCATAGCCCTTCCCAACTTCATGCTGTGAATCTTTAAGTTGCTGCTTGTGCATGGCACACGCCAACAACTCAGTGGTGTCTGGTGAGAGGTTTCAAATTGCAGGGGATTCAAACCATATATGTAACAGACCTTGACAATGGTGTTGAGGTTTAGTGGAATGTGGTTTGTGAGCTTGGCAGACTTTAAATGTAACTCCACAACCTCAGCACCCAACCCATTCACCCCCACCATTTTAATAACTATATTAATTTGTTAAATTGTGAGCCACCCTGATTAAAATAGCAGAGGGGCATCAAATAGATTGATTTTTTTAGGACAAAAAAATATATAGTTTGCTGTTCCTCAATGTCTCATCATATAAACATTCAGAGATATGCTAGCTCTTGGAAATGTAAGGATAGAAATTCACATGACCTGATTATTGTTGAAGAAACAAAGAACTTCAGATGCTTGTTTACAAAAAAGGACACAAAAGTGGTGGAGTTAATTAGTAAGTCAGGCAGAATTTCTGGAGAACATAGATAGGCAACATTTCAGGTCAGGACCTTGCTTCTGACTAAAACAGGGCCTTCTTCAGATTAGTTTGGAGAAGGCTCGTGACCTCAAATATGGTTCCAAACATTTTCAGCCTGTTACAGTTGGGGATGGTATTGAAGATTCATGTTTTGCATTAGCATCTAAGGGCATGACTTGGCCTCCCCTAATTAAAAACTGAAGGAAATTGTAGATTATCCAAAATTGGGTGTTGGACGAGTGACAAGTAAACACGGAAGCTATGGGCAGATTGAAAGAAGAAGTGGAGATGTACCACTACACCATGAGTCTACGTGGGCAATCAGACTTCATTAAGTGTTTAGGAGGAGGTAACAGTCTGGGAATGGGAACAGAAAACTATTGGTGAAAATGCTCTGGTTTTGAGACACAGATAAGAATGGAATGTATTCCGAACACGCTACACAGAAAAGAAAGATATTTTGCTCAACCATGTCAAATGCTGAGAAATAGCAACTTTCTAAAGATTTTAGACATTGAGCTCCAAGAGGGCATAAAAGGAGGTGAACAGAGAGGAAACCATTCATTTTAAGACCAGGATTGGAGGTATCTCAATGACACTTTATTTAGGTACCAGAAGAAGATGGATGATACAGATAAGGAAAAAGGCGTAAAGCAGCAGAGGCAACTGAAAAGACACCAGGAGAGGATGGGTGAGACAGATAAGGAAACAATTCTAAAGCAGCAGAGGCAGCTGTAAAGACGCCTTAAGGCTTTTGTTGGGTCAATCACAGTAATTTAGGGGAAGACTGGCAGAAGTATTAGAGAGACATATAAATGAAATTTCCAGAAGTCACTAACACTGATCAAATACATTTTGAAGAACATTTTTTTTTTCTGAGGCTGGTACAGGGGGAGATGGGATCAGAAAATAAATGGAGTGTGATTGGAGAGGCATAGAAGCAAGTCATCAGAGTTGGTCTTGCCTCAAATTAAAACCACAGGAAATGTTTGCTTCTGCTTAGTAGGTTTGCCAAGTATTCATCAAGGTCTACAGTCAATATACAACAGACAGAGGCGATAGGTACATCATGAATGTCTTCTCAGTTCTTTCTGCCTTAACTCAGCTTTTCTTTCCATTTTCTCTCATTTACTGTTCCAGTATCCAAGCTGTTCATGTCATATCGCTTCCTGTGGGAGTGAGTTGTACATTTTGACCACTACTCACGCAAAGGAATATCTCATACTTGTTCTCTTCATTTTCTTTAAAGGGGACAAAATATAGGCTCAAGGCTGGTGGAAGATTTTCTTGCTCGCTCAAGCATCACGCAATGCCGTAATTTTCGTGAAACAGCAGATGTCATTGCAAAGGTAGCATTTTATTGCACTTAATAGAAGTCATTTTAACCTCAGACATGGATGGGTTGGGGCCTCGTGAAATGTTAAGACATTAAAAATCTCAGACCCATGCCCAGACAATCCTGATGTGGTCATTCAGTTTTAAGGAAAGCAGCAAAGCATGGCCAATATATGTCAAGAATTGAGAGCTTAATGTAAGTTTTATTTCGAAGTCTCGTGACGAGACTACGTGAAGAACCCGCCAGCCCGCATGTGCATCAATACGTCATCGCATGGCGCGAGATACAGATGTATTTGGAAATGCTCCATCAGAGCTTTAACGGTAAAGGTAAGGTTTTTTGCAGGAACGGTACTTCTAGTTTCAACGCGGGTTTGATTTCCGAAAATGGACAAACCAAGAAACAAGAAGAGATGTGAGATGTGCCGCTGAAAATTCAGCGGGGAATGACGGCAATGAGCGAGGTTGGTGGCCGTTGCTATCGAGCTCCGAGACTCTAACAGTGGGCTCGGAGATGCTGGCAGGCACGACCTGCACATCAACCTCCGCTAAAGCTCCGAATGGGAGCAGTTGGCCCACCCTGGTCTCAGAGTTGCTGGCAGGCAATACCTGCACAGTAACCTCCGTGAAAGCTCTGAAAAGGAGCAGCTTGTTGACCTGGGCTCGAAGATGCTGGCAGGTGTGGCCTGCACAACAACCTCCTCAAATCAGATGTTATTTGTAGGTACCTGCCCAGACTGGCTTCATAAACCTTAAGCAATTAAAGGGAAAGTTACTGCCATGTGTAGATGGTAAGCTCCTATGTTCACATTAGGCAGGGATTGGTGTTGGGTGGACTGATGTGACTGAAGGCTGATAAATCCCCAGGGCCTGGTGATCTGCACCCCAGGGTACTTCAGGAGGTGACTCTAGGAATTGTGGATGCATTGGTAATCATTTTCCAATGTTCCATAGATTCAGGATCAGTTCCTGTGGATTAGAGGGTATCTAATGTCATCCCACTTTGTAAGAAAGGAGAGAGAGAGAAAACAGGGAATTATAAACCAGTTAGCCTGACATATGTGGTGGAGAAGATGCTGGAGTCAATTATAAAAGATGAAATAGCGGCACATTTGGATAGCAGTAACAGGATCGGTCCAAGTCAGCATGGATTTACGAAGGGGAAATCGTGCTTAACTAATCTTCTGGAATTTTTTGAGGATGTAACTAGGAAAATTGACAAAGGATAGCCAGTGGTTGTAGTGTACCTGGACTTTCAGAAAGCCTTTGATAAGGTCCCACATAGGAGATTAGTGGGCAAAATTAGAACACATGGTATTGGGGGTAAGGTACTGACATGGATAGAAAATAGTCAAGGTACTGACATGGATAGAAAATAGAAAATGGCAGACAGGAAACAAAGAGTAGGGATTAACGGGTCCCTTTCAGAATGGCAGGCAGTGACGAGTGGGGTACCACAGCTAGTTACAATATACATTAATGATTCAGATGAAGAGATTAAGAGTAACATTAGCAAATTTGCAGATGACACAAAGCTGGGTGGTAGTGTGAACTGTGAGGAGAATACTATGAGGATGCAGGGTGACTTGGACAGGTTGGGTGAGTGGGAAGATGCATGGCAGATGCAGTTTAATGTGGATAAATGTGAGGTTATCCACTTTCGTGGCAAGAACAGGCAGGCAGATTATTAAGGGGAAGTACAACGAGATCTGGGTGTCCTTGTACATCAGTTACTGAAAGTAAGCATGCAGGTACAGCAGGCAGTGAAGAAAGCTAATGGCATGTTGTCCTTCATAACAAGAGGAGTTGAGTATAGGAGCAAAGAGGTCCTTCTGCAGTTTTACATGGCCCTGGTGAGATCACACCTGGAGTATTGTGTGCAGTTTTGGTCTCCAAATATGAGGAAGGACATTCTTACTATTGAAGAAATACAGCGTAGGTTCACGAGGCTAATTCCTGGGATGGTTGGACTGTCATATGTAGAAAGAATAGGCTTGTATACACTGGAATTTAGAAGGATGAAAAGGTATCTTATTAAAATGTATATGATTATTAAGGGATTGGACATGCTAGAGGCAGAATGTTGGGGGAGTGCAGAACCAGGGGCCACAGTTTAAGTGTAGGCCATTTAGAACGGAGATGAGGAAAAACTTTTTCACCCAGAAAGTTGTGATTGGTGGAATTCTCTGCCTCAGAAGGCAGTGGAGGCCAATTCTCTGGATGCTTTCAAGGGAGAGTTAGATAGAGCTCTTAAAGATAGCGGAGTCAAGGGATATGGGGAGAAGGCATGAACGGGGTACTGATTGTGGATGATCAGCCATGATCACAGTGAATGGCGGTGCTGGCTTGAAGGACCGAATGGCCTACTCCTGCACCTATTGTCTATTGTCTATTGTTTATTGCCTATTGCTTGTGAGCTATTGTGATCCATGGTCCCGTGCACTACCCTATGTCCCATCCATTTCTTTGGTACTTCAAACTAATCTACCTGTCATGGTATTCCCAGCCTGTCTGATCTCTATGTGCTGCCCCACACCTTGTCCCTGATTCTTGTCCCTTCTTCCCTTCTCTGCTCTTCCCCTAACATGCTTCCTAATAATCTTTCCGATATTCCTTAACTATTTCCTCTTCCTTTTCACCCATCTGATTTCTCCCTCTATTATGATCCTTCCAATCTCACACTGATATCTCTGGCCTAACAACTGTGCTTCAATCTCTCCACCCCACTGACCTTCCACTCTGACCTCCTCTCTCCAGCCTCTACCCCCACCTCCTATCAATCCCTCACATTGATCTCCCTACTCTTTGCCCACTAATTCTCAGTCCACCATAACCAACCTGATTTTTGATCCCCTCCTCGTCCTTTCCTGCATTACAGTCTATTCACAGTGCATTTGCCGTTCCACCAGCCTTTATGTTCTGTTTGGCTGTATCAGGTGCTTCCATTAAGTTGGACGAGCTTCCCAAATACGACACATTCTAGTCCTCCCTCCTCGAACCCCCTGACCAGTGACATTGGCCTGTTGTTTATATGCACATCCAAAAAACGCAAGATGTTATAAATCCTGATGTTATACATAGATCAGTTTAAATATTAATTGCTTCTGAATAGCATAAGTATTATTTCAGTCAATAAAGTACATTTGCATTAATAATAAAGCTGCAATTCCTGTACATTGACCATTGCGCAGAATGCCAAGTGGAAGTTCAGAAATGCTAATATCATTCCTTTCTTAGCTGACTGGCAAATCAGATCAGTAATGTTGTCCTAATACCTTATTGATTCCATCACAATTTTGCAACTCTCGACCCAAAATTTGATTTGGGATTCTAATGGGAGTTGTATCTGGTCTCTATCATTCCTTAGGGCCTTGTGAGAAGCAGAGTCGGTACTCATTCCTCCCAAGGTCAGTGGGGCCAGCAACTGGGCAAGTGGTATGGATTTGCTGAGTCAGGAATCCCTAGTCCCTTGATTTAGTCAATGTTCAATGCAAGAGATCCTATGCCAAAAGAGAAAAGGCATGCCACCCTTCCTGGACAATAATCTTCCCCACTAAGGTTAGGAAGCAGAAGTCACCCATTCGTCCCAACCCTTGCACAGTGGTGAATTGGCATCAGATTGTCTGCATATTTTAGCCAGAGACAGCCACAATAGCAGATCTCCACTTTCAGGGACAGTTTCTTCTCAGCTGTGATCAGGCAACTGAACCATCCTATCAACAAATAGTGAGTGGCCCTGAGCTACTATCTAACTCATTAGAGACCGTTGGACTGTCTTTAATCGGACTTTACTGGTCTTTATCTTGCACTAAATATAATCCCTTTATCATGTATCTGTAAACTGTGGATGGCTTGATTGTAATATTGTATAGTCTTTCTGCTGACTCGTTAGCACGCAACAAAAGTTTTTCACTGTACCTCGGTACATGTGACAATAAACTAAATTAAACTAAAAAGAGACCACCTGGCTCAACACATATGAAGTGCCTTCCTGATGGTCCACCAATCTCATTGACCTCAGTGATAGAAGATGCACATCTGCATAATCTCGGGGAGGGGACCACAGCTCCACAGACTCTCCATGTTTTGTCTTTGAATGTTCCGTCTCATTGCTTACCTTATGCAGGGATTGATTTACTGCTGGAACAAAGTCACCCCCTCCAGTGGTAATTTCTGAACTCCCCACAAGACCAGGCTCTGATGGGAGGATGGACAGCAAATGTTACAAAACCAAATAGCCAATTCTTTAAGCACATTAGAAGCAGAATCAAGCCAAATCAGCTTTTCAAGTTTGCCAGTCATAAAAGTAATGGGTGAATGGATCTTGGTCTCAACAACACTCTTCTTTTCTCTCCCCAATGCTTTTATCCTTTGTACTTCAAGCATCTATGGATTTCCAACTTGAATATGGCTCCACCTCCACTGTCCTCTGGGGAGAGACTTCCATGAATCATGAGCCTCTAATTAAAGATATTGTAGCGGCACCTAGTGGTTGGACATTGTAGCTGGACATTCAGAACCCTCGTCATTAGTCGGGATTGTCACGTGACCGGGGGTTTGTTCGCGGGCTTTTGAGAGCTAGTAGTTAGTGCTCCTCGCATCGACAGGAGCTTTAATCGTTAATTCTTGACTAGGTACGCAGCAGTTCGAGCATTTCTTATCGTTAATAAAGAATATTTCGCTCAACCTGCCTGGTCTCACTACAATATTCCTTCTTTTAAGGGCAATGCCGAACTTTGAAACCATGCCCCCGTGATCTTGCTCTGTTATCAGCTGTCAACACCATTTATGTTGTACGTCATCAAATGCCTTCTTGAAATGCATCCATGCTGTCATTTGCTTTTCTAAATGTTCTGCTATTTTGTTCCTTATAATATTTCCAGCATCTTCCCAATAGCAGATGTTCGGCTATCTGGCATTTAGTTTCCTGCGCTTTGACTTCCTGCTTTCTTTAATTATGATGTTATGGTTTCCAATCTTCTCCAGAATCCAAAGACTTTTGGTTGATTACAGCCACAATCTTTGCAGCCTCTTTCTTTGTCTTAGGATGCACACAATTAGGTCTAGAGAACTTGTCAACCTTTAGCTCCATTAATGTGCTGAATCCTCTTTTTTTTCCAAGTGATTATTTTGTGCTTTCCTCTCTTTGGTCCCTTGATTATGTGTAAACTGCAGTATTTTCTAGTTTTTCTACAGTGAACACCAATCCATTTATTAGTACCACATTAGTCTCCTCAGTTAGTTATCAATCTCCCAAATCCTTTCTTTTTCATTGTCATATACCTTTGTGGAGATGTATTAAATATTTTCCTAAATGTCTACCGCTGCTAATTTATCACCTTACACTTTAATCTATTTCCCAGTCCTACCCTATCCTTCTACCATTGGAAATTGAAGTTAGTACATAAGTTTCAGGCACAAGTTTCTCACCTCAAACTGAATTGAATATTCTAGTATGCTGTGATCACTCTTTCCAAGGGATCGCTTACGATGAAATCATTAATTAATCTTGTCTAATTACAGAAAACCTGTTAGTTCCTCAACATATTGCAAAAAGAACCATCAAGAATACGTGCTACAAACTCTTCTTCAATGCTATCCTCTCTATTTTGATTTGTCCACTCTATACGATAATTAAAATTTCCCATCACTATGACAGTATATTTTATTCAATATTCCATTTTTACTTAATTTATACTCTGCCCTGCAGCAAAGCTACTGTAACAAGTCTGAATTGACTCCCACTAGTGACTTCTTATTCTTTTTCTTATTTCCACCCAAATGGGTTTTACAAGGTGAGACAATATAAGTCCTCACCATTGAAGTGATCTCATCCTGTATTAAGAGAACTACTCCATCTTCAAGTTCTTTTTGTCCACAGTTCCTAAAAGTCAAACAGCCCTGAATATTCAGCTCACAGCCTTCGTCATCTGTAGGCAATGTTCCTGCAATGTCAAGGCTACCTGATCATTCCCATTTTTATTCTGTTTGTGCCATCTGCTGTGATGAATATTTAAAACAGTCAGATAAAGATCTTTTAATTTTGCTTTAACATTTCCCCCTGCCCTTTCTGCTGGTCCATTGTTATGATTGCACACCCTTCTTGACACATCCTGGTTTAATTATCCGTGATCATTACAATGGACTATTAACCTCCACATTCTCTGCTTTCCTAAGCTCCCCTTTGCTCGAACCCTATCTTCTACTAAGCCATTTTCCCTTGTGCTTCAACCCTTTGATCTCCAACCACGTGTCAAGTTCTCCAACAGCAGGAGGAAACTCCTTGCATCCATTTGGATCATAGAGGTCTCGCGTCCCATCCAATGGTCCCAATTCCAAAGCAATCTAAAGCCCTGTTGTATATACATCATCTCTCCAGCCACAGTAGAAAGTGCACATTGCAGGAGGGCTTTGCTCAAGGACATTTTTGATATTTATATTTTTTGGCTAGTGCCATAAAATAGACTAATATTTCTGTATTTTTGGTTATCAGATTGCTTTCAAGATGTATCTTGGGGTGACTGCGAGAGTGACTTTTTGGACTCTAGCCGGAGATGACTGCTCAATATTCTTGGAGAAGAATCCACTGATGGACTATGCGGAAGTACCCAACAAGCACTCCTCTCTGCTCTACTCCAATATGATTTGTGGGATCCTGAGAGGGGCACTGAAAATGGTACAAGCACCAAGGCAGCACAGAAAAGAGGAGTATATTTTACAAAAGTTTCATTGGTGCACACATAATTTGCAACATGGAATGTTCAAAACACTGACCAGTTTTTATAAGAGAATTAGATATATACTCAAAGAAGGAAAATTATAATGAGAGATTATTGTGGATTGCTGTAACAAAGGGTAGACTTAAATACATGTTGGCACAGAGGACCATGAATGAACTGTTTGTCCATGTAATGTGGGTTCAAATATAGTTCCAAAACAGAAGAAAGGGTTAACTATAAGGTTGGTGTCAGAGGACAGGAATATTGCAAATACAACATTCTTTATTAGAAAATGGGTAAATATAAATTCAACTGATGCCAGCTAGTTTAGATACCAGTGAAGTAGCAGGGGGACGAAATGTGTAGGAAAGAATTGCAGATGCTGGTTTAAACCAAAGATAGACACAAAAAGCTGGAGTAACTCAGCGGGACAGGCAGCATCAATGGAGAGAAGGAATGGGTGACGTTTCGGGCCAAGATCCTTCTTCAGACTGGTTAGAGATAAGGGAAACAAGAGATATAGACGATGATGTAGAGATAAAGAACAATGATTGAAAGATATGCAAAAAATTAACAATGAAAAAAGAAAGAGGCCATTGTTAGCTGTTTGTTGGGTGAAAACTGGAAGCTAGTGTGATTTGGGTGGGGGAAGGATAGAGAGAGAGGAAATGCCGGGGCTACCTGAAGTTAGAGAAATCAATACATACCACTGGGCTGTTAGCCACGCAAGCAAAATATGAGATACTGTTCCTCCAATTTGCATTTAGCCTCACTCTGACAATGGAGGAGACCTAGGACAGAAAGGTCTGTGTGGGAATGGGAAGAATTAAAGTGTTTAGCAACCAGGAGATCAGGTAGGTTCAGGAAATTGATGAGGTCAGAGTGATAAACACAGACTTCTGAACGTGCCTAAAGGGCCTGTCCCACGAGCATGCAACTGCATGCGGCAAACGCGACCAAACCAGAAGCGGGGGCCGCGCGGGGGTCGCGCGGAGGTCGAGTGATCCCCGTACAGGGCCGGTCCCACCAGCATGCGACTGCATGCGGCAAGCGCGACCAAACCAGAAGCGGGGGCCGCGCGGAGGTCGAGTGAGTGACGTGAAGTTCGAGCGAAGTTCGCACGTGACGTACGGCATCAAGACGCTGCGTATGCCCGTCGAGGCGCTGCGTACGGCCTCAATGTGGCTGGGGGCCGGCAGGCCATTGCCGCGGGGAATTATTGAACACTGTCAGTTTTCCGGAACCCCGCGCAATGTCGGGACCAGCTCCGCACAACCATACGGCTCCAGCGATCGAAGTGGGACCGACCCCGCGAGGCCGTACGGCTCAAGCGACCACGTTGGGTCGCGCTTGCCGCATGCAGTCGCATGCTTGTGGGACAGACCCTTTATTCAGCAAAGTTTTAAATCAAAACAATAAGGATCAATGGCAGTATGCATAAGAACCGGGCTTATTGACAAGAAGAAAGAGTCCTGATGAATAGTTTTGTTGGATTGCATATTAGTGGCTTCCTTTGAGTTGCAGCTGAGACCAGTTTTTTCTAATATATGACTTAGATATGGATGTATAGGGGATAACTTCAAAATTTGCAAATGCCATAAACCTTGCATTTGCAATCTATACATAACTAAAACTCTGATCTTGTTATCTTCCGGTTTGGCGGACTTTCTATTTGCGCATAAACGGTTTGCGATAGCGCTGCAAATTTTCACCAGTTAACTCACCGTTCTCCTGTGCTGCGATTACACCAAGTTTTGTTCCGATCGGTTGAATGTTGTAAATGTTAGAGAGATTTTAAAAATATTTAAAACGCTTGTGCGCCGATCGATCTCTTCTGCCAGTTGGCGTCGCGCAAATTAGTATCTTCCCCTGTCACTTCCCGGGACGGTCCACCCCATCCTGCGCCATCGCGTCTTTATTGGAGCTGAGGGTGGCCGGTGGAGGTTTCCAACCGGACTTTTGGAGGGACCCAAAGCAGCGCAGCCCAGCCCCAAGCAGCCCAGCCCCAACAACCCAGCACCAAGCAGCCCAGCCCCGCCTCAAGCAGCAGCCCAGCGTCGGAGACCTGACCCAGCCCAGCCCAGCGAGGGAGACCCAGCCCAGAGTTGGAGACCCAGCCCAGAGTTGGAGACCCAGCCCGGAGTCGGAGATATCACCGATGTCGCTAAACGAAAGCGGAGACTCTGATCCCAGCGGAGGAGAACTACCAGCGAACAGCGCCCACTGTGAGTCCTCATCGCACTGTCAATTCCAGCCACTAACCCTCTGGTCCCCCTCGCTGGCTCCTCCTCCCTCCCCCGTAATGCCCTCTCTCCCCCATGGCTCTTCCCCCATCTTTTCTCTGAGCTCACTCCACCCTCTCCCACAAACCCCCCACGCGCACCCCTCCCACACACACACACCACACACACACACACCCCCTCCCCCACACACCCACACACACCCACCCCCCCCCACCCCCACACCCCCCCCCACCCCCACCCCCACCCCCCCACCCCCCCCCCCCCCCCCCCCCACCCCCCCCCCCCCACACACCCCCCACCCCCCCCCCCCCCCCCATACCCCCCCTCTCCCCCCCCACCCTACTACACTTCCCTGTCCACACACAACCCTCCTCCCCCCCGCCACACACCCCATTTTCCACCCCCCTCCCACACATGAAGAAGAGGGGGAGGGAGTGCTCGGGGATGAGGGGAAATGAGCCGTGCCTGCGTAGTTAGTGGCTATGGGCGAGTGGTAGAATATTGCGTTGGGGGAACTGGTTATGTTGGGGGAACGGGTTAGTGGTTGATTATTGCGTTGGGGGATGGGTTGCGTTGGGGGACCAGGCCTCCCATATGACCAGGCCTCCCACTTAATCTAGTAAACAATAAAGAGGATAGTGAGATAGTGAAGATTGTAGATCAAAAAAGCTTTTCACTGTACCTCGGTACACACAGCAATAAACTAAATTAAATTGAACTAAACTAAATCACAAACTGGTGGAATGGATGGAATGTGGCAGATGAAATTTAACACAGAAAATCACAACGTCATTTAGTTGTAAGTGTGAGCAGATGGAACCTAAAGAGTTCAGTTCCTAAGAGCCTGCAGGAGCTGAGAAACTAGGGTGTATATGTGCACAAATTATGATGAAAATGATGTTGAAAACTGTACTTCATAACGAGAGATAGAGTAAAAAGCTAAGAAAGTTATGATAAACAGCAAAACAATGGGCCACAGCTAATTGTCACACTTTAAGAAAGATATGAAGGTCTGGCAGAGGTTTTAGGTAAGATTTATTGCAATCATTCCAGGATGTAAGTTCTAAACTACAGATTTATAGATAACTGGGAAAGTAATTCAAGGTGAGAAGAGTAAAAACTCCCTTCGTGCAGCAAAATTGTAGATTTAGAATGTCTTGCCTGACATTATGATGGAAATAAATTGGATAAAGATTTTCAAAAGGGAACTAGAACTTGAAACTTGAAAGAACCCAGAACCAGCAATTCTGGGTAGGACACTTGTAGAGCATTAGACTTTATCTGAGGGTCCAGGGTTCAAGTCCCCGTTCAGGTGCTGGTTTTCAGTCTCAAAGTTTATGCCATATTTCAATGCTCATTAAACGTTTATGGTTTCCTCCAGGTGCTCTGGGTTTCCTCCCATATCTGCAAAACAGGTGGAAATGTAGGTCAAATTGGCCTCTCCAAATCGTCCCGAGTGCGTAGATAGTAGATGTGAAAATGGAATACATAGAACGAGTGTGAATGGTGCGTGAATTTGGTGGGTTGTATCTTACAATTCAATCAAGAGAGAGTGGGAGTAGTTCCGTTCCTCTTGCCAAGAGCCACCTTAAAGGCAACTGGCCTCCTTCTAAGCTACTAGCATTGTTTGATTGCATGCCAAGTTGGATAAAATACTACATTTTATGTCATTGAGTAAATGATGAGAATTTTCCTTGACTCTTTGCCCACATTTCCGAGAAACTCAGTGCAATAAGTGCCCAAAACTTAAATGAGTCATAGTTCAAACTCAAAATAAAATTCCATCTCATTTACCTTACTTTAAAAGTATGGAGGAAATTAGTGGGTTACTGTATGGGTTTTTTTTCTAAACATTTCCCCATCTAAGTGATTCATCATTATCAAGCTCAAACAATTTAATTCCTTCTGTCATGTTTTCTGGAGAGAATATTTGAGGGATAGCTAAGATTCACAGATTGCAGTGAAATTCAATGATATGTCATTCATAGTGCAAGGGGAAAATCCCACATCCTACATCTGGGACCATTTATGTTCACTTAGTCACCAATCATAACAAAGATTGTACAGTCTGCTCTTCTGAACTGCACAAAAATGTAAAGAAAGAAAGGACAATGAACCCAATTTCTACAGACCCTGGGGATATGACTGGCCGTTAATCCAAGGAATAGGAATCACTTAAATAAAATATAGAGATGCATAGGCATTACAGATGCTTCAAGATGAAAACATGAACAATACATCTTTACTCTCCTGGGGAATACACTGAAGTGTTTATTAGGTCACAGATATAAGTTACCAAATGCCGGCAGTCCTGCAATCTGCAAATATTGAATGAAGAACCCTGGTCTCTTTAACCATTAGTGACTGCCAGATCTTTTATTTTACTCAGGTAATGATTAAATTATAGAATCCTATTCTAATGATCTGCTCTTGGATAAATTCAAAATGCCAGTATTTGCATTTTTTTGTTGTTGTATTATTTTTATTTTTTTGCATTGTACCTGATTTGGCTTTGAATTCACCCAGTCTGGTTTACCTTTCTTCCTGTGTATTTCCACATTTTACTTCTCAGTCCTTAAATCTCAATGCTTCTTTACTCTCACACAATGCTACTTCTCATTGCCCTTGGCTCATACTTCCATCAATTTACAAAGCAAAAGAGATATGCTGGAAAATAATTGGCAGGGCATGTGCTGAACTAATCACTCTAGCAACGTCCCACCCTTTGTGTTGTGTTATTCAGTGTGAGATGCTATTAGGTCTGATATTAGGGCTATTAGGGGGGGCACGGTGGCACAGTGGTAGAGTTGCTGCCTTATAGAGCCAGAGTTTGTATGGGTGTTCTCCGGGATCTCCAGTTTCCTCCCACACTCCAAAGATGAACAGGTTTGTAGGCTAATTGGCTTGGTAAAAATTGTAAATTATCCCTTGTGTGTGTAGGATGGTGTTAGTGTGCTGGGATTGCTGGTCAGCGCATACTTGGTGGGCCGAAGGGCCTGTTTCTATGCTGTATCTCTGAACTTAACTAAACTGATGTGTTGCAGCTAAAGTTCCCAAGTGCTCCTGTAACTTTGGCAGAAATCATTATTATATGAACAGTACAAGTTTTTGCTGAAGGTCCTGCAGCAAAATGGGAGAATTTTCCTGAAGCATCTCATCATCACACGAAAAGCACAACAATCCCTGAGAGCAGTATTTCTGTATTCCCAGGTTCGTCTGCAGGTCGATGTCCAACTTCTTCAGGACACAGGGAAAGATAACAAGATAACTGAAATAAGAATGAGGCTCCTGAGAAGACGCAAAGTGGCTCTTGCTGTTGAGAAACAGAATGAATAATACTTCAAAGAGCCAAGCTCTTTCAGATATTTGTCGCTGCACTCATTTTGTAATTTGAAATAGATAACTGTTGAAGGAAGGTTATAACTGCAATGGATGAAGAATAATAACCATTATATCCTGGTGATTCCTAATTTATGATGTAAATAACACTGAAAAATGTTAGATATTAAAAACTTGAGCCATTAATGCTGCATGAATTAAAGCATAATTATTATTAATAGTGTAACCAACAAATCATTATTAATTTGAAATAAATGTTAGTGTGCTTTAATATGATTGTAGGATAACAGTATTAACTGAATACCAACAGAATGTACAGTCCAATTAATTTATAGTACTAATATTAAAATGATAGAACTGTAATGCATAGGACTATAATATAAATACAAAAACACTTAAAATGTTATTACTATTTATACTTAATAATTAATAAATGAATCAACTTTAACCAAAAACCATTGTTAATTGTTTTTGCTCAGGGAAGTGGGACTTGACCTTACAGGTGGGTTCCCCTCCCCTTCTAGCTGCCATTGCACCTCAAGGTCCATTGATGGACCTTGAAATTGGATACATCCCGATGGACCAGTGATGTGATGTTGAGCAGTTAACGGCTTGCCCCTCCCGTACATTGTCTCAGTGAGGTTGACCTTGAGAAGGTTGTGCTTTGAGAGTTGGACAATGTGGAGCTGTCTGGCACTTGGTCTTCCTTTGCTGTGGAGTTAGGAGCAACTACACTGAACTTTCTGTCTCCATATTCAAAGACATTTGGTGGCAGCTTAGAAAACATAGAAACATAGAAAAATAAGTGCAGGGGTATGCCATTCAGCCTTTCGAGCCAACACCACAATTCAATATGATCATGGCTGATCATCTAAAATCAGTAACCTGTTGCTGCTTTTTCCTCGTATCCCTTGATTCCTTTAGCCCTAAGAGCTAAATCTAATTCTCTTGAAACCATCCAATGAATCCCATCCGCCTCTCCCTTCTGTGGCAGAGAATTCCACAGATTCACAACTCTCTGGCTGAAAATGTTTTTCCTCATCTCAGTCCTAAATGGCCTACCCCTTATTCTTAAACTGTGACCCCTGGTTCTGGACTCCCCCAACATCTGAATCATTTTCCCTGCATCTAGCCTATCTAATCATTTAAGAATGTTTCTATAAGATTCCCTCTCATCCTAAATTCCAGTGAATATAAGCCCAGTCTACCAATTCTTTCATCATATGTCATCAGCAGCTTCCAGTGTTCTCATCAGGATTGATGGTTTGGCTGCAGGCAAACCAAAGTTCCAGTCTGCTGTTACAAACTGCTACTGATTGTATACATCCACATTCTCTTGCAATGGATTCAGGAGACTGGCTGCACTGATCTTCTATATCCAGGAGACATCCCAGCAAGCAGTGTAGGCTGTAAGCAACCATTAGGCATCAAGACAGATATCCTAACCCCCTTTTCCCAATGTGCTTTCAAGCATTTAATAGTATCAACTATAAATATGTGAGTCACTTTTTTAAGGGACAGTTTGATGCTAACTATCTTAAGGTCTCTGATCAGATATAAATAATTTTAAAGTTAAGAAACTGACCAACAAAAACACAACCCTTAGAATATTAGAAATTAATTAAAGATATTAAGATAAAATAAATTAAAAATCTTACCTGCACCTACTATTTTACTCAGAGTTGGCTAATGAATATGATTGCATTATCTGCACCAAAATGGCTGACATATAGTAGAAGGACAAGATGTACATTTGTTCTGCAACACTGGACTCGGTGTAATGGCGGCTGACCATCATCTTGTCTCCAGTTACAGCTTTTCATTATGCAGATATAAATATCAGAGAGCTGTTAAACAAAGAGGATATCTAAAGATGAACATGATCCATCTTGTTTCTTTGAACAATGAGCACCAGCAAAATCTAATTTTGCGATCAACAAATGTTAAACACTCTACTTCCATTGTCAAGAGACCTATCGCCTGCCTCATATGCAGGTAGAGAGCAAAACACATCGCCTTTGTCAAACTTATAGGTTCATCCATACACGATGATGAGGAAGGGGGAAATGGGCCTCAGAGTTGGAAGGTAATGAGGATAATGGAGAATGATCCATTGTTTGTGTAGGGAAAGAAGGAGTAAACTGAGGGACATTTCAAATTTTTAGTTTATGCTCAAATAAACAACCACTGGATTTCTTTCAAATTCAAGGGAGAAAACAGAGAGTCATTCTTCAATTTAATTACTTACAGCAAGTTGCTCGTTAAGTACTTAAGATCAGCATGGCACTATTATTCAGAACAATTACTGTGTTATCTTCTGCATTGACTCATTGAATGTTGGCAGAGCATTTGCTCGAGTACAATATTAAACCATTCTGGTCAATTAACCATGAAATATTTTTTTACATGCAAATTCTGAATGGACCATTGTTTTAATCAAAGCTCCTCTAGGTTCGTTGCTGGTATTTATCAAAGTGAACGACAAGAAAGAACGAGAAGAAATGCTGAAAACATGAAATTAAAGCAGAATTTATGTGGTCAGTTACTCAGTTCCTGTGAAGACTCGCATAGGTTAGTGTGTTTAATGGGATTTTATCAGTTAAGCCGATGCAAAAACAAAATAAACTGCAGATGCCGTAAATCTGAAATAAGACAGTGCTGGATCTCTACCAGTCAGGCAACATATGTGGAGACCTAAACAGATCATGTTCCTCAGAATTGAGAACATTTAGAAGTAAAATCTGCTTTAAATTGCAGAGATGGGAAACATAGAAACATAGAAAATAGGTGCAGGAGTAGGCCATTCAGCCCTTTGAGCCTGCACCGCTATTCGATATGATCATGGCTGATCATCCAACTGAGTATCCCATCGCTGCCTTCTCTCCATACCGCCTGATCCCTTTAGCCACAAGGGCCACATCTAACTCCCTCTTACATATAGCCAATGAACTCTGTGTAAAAAATGATCTTCTCATCTCGGTCCTAAAAGACTTCCCTCTTATCCTTAAACTGTGACCCTTAGTTCTGTACCCTGGACCCCCCCCCCCCAACATCAGGAATAATCTTCCTGCATCTAGCCTGTCCAACCCCTTAAGAATTTTATAAGTTTCTATAAGATCCCCCCTCAATCTTCTAAACTCTAGCGTGTACAAGCCGAGTCTATCCAGTCTTTCTTCATATGAAAGTCCTGCCATCCCAGGAATCAGTCTGGTGAACCTTCTCTATACTCCCTCTATGGCAAGAATGTATTTCCACAGATTAGGAGACCAAAACTGTACGCAATACTCCAGGTGTGGTCTCACCAAGACCCTGTACAACTGCAGTAGAACCTACCTGCTCTTATACTCAAATCCTTTTGCTATGAATGCTAACATACCATTTGCTTTCTTCACTGCCTGCTGCACCTGCATTCCTACTTTCAATGACTGGTGTACCATGACACCCAGGTCTCGTTGCCAGGAAGGCGTGCACAATATAAAAGGAGCATCTATCTATCCATCATATACTTATTAAAACTCTGATCTTGTTTGTGTGTATATGTGTGTGTATATGTGGTTGGCTTAACATCTTCGCAAAAACACTAAGCGGTAATGATTACATTTTTACATATTCCAATTTACATTTTTCCCCTCGAGGCCAAAATCACCTTATATGAACATTTCGCGACCAAAGCATGTTATTCGCGATTAAAGCTTTAAAACTGCCAACTTTCACAAGATTTTTACATATTCTAAGCCACATTTTTCCACTCTAGGTAGATATCACCTTCACTGAATATTTTATGCTTTCTTTCTCAACCTATTACTGATTAATTACTAGTCTATAATAAAATGATGACCGAGAGAGACTGATTGACACATTAGTAATTGAGACAACCAAGAGATGATGGTGAAGGCCTGTTATTTGGAAACTAAAGGAATTAAAAAGAAAAATGAAGGAAACAATAAACAATACTGGAACTGGAAAATAAACAGTTGAAAAAGGCAGCACAGAAGGAAAATATTGTGGATGCTGAAGTTACAAAGTACTGAAAAATCCTATCTACTGCCTGCCACTGCACATGGCAGCAGCACCCCCCCCCCCTCCCCTCCCCCCCTCCCTTGCATTCCCGGTGGCCCCCCCATGACGCTTCCCCCAATGTTATCAACGGCCCTCCACCAGGTCCCTTTTGATCTTGGCGACACACTGCTGGGTCCCCCCATTGTACTCACCAGTCCACTTCGATCTTGGTCCCTCCTCAGCATTACTTTACACTTAACTTACCTATGGAATCCCCTGAAATTTTCCTTTACCTGTTTGTAAGATCCATTTCACATCCTCCATTTGTCCTTGTGTTTGCCTTTTTATGTGTACAGGTGAGTTCTGATACAAAGTACAAAGGATGATTACCTGAAATTGTTCACATCAGATTGAGAGTGGAATGGCGAATTAAAATGTCAGATAACTTGAAGTTTAGAGTGACCTTACAGATTGAACAGAATAGTGTTCTATTAAACATGCATCCAATCTGCGTGGCTTTGTCCAATTCAGCAGAGACCACTCTGTAACTAGGAAGAAATAAAATTGTACTGTTGGTCACTAGGAAGTGTTTGGATCCCTGGATGATGTGAAGGAAGGATGTTTTGCATCTCCTGCAGTTCCATAGGAAGGTGCCATGAGAAAGTGATTGAGCACAAGGTCAGAAGTCATAAGTGACAGTAATAGAATTAGCCCATTTGGCCCATCGTCTACTCTGCCATTCAATCATGCTGATCTACCTTTCCCTCCTAACCCCATTCTCCTGCCTTCTCCCCACAATTATCACCTGTGCTAATCAAGAATCTATCTATCTCTGCCTTAAAAATATCCACTGACCTGGCCTCCACAGCCTTCTGTTGTAAAGAATTCCACAGATTCACCACCCTCAGACTAAAGAATGGGGATTAGTGGAAGAGATGGGAGAGTGGAGTAAGGAATTATGGAGTGCTGAAAGAGGAACGGAAGGTGTGTTGTAGTTAGATCACTTGGATGGTGGTCAAGATAATAGAGAATGACCCATTGATTGTGCAGGCTCTTAAGGCAGGGCAGGTAAATGGAGGGCAAGGGAAACCGTGTGCGAGAAGAGAGCCAAACCAAAGGAAATTACATGAGGGGGCATGGAAGTGAAGCTCTCAACCACAGTAATGAGTAAAGCCCCAATAAGGAAAAAGGAAGAGATCTTAAGAGCATGATATTGACATTTTGGCTGCTGACTAATTAGGTAATTGTTTCCAAAATGTTATACATTTTCCCATGGCTTAACATATTATTTTAATTAGATTCCCTCCTCAAAGACATGGTCATGTAAATAAAGAGACCAGATTTTGCCAGTTCATGTCTCTGTCAGGATGTCATCTGAAGGAAGAAAATTAGGCTCCCAAAAAATACAAATTGATAGATGTTTGTAATGAATAGTCATTGCTCAAGTAATTTTTTACATGATTTTTTATTTACTAATAACACGAAAGAATGAACATTGTCAGTAAATATTAACAAAACAATCTTATTGTCTGTAGAAAATAACATATTTTGCCTCTACATTCCTATATAACACTTGTAGTTCCATAAATGAAGATGTAGTAAATTGATAAATACAATGACAGCCAAGCAATATAACTTGTTTAAAAAAACGTACAAATGTTCTTATTCACATATGTCATACATTAACACATCAAAAAATTATATATTTAAATAAACATTGACTTTTTTTGCTTCCACATGTTTATAAATTTTACCTTACCATCGATAGAATAATATATTACTATTTTGTGTAGTAGGGAGAAAACAAATGACATTGTAATTCACATTAGAATGTCAGGTTTATATCGTTACATATCGTTATATCGTCAGCGTTACAGCCACAAATTGTCAGGGCAGCTCCTGTGCTGTTTTTTGCTTTGTAACTCTTTTTATGATTCTGATGAGTTGAAGGTGCAGAGTAAGTGTGAGGAAATTTTCACCAATTTTCTTCGGCTTAAAGCTTTTACCTGAAAAAACTAAAATCTATTTTGCATTATAAATATATACATTTCTGATTTTTTTTCTCCTATAGGTACTACAAATATTAACAATGAAAGCATTTTGAAAAATGTATGCTTGAAATTATAAAGTATATGTTAACATCATATCAATAAAAATATTGCTGCAGTTTTTACTCAGTAAATTGATGTGATAAAATATAATCTAATTTAGAATCAAAGTTAATTGAATAAATTAATAGGAGATAAAAGGTGCAAAAAAAAGCTTATCTGGCAAAAAGTGCTATGTACTTTTGGGTAGATAAAAATGCTGGAGAAACTCAACAGGTGAGGCAGCATCTATGGAGGGAAGGAATAGGTGACGTTTCGGGTCGAGACCCTTCTTCAGACTTTTGGGTCACCTTTTATATTTTGGTCCCATCTTTTTTCGATATTTGGATTAAGATATTTTTGGTCGTCTGAGACTATAATATAAATCTATTAAAAATACTTTTGTGTTGCCTCCCTGCTATAGGTAATTGCAAACAAAATGTTGAAATACAAAGGATCTTCAATTCTGCAAATTGCTGTAGTCTTCCAAGTACTTATCTCAAAGGAGACCATGTAGTGCACTGACTGGTATGGGTTTCATCAATGGGCATTTGCCTAGTTATAAAACAGAGGTGATCATTTCAAGGCAGAAAGATCTTACCAGTGCACTGGGTCCCATCAGTCCCGTTTGAAAGACAATGGCTTTCTAATAAATTAAGGGATTATAATTGTGGATTTTTCCCTTTTGTAAAACAAAAAAAACCCTTTAGCCTTCATTTGCAGAGAAAACAATTTAGCTGGAGATGTGGTTCTAGGCTGATTATAATGCCATCTGTGCCCATTGTGGCTATCTCGTTACAGAAATGCTATCAAATACATGTGGATTAACTGAATCTTGACACATGGTACAGTGATTCAGCAATCTCAATTACGGTTAATTCGATCTTCATTTCATTCAATCTCAACGGATGGTCACACGAGATAAATTGGGTTTCCATCCATCTCATTCCCTTCAATCATGATTCCTTGGAATTAGGACATCTACACAACATATGAACCTTATCCATCAGGTTCAGTGTGCAATCTAGAAACATTATTTTAGCAATTGCTATTTAGTAATGCATGAATTGGATCCGAGGCTTACAACCATTTTGCCTTGAGGGCCTCAAACCCTCAAGTTTAGTTTGGTTTAGTTTATTGTCACGTGTACCGAGGTACAGTGAAAAGTTTTTGTTGTGTGCCTACCAGTTAGCGGAAAGACAATACGATAACAATCAAGCCATTTACAGTGTATAGATACATGATAAGGGAATTACTCAAGCTTGGAGTACATCTAATAAATCTGTTCACGTGCTCTGATTTATGAATATCCATCTACCTATCTAGCAGCAGTGGTAAAACCCTGATCCAAATGCATTTGACTAATAAAATCAATTCAATACATCATCAAATAATGTGCAGATAAGGTTGATTTATCAGTGTTACAAATTGGGACTATCATTGACTCAATCGCAGCTCACTGATGGAAATAATGCTTATCTTAATTTACTCTTTAGTATTCTCACTAGAACATTGAACATGTTAGTGAAGGGAGAGTTTAAGTATGCAGTGCTTTTAAGCATTTAAGTAAGTATATAAAACATCCAATAATTGTTTACATCAAACATGAGAACTGGAAGATATGAAAATTTAACAATAAGCTTTCATGATATTCTCTCTTTATAATTTTCTGTCTGAATTAACATATGACGGTAACCTTCTGCAACAAGGTAGAGGAGTCCTGCTTCATTTCCTCTGGTAGCTCCCATTCAGAGTCAGCCCATATTCGATGATAAAATTATTTCTCAAAAAAAGATTTTCTACGTAAATTTATGAATTGTTAAAAAAATAATCCACATTCAAAGTACCATTAAAGGCACCATTTAAACAAATATTGTTGCTTACTTTTGGCATACAAACATTTGAGGCCCCAGGCAAAGCTTAACTTTACTGCAGATGCTCTCATCTGAGCGTTAGTTCAAATATGGGAGTCAGCTGGATATTTGCTCCCATCAACAAAGTCCAGCACAGCAGGTACGTCCACATTGACAAAGGTAGATGACGCATGGGTGTTTTCAATCTTCTTTTCTGCATATTTATGTATAGTGCTGTAGTATTGGTCAGTTTCGCTGTAGTTATACAGCATAGAAATCTCCTCCCATGCCACTCTGGTTGGAGTTTTGAACGCCTTTGGTGCAACGGATTCGAAGAAACTCTTCACATTTCTCTCTGCCATTTCTTTAGCATGTTCAACCGATTTCTTCTCCAGCACTTCGTTCTCTTTTTCCTTGTAGGTTTTCCAAAACTGCAACTGGAGGAAGCTGACTGGAGAGCAGCAGCGTACAATGCAGGTGGAGGCCAAGGCAAATACTGTGATGGCTGCTATCAAGCTCCATCCGATTATCTACAAATAGGAAAATATTTAGTACTTCATGTTATCTACTCAAACAATGCATATAATCAATCACTTTCTAGTGTAAAACATGGGAAGTGTTTTGAGACCGATTTCTGCCAATTTCAACAACTGAATTTGATGTTTGAAGGCAGGACAATTCACAAGGTATAAAAGAGGCGGCATAAACGGTCAACTAAGCATATCCTTATGCTAATTTGTAGAGAACCTGAAATTGCTTTCCATTTTGTTGCTTAATGTTTTTTTAAAAGGATGACAATGTTGACTCTGGTCTTCATAGAGCCCAGGATAACACAATAATTCTATTCATTCCAGAGGCATTTGAAAAGAAAAATATTCTTTCAACTGTTTCTGCACTTGTAGAGCCCTTGCAATCCAGTAATGCTGTCTGTCAAATGACTTCACATTCTTTCAAATTCTGCCCAATAAAACATACCAAGTTGTTTGAAAGTAAAATCTTGTGCCAGCTCTTACAATTTCCAAGCTGAAGGAACACCCAGAAAAGTCTAGCAGCAGATCACCAGCCAGTGACAATAATTTGGAGATGAGGACAACTAACAGTTGTGATAGCAAGGAATTGTTAGGTGTTTAAAACTGTTATCAATGGAATTATACAAATAACAGTGGGACAAGAGCAAAACAAATAAAATACTACTTCTGTGCTGCTTGTACAATATTTAACTATTAGACCACCTTTCGTGCCTTGCTGGCATTAGAAAATAAATTCCAGATTGGCTATTGCAAGCTATTATTAAAGATGTGATCTGCTTTCTCAACAAACCCACAGCATCGAGTCTCCTTCATACATGCCAGGTGATAATCACGCTCTTCAATAATAAAATTAAAGTGCATTTCAGGCACAAATTGTTCAACATTAAACCTGATTTCTGTTCATAGTGTTCTCCAGCCAAATCTATCTAATATTGTTAGTAATTTCATGCATGGTCTTTTAATAATTGGGAAACTAATATTCATTAATCATGGTGACAGAATAGAAACAGTTAACACATAGTTTTAGTTACTTAATATAGTCGTCCTTGAGTGCTCTGTGACCAACTAGAGTATTTTTAAATCTTTATGCACACTGTTTTTTTTAACTGTAATAAGTTAAAAATGGAATGTAACATCTAGTTTAGAATGCTGTTCCAGCTATCATCAATGTTTATACTGGGTGGCAGAAAAGTGTATGTTAATCAACAAATTCCATCCTAAAGACCAAAATCAGAAATAAGCAGACTTCAATCAAGTCTCTTCCCAATTCCAAAGAGGAAAACGTGAAATACTATGACACATTCTTAAATATGATTAGCAATTCAACATGGGAAGAATATATCCATTAAGAATAATCAAAGCCTTAATGCGCAACAAGTTGAGACACATTTTCCACTTGTACACGCCCCCTCATCTTCAACACGAGCTCTGAGAATCTAAACACATTACTGGTGTGCTAAGTGCGTTTGGATGTATACAGTTATAGTAAACATGATGAACATATTTCACTTGGCTGAACGTAAAAGCACAGGTTCTACACATAATGGCAATTCAATCTGCAGAAGAAAGTACAGTAACAATAACATCTGCCACCAAATGTGTTTCTTACCTGGGAGTGTGCATGAAGTAGTTGGCGAATATCAGTTTGGGTGGACTGAGGCAAAGATGAATGACCACAGGGCACATAATAAAGGTTTTGATGGCATTTTTTGTCGGAAGAGTTACTGCAGAATGTGTTTAAGTAATTGTTGTAGGAGCCAGACATACCACATTCATAGATCATTCCATTCAGCAACGCAACAGAAATCCACGTTACTGGGGCTACTAAAGTTCCCATGGTGATTTGTACAAAAATCTTTATGCCACGCAAAGTGATCCTTTTAGAGCATCGTTTTGCTTGATTGATGCAGCAGCCAGTAAACAGCTTCCATGTTCGGTTGCTTATGAAATAGCCCAGTAAGAATAAAACCAGGGCTGGGACAAGAAGAAAAACCATGCTGTAGATGAAATTCCATGAGTTACAGGGACAGCTGAATACAACAACAGAGAACAGTTGTTCCCCTCCAGCCGTTGCTAAAGCCAGAAAGCTGTAGCCCAGTGTAGTGTGCTGCCTGAGGACAAAATTCAGCAGGGTCTTAAATTTCTCCATCTTCCGAGCACGCAACGGACCTAATGACTGCTGTTGCAACTTCCTTGCCGCCTTTCAGACCTTCTCAGTGTGCTTCGTAAATAATTTATATCTGCCGTTTACTGGCGATAACCATTTATAGGAAAGGGGTTGGAAACATGAAACTAAATCTAATTAAAAAGCAGAGCACTGCAGAGTGCTATGTGCCTGCCAATACAGCCTTTCAGTAACAGATTCCATATGTCAGTCTGAACGAATATCAAAAGAGACTGCAGCTCGGTGTAGATGATGCAGTCATTCTTGACAAATAACGGCAATTCCATCATGACCAATTATCTTTATGAGTTGTTCATTGCTCTCCCCTGGAAGCATGCTATCTTTTGCATCAGTTTTCTTGCAAGTGAATAAGATCTTTAACATTATAACCCAGGCTGGCTGTTGTGGGAACATCAGCATCACTGCAATCAATATTTATTTCCATTACTGAAATTAAAAGCAAAGGGTTTGGTGCAGGGTGAAAAGTGATTTCAATGTTTTAAACTTCTGCCTCACCCGCCCACCCAAAATTTCCATCATTTTGCAATCTCGTCAAACATCTGGTGATAGAAATGATTTTGTGTTTTGAGTTTAGTTTAGTATGTCACGTGTACTGAGGTGAAAAATGTAGTTTAGTTTAGTTTAATTTAGAGATACAGCGCGGAAACAGGCCCTTCAGCCCACCGAGTCTAGCGATCCCTGCACATTAACCCATTCCTAATCACTTGAGGGACAATTTTACATTTATACAGTCAATTAACCTACAAACCTGTACCTCGAGCCAGCACCACCATTCAATGTGATCATGGCCGTTCATCCCAGAATCAGTACCCTGTTCCTGCTTTTTCCCCATTGCCCTTGATTCTGAACAATTCTATTCTACAGCATGAATCATTAATCTTTTGAATTGAGATAGGAGGGCTAACAATAAATCTGGTCGAAATTAGTTCATTTTTCCTGCATCAATGACAACCAAACCCAAACTCAGAGGATGGAAGAGTGATCGAGGGAACACAAAGCTAACAATGTTGGAATTTCAAATATTAGACAATAACAAATAAGGTATGTTCAAAATGCACACTCAGAAAATATAAGCCTTGAGTTCTTATGGTACTTATGGTTCGATGGATATTAATGGACAGGGAGAAAACGGGTACTGAACAAATACTGACCAAATGAACACAAAAATAGGAGTTGACCATTCGGTAGAAACAAGCAACTGCAGATGCTGATTAATACACCAAAGGACACAAAGTGCTGGAGTAACTCAACAGATCAACCAGCGTCTTTTGAGAACTTGGATAGGTGACCTTTTCTGTCTCAATGCTGCCTGACCTGCTGAGTTACTCCAGCAATTTGTATCCATAGTCTATTTGGTCCATGGTGTCTTGTATTGTATTCAAATTTATTTATTGTCATTGTCTCAATTTGAGACAACGAAATGAATTTCCCTTACAGGCAGTATCGTTAAAAACAAATCACAAGAAAAATAATAAAAATAAATAATAAATAAATAATAAAACATATTAAAAATAAAATTGAAATTGAATTAAAAAATTTTAAAAAGCACAAACACAGAAAGTCCACAACACAACATAACATAAATGGCACCCAGGTGAGGAAGGCACCATAGTCCAGCCAGCCTCCCCTCCGTGTTCATCCGTGGTCGGGGCCTTCCGAGCACCCGCAGTCGCCGCCCCGGGTGGCCCGATGTTCAGGCCCTCACGCCGGGCTGGTGGAACGCCGACGCCGAACCCCGACGGTGAGCAGCCTCCTCCTCAGCGGCCCGGACCTTCTGATCAGCCGCCTCCCGCTGCCGGAGTCTGCAGCTCCTGAGTCCGCTGGCCGAGCTGGGCAGAGTCGCAGGACCCCGCGTTGTAGTCAGCGCCGCCCGCGTTGGGAGCTCTGCAAACCGCAGCTCCATGATGTCGGCAGCAGGTCCGGCACTCCGGGCTCCAGACGGCGACCCCCGGTAAGGCATCGCCAGCCCCGCGATGTTTCAGCGCTGTCCCGCCGCTGCTGGAGCTCCGGTCGATCCCGGCAGGAAAGGCCGCGCCAATCCAGGTAGGTAGGCCGCTGTGGGGGGAGGGGGGGGGGGGGAGGGCGCGACGCGACTCGAATAATAGTCGCGTCCTCACCAGGAAGCGGCTGAAGGACGGTATCCCCCGCACCGTGCCCTCTTCCCCCACATAAAAACACCAAAAAAACACAAAAAAATACACACTTTAACATAACTAAATAAACAAAAAAACAAAAAGATACCGGGCTGTAGGTGGAGGCTGCTGGCACCAGCGCCACCGGAAGTACAATCTTTTTGATTGTATCTTTTTAAATAGTCTGCCACACTATTTAATACAATCATAGTTGATTCTTACCACAGCACCAATCTCCAGTGCTAACCTAATATCCTTTGATTCCCTTAATATTCAAAGTTCTATCAACCGCAATCTTGTATCTTTGCAACAATTGAGCCTCCATGACAGTTGAAATTCCAACGATCTACTACCCTTATGTACACACATGTCTTCTCTCACCTCATGCTTTAACAGTTGCCCCTTTTTGTTTCTAGCCAACCTAACTTTGGGAAACTTAATCTTCACATCTCTCTAGTCAAGCTCTGTAAGTATTTTATGTGTTTCATTGAGATTGCTTCTCATTCTTCTAAGCATGCCAGTCTAGGCCCAGTTTGCTTAATTTCTTCTCACAGGTCAAACTCACCAAACTAGAAGTCAATCTAGTGACTCTTCTATACATTCCCTCCATTGCATATGTACTTCCTTAGGTAGGGAAACCAGTCCTGTTCACTATATTCAAGAACCAATCATACTAGAGTTCTGTTTAAATGGAGCAAGATGTTTCTGGTCATGTTCAGAAGAATCAGCTCGGATCTTATTGAATAGTGGAGACAGGGCCGGATTTAAATGAAGAGAGGCCCTAGGCTATTCCACTTGTGAGGCCCCTCCCAATCCCCCACCCCCACGATGAGTGGAAGATGGAAGAGTCCACCAGATTGACACTGATTTGCAGCCGAACGTGGCCAATGAGATAAGGGCTGGAAAGCTGCGCTTTTTATTTATTGCCAGTGCTAGTGTCGAGTTATTGGCTTAAAACACTATTATTCTGAAATGGAGGGCAAGGAAAATTACTGAAGTGTTTAGAGACTACAGTGCGTTGTGACAGCATATGTAAGAAAGGCCTATGACAGTGTCAAAAATATTATACACCAGGCCAGTATGAAGCTTTTCAAAAATGGGGGTGACATAGCAGGATTACAAATATTTTATGTGAAATAAGTGCACGCAGTGCATATCATGAGCGCGAAGTGCAAAGACCCTTGTGGCCGGGGTCCACCTAAGGGCCCTGGAAGCTCTGGGGTTTTAGATGCTCTGGTCCCCTCCCCCCCCCCCCCCCCAGCCTGGAGAAACGGCACAACCACAACTTACCTGGAGTAGACACCTAGGATCTTTGGTAGACACGAGGCATCGAGGTGATTGTGTGGAGTGCAAATGGAGATCTGAACCCGCCCGGGCCCACTGCGCACGTGCGGAGAGACAGCACCATTTTGCGTCGCTACTGCATCACCGGCTTCCCCCAACTGCGCAGGAGCAGATGGTCGCAATTATTTCCCCCAAAACTTCCAGCAGGCCGGAACCAGAATATCGGGTAATTTCCATCAAAGTGGAAACGCTGATAGCGCTCCAATTTTTTTTCCTCAGTATTTTTTTTACTCTGGGAAAATCACCTTTGCTGGAGTCCCCTAGAATCTGAGGTCCTAGGCTTCAGCCTATGAAGCTGATAGGTAAATCCGGCCCTGCAGGGGCCCCCCTAGATCTCGAGGCCCTAAATTTAAGCTTGTGAAGCTTATACGTAAATCAGGCCCTGAGTGGAGAAGGCTAAAAAAATTTGTAGCAATCAGCAAAGCATAGGCCGATCAGGCATAGATACAAAATGTTGGAGTTACTCAGTGGGTCAGGCAGCATCTCTGGAGAAAATGGACAGATGACTTCTCAGGTTGCGACTATTCTTCACATTTCGCTCCTTCCCTTTTTCTTCAGAGATGCTGCCAGATCCGCTGATTTACTCCAGCATTTTGTGTCTATCTTTGTTATAAAACAGCATCAGCATTTCCTTTTTATTTCATGTTCAGGAATGGCTTGATAAGTAAAATTTGCACCGCCAAAATGCCAGGTATCAATCATATCCAACAATGTTACTGTATAGAGGGATCAGATGGTCAATTGGTTTAATATTTTCACATGTACCATGATCCATTGGAAACATCAAAACAAAATGCTAATGCAATCTTGGGCTTTGGTGCAAGGGGTAGTGAGGATGGAAGTTTTGATTATATTTTTACAGGGAGCTGGCGAGACTGGACATGGAATATTGCATATACTTCCGATAATTATTGAAGTACACACTTGCATGGAAGGCAGTGCAAAGCAAGTTCACTTTGCTGATTTCTTGGATGAAGGGGTTAACGTAATAAGAGGTGGAACATATTGGGCCCAAACTTATAGGAGAAAGGGTGGTGGTCTCATTGAAACATAAGATTCTAATAGCGATTGGATGTGGAGAGCGTTTCACCCAGTAAGAGCATCTAGATTTAGGAGTCATCGTTTTCCTATTCAGGCAAAGGAGTAATTTCATCTCTAAAAAGGTTATGAGATGTAATGTAAAGAGTGGTGGAGACGGGATTGCTGCATATATTCAGGATGGAGAGTGATAAACATTTAAACTACAGGGGTCTGTTGGAGACAGAAGGCATGGAGATAGAATGATAAAGTGTTGAAAGAAAGACTGAACCAGCCACAATCTCATGCAGAGTAGGCTACAGGGTCTGACTGGCTTCCTCCTTCTGTTTCTTACATTCCTAATTGGCCATCTTTGATATTTAATAGCATTTCCATTCCCCCAAGTCCCACAACATCAACATTCTGAGGAGGTCTGGACACCATTGTGTATTGTGTATGGTTGTGGGCTTTCTCTCCTCACTAGCACCTCATCTCCTTACATTACATCTGATGGTCTAGCCCACATATGTGAATGATTCTCTTTCTGGTTACTCTTAAGCCATTCCACAAACGTTCAAATCAACCATGATGAAATACTCTTTACTTGCCTCTTTAGTCCAACAACTTTCAAAAAGCTCAACACCATCCAGGACAAAGCGGCATATTTGACAAACCATCCATCCACTCTGAACCTTCATTGCCTCCACTGGAAAATGCACAGAAGTTACCCACTTTGGCTACTCCTACTGCGAGGAAAAACGTTTTCAACCAGAGAGTTGTGAATCTGTGGAATTCTCTGCCACAGAAGGCAGTGGAGGCCAATTAACTGTATGTTTTCAAGAGAGAGTAAGATTTGACTAAGGAAGGCTAAAGGAATCAAGGGATATGGGGAGAAAGCAGGAACATGATACTGATTTTAGATGATCAGCCATGATCATATTGAATGGCGGTGCTGGCTCGAAATGCCGAATGGCCTACTCCTATACCTATTTTTCCATGTTTTCTATGTTTCTATGTTTCCTCACAACCCAACAACCTTTATAACCAAGAAGGACAAGGGCAGCTCGAGCCTGTAATGTTAGTGCTCATGCATCATTGTAATATGGAAGCATATCACTATGTCCTCAGTACCACAGCGTCCTAAATCCTGGAGCTACCCTGACAGGGGCACTGTGGGCGTACCTTCACCAGATAGTCTGCAGCAGTTCACAAAGATGGCTCACCACTGCTTTCTCAAAGGTACTTCGGGATGGGGAATAAAAGGCAGTCTTGTCAACAATATCCACACCTAAAACAATTTGACAAAATAAATTAAAATTACCTCCTTATTTTTTTTTCTACTTTCTTAGACTGTGGAAGACATATTAATGATTGGTGAATAATTTGGGTGAATAATACCAATGCATGGGCTGTGTCTACTGTGGTCAAGCTGGTAAATAGGTAAACCTCATTGCTTTTTAATCTAGCTCTGTTTTCTTAGTCAATTGGCATCATTTGCTGAACAATATTCACTGAGCCATTCACCCCCCCCCCCCCCCCCCCCCCCCCCCCCCCATCCCACCTCCAACACATTGGCTGATGTGGTGTCAGTAATACACTGATAAATAAATGAGTGTTGTATCAGGAGAGCACAAAGTTCCTCAAGAACAATTCAGGTGCACTACTGACCTTACCTCTTGCTAGGTTGTTCCATTATAACTTCAACAGTGGCACTTCCCAGACAATGTAAAAAAAATGTCCCAGAAAATTGAAAGATTGGAAAAAGTAGTTAGAATACACCAACATTTGTGCTAGCTATTCTTCATTGGTCAGACTTTTTAGGTAACGTAGATTCAAAAATGTTCAACCAATGTCCAAAGTACAGGATAAAATGGGTAAACACACAAGATAGTATTTATGTAAGTAAAAGGACACAAAATGCTGAAACAATTCAACGGGTCAGGCAGCATCTCTGGATAGGTGACGTTTCGGGTTAGGACTTCTTCTGACTGATTGCAGGGGGGCAGTAAAGAAAGCTGGAAAAGAGGAGGGGCAGGCCGGAGCATGGCCAGTCAGTAATTGATTCTTTAATAGGTAAATATATCCTTAATAATTGCTAACTGACCCACTAAGGTGCTCCAGCAATTTGTGCCTTTTTATGGTATAAACCTGCATCTGTAGGTCCTTGTAATTAAATTATGTCAAAGACAAGTTGTCTTTAAATTAATGTAATGGCTCTTTCTCACGGTGCGACCTGACGCAAGACTTAACAAGAGTTTAACATCGTGGGAACCTCCTGCGATAACAGTACGGCATTCGTGGACCACCGAGGACCTCCGTGGCGCTGACGGCAGGTAGTTGTGTAACTTGTAAGGTCGGGAGAAAATTCAAACATTTTTGAATTTCTCCAAGAGTGACTTGAGCACATTTTGGTGAGCGTTGCAACATTGTATGAACGCAGATGCCAGTGCGATATCCATGCGATATCCGTAATGACCCTTGCGGGTACCGTGGGAACTCCTGCGAACGGTAATATGGGTTGAGCACAACACCGGCTGAAAGGAGGCCATCGAGAAGCAGATGGACGCCTTTGAAAATTTTTTGCCATTGGCTTTTTTAAATGTTTTATGTAATTTATGTTTTTATGTGTCTTGAGTTCTATGTGCTTGTGATGCTGCTGTGAGCAAGATTTGCATTGTACCTATAGAGCTCTTAAAGATAGCAGAGTCGAGGGGTATGTGGAGAAGGCAGGAACGGGGTACTGATTTTGGATGATCAGCCATGATCACAGTGATTGGCTGTGCTGGCTCGGAGGGCCGGATGGCCTACTCCTGCACCTATTGTCTCCCCTTCACATTCTCAGTCTTGATGCAGATTCTCATCCCGAAATATCAACCATACCTTTCCCCTCACATACGCTGATCAACCCGTTGAAGTTTCAGAAGTTTGGTTTCTTTGTGCTCCAAGTTCCGGCTCCTTGTTTGTGCTGATTAAGTTTCATGTATACAATTCATCTATTGTTAAGGTTTGGGGTTTGAGTAATTTAAGATGAATTGTTAGTTGCTATCATGATAATGATGGAGGAAGAATGTGTGTGTTATAAATTAGGTATGCACAGTGCAATTAAACATTATTATTCTGCAATTTGCCAACAAAATTCACACTTTAAAAGGACAAGAAAAAGAACACTGATTTTGGCACAATTCCCATTCAGTCAACAACATCACCATTAGAGGAAATTCAGCAAAGCTTTTATTTGGGACTAACCTAATTAGATTCGCAATCTTTTGTTCAGGATATGGTGGAGAATCGGTTGACGATTCATGTAAATTACCTTATCTTTTTGAGTTTACAGTTATTGCGGCTAGGTTTATGAAGGGGCGAGAGTGCGGTGATCATCCTCTTCGGGCCAGTGCAGGGGTGTGAGCGGATGGCCAGCGAAGACCACTGGCAGCAACGTTACCCCACCCACGTGGCCGATGTGGCCCTGGTGCGCCGGCAGCTGTCCGAGCGATGGCTACAGGTCAGTGCCCCTCCTCCCCTCCCTCTCCAATGCTCACACACCCCCCCTCGTCACTCACCTCCCCTCTCCATACCATCACTCACCCCCCCATCACTCAATCCCCATCCACGTGCCTTGATGTGTCAGCAGCTGTCCGAGCACCACCTGTGGGTGTAGAGCCCCAACCACCGATCCCCTCCCTCTCCCCCACCCGGGAGAGAGGGAGGGAGGTGGGTGGGAGTGGGGAAGTGAGCGAGAGGGAGAGATGGGGGGGTAGAGGGAGAACAGTTGACTGTAAACTATCACAGCTGGAATCTTGCTTTGCTTTACTGTGCGGTCCCTCTGCTGATGCGGAATACCTCCCTACTGGACTCCTCGGTCAGTGGGGTTTTCCACTGGTCTGGCAATCAGCAGATGACCAAGTTCCAGATGGCTTGCACCATGGCAGACGTCTTCAGACTCCCCAATGCCTACCTGCGCCCAGTAAGTGTGTGTGGGTGGGTGGGGGGAGGGCAGGCTAGAGTGGCTGAGTGGCCTCTGGCATCCTGCTTCCAATGCTCTGATGCCTGGAACTGAAAAGGAGTTGCACATAGTACTCAAGACACATAAAAACATAAATTACATAAAACATTTAAAAAAGCCAATGCCAAAAAATTTTCAAAGGCGTCCATCTGCTTCTCGATGGCCTCCTTTCAGCCGGTGTTGTGCTCAACCCATATTACCGTTCGCAGGAGTTCCCACGGTACCCGCAAGAGTCATTACGGATATCGCACGGATATCGAACTGGCATCTGCGTTCATACAATGTTGCAACGCTGCTCAAGTCACTCTTGGAGAAAATCAAAAATGTTTGAATTTTTTCCCGCCTTACAAAGTTACACGACTATCTGCCGTTAGCGCCACGGAGGTCCTCGGTGGTCCACGAATGCCGTACTGTTATCGCAGGAGGTTCCCACGATGTTAAACTCTTGTTAAGTCTTGCGTCAGGTCGCACTGTGAGAAAGCCCTTTAATTAGTTAAATACTTTAAATGAATTTAATTGACATTAATTACAAAATAAAACAGTGGATTTGCATACATTAATTATCAGAATTATCTGGCGAAGCGTTTCGGCCCGAAACGTTGCCCATTTCCTTCGCTCCATAGATGCTGCTGACCCGCTGAGTTTCTCCAGCATTTTTGTGTACCATTAATTATCAAACCTTGCTTACCTGTGTACATCTATCACTTGCCAGGCTTTGCTCTCCCTGACCTTTTTTCCAGCTTTCTATCCCCTACTAAAATCAGTCTGAAGAAAGGAACCAAACCAAAATGTCGCTTATCCTTGTTCTCCAGGGAAGGTGCCTGACCTGCTGAGTTACTCCAGTATTTTTGATAATTAATTATCTTAGATTGCATGTTGGATTTTTATAGGAACTTACTTTGAAAATGAAGTGAAAATTGATTTTTCATGGGCATTCATTTAGTCAAAGGACGGACATAATAATGTGTAAGAAACATTAGGATATGCTGATGTCCAATAGAAAACACAGATAAGCATACATCATCCTATAGCATTTCATGAAAAAAATATTGAATGGAAGTAAGGCTGCTTTTTTCTCACGGCACATGTTCAGGCAAATGTGTACTGTTCTAACATGCCAGTCTATCATTTTTGTCACTCTCACTTTCATCCATTAAAAATAAAGAACAATAAATCATAACTCCAATGCCTTATTGAAAAAAAAAATCCCAGTATACACTTTTAGGAGTTTAAGGAGTTCTTTATAACATTGTGCTTTAATGAGTGATCTTGGAAAGAATGACAAACTGATTGATCCAGCTGGAATCAAACTAAGGCAATGATTTTTACTTAGATCTTAATATTAGCCAGAGGAATTATGACAAAATAATAGGGTGCTTCAAATTAAAGGCACAGTTCCACCTGAACATCATTTACACACAAATATATATATCTCAAAAATACATCACGATAAGTCAAAATCAAAACAATGAAACAATATCTTGTTCAATACTCTGTACATTTTAGTTTGATAGTATGCCTTGAAACAACCCAATGAAATAAACATTCCTGGTGGAATATGAAGGCAGGCAGATGATCAAACCTCTTGACATTCTGTTTTTTACACTGCAGAATGCCAAGAATTAGGAATGAAAAATAGAGTACAAAGAAAATATATGATTCAATCCACTAAGTGGAAAAAGGTAGAAAATAGCTGTGCAATGAGACAATTTCATCCAATGCCTTCCTCAAGGGTAATTCAGGTTAACAGGAGTTCAGATAACAGAGTTTTCTTTATTACTGATGATCTTTCAAATCTTTGGCTTTCCTGTTAAATACCTTTTCTTTTAAATCTGATGTGCAAATCTCGTACTTGCATTAAGTACATCATTTAATAAAATTTCTGCATATACTTAATCTCTCAAGAGATAGGTTCCATGAGCTAGCACTGTGCTTGGGAACAAGAGGAATACAAGCAGAGTAGCACAAAGCTATCCAAAAGGAAGAACTGCATATAGAAATCTTTGGGCGTGCAAGCTTGGTGCTTTCTGAAACCGAATTAGCTGTAAAGCTAATAGGAAAAAGAAAGTTGCAATATTTAATATTAAGAAGACTCTTGTGTAGGAAGCTGAAAGTGATTGTGCAGTGCTTCGAACAGTGGTTCCTGGTTTGAAATAACCATGTTTTACGTTTTTGTTTGTCCCTTGTTCTTGTTTCACATAAGAATTGTCCACAAAATCAAAAATCTCCCTCAAATTGCCACTTTTCTCATCGGAGGATTCGTCATGCCTTAGCTGCAATAATTTCTGTCGCTCTCTTTTCTCAGTCTGTTCAATTTGTGCAAAAATATTTGGAAGGCTGTTGGAAACTTTGAGATTGTCACCTTTTCCTTTTTTTCCTTTTTTTGCTTTGTTTTGCTGAAGCGGGACGGAAAAGAATTTTTCAATGGCTTCCGCTGTCTTCCTTTTGTCTGATTGTCTTAAAAGATGCTCGGCAGTCTTTCGGAAGTTATCAGTGTTCAAGACCCGAGCTAAGATCTGTTTCTCCAACTGCTGAAAAACTGGCTTTGCATGCTGTAGATTTTCCTCAACAACACTCACATAATCTCGTGCCTCCTGCACTGAAACATCCCTGATTGCAGAAGCCTTGTCAAAAACAATTTTCTGGTGGTTAGCTAGTACCATAGCAAAAAGTGGTTTCACAGACGTTTCGCCAGTCGAGAGGTAAACTGTATAGGTGTTTTCACGTGTTGAGAGAAATACATCGATTCGATCCAAATCTCCTCGAATGCTAAAACTTTGAATCTCCACTGAAGGCCCAAAGAAGATATAGGCTGTTCTGGTTACTGGGTACCTCAGTGTTGTTGTAACATTCACAAAATGCGTTCCATTGTATGAGTATCCACGAGGGTATGCCTTGAATGCCATTGAGCCTTTTTCACTTTTGCCGTTATCATCCATCCACAACATTGTATACTGACCATCTTTTTGCTGAACATATGCTCCATTCACTCCGTCTTTTGTGGTTTCCTCAAAAGCCACATCTGTATTATGGAAAAATGCACTCATTTTCTCCAGTGGGCTATCTTCTTCCAACTGGATCTGATCCACTAACAGTAAAAGCTGCGGTTCGAGGAGGAGGAGGTTCCTTTGGGAACTCTTCAGTTTTAGGCTAGGATTGTAAGCATGCACAGCCTCTCCACGGATAAAGACCACGCCACTCTGCTCCAAAGCTGCAATGACTTGGCCACGGCAGTCCGCAGAAATGCCATTTTTATATTTCAACCACTTTGAGTTGCATGCTTCAGTCACCTGCCCTTCCCAATGCTTGTAACACGTTTCTGAGGTGGCTGGAGAAAACATTAAAGCATTGTTGAGGAAAGTGTACTTTGGGCCATACAAGGCCTCTGTGATGAAAGGCACACCATTAGGCACAAAGGTGAAAGAGTTCTGATCAGGATGTTCGTGCCCAGCATTAAAATTTGTCCATCCTTTAATCCACTGTGAATATTTCTTCTCGTGAACAATGTCATAGATTGCACGGCCTCCCAGTTTACCCGATTTGAAGGACAGGAAGGGGCGGTTAACTCCTGCTGGTAAAGCACCACCATATGTTACTACTCCCCAGTCTTCAAAATAATGTAATGTCGGTAACCCATGATCAGCTGGTGGGATTGGAGTCAAGGAACTATCGTACCTGACGACAAATAAAGAGAAAGCAGAAAATGAGCAAATCATGCCACGGAACCATTTTTCAAAACATAGACTTAACTTTTAAAATATGCATTAAAAAAATCTTTAATTAACAGATAGGTTTACACTGTATTTTTGAATTGCTGATTTTTAAATCAGCATAATCAGAATTAAACAATCATCTTTGAGTCGTAAATGTTTATTAGAACCATTCGTTTTCAAACAGATTTGACTGGTTTCTTTAAAGCTATCTTTTGTTCATTTAGCTGTGATCTTGAAATTTGGCAATATGTCCACTAAATCATATCCATGGAACAATATCTTTGTAAAGCATTTTTAGATGAAATGTAACGCAGCCGTAAAATTCCCAACTCAAAAAGTTGACTCAGCTCCACTATACATCACTTATTGCCTGTGTATATACCACATCCACTTCTCACACCAACCATCTTGCAAGATCAGCAAACACTGCCAGTCAGTGATGTGATTGGGATCATTTTATGCAGTGTTGTCAAGCCCATTAAAACAAATTTGAGAAATCTCTATTAATTTCATGTAGAATGCTTGTGGCAATTTTGATGCCCAAAATAGTTATGAGCAGTCATCAGATAAAGGGAGATTATCGTGCTGGTGCTATGTTTTCTTCCAATAAGTTTTAAAATACTGCTACACTAAAAATAATTTCAAAAAAAACAAAGTGCTGAAGGAACTCAGTGGGTCAAGCAGCATCTGTGAAAGGAATGGAGCGATGACGTTTTGCGTTGGGACACTTCCTCAGACCTTAGTGCCTCCAGCATTTTGTTTTTTGCTCAAGATTCCAGCATCTGCAATTTCTTGCATTTTCAATTTATTTCAGTTCATTAGGAACTAGAAGACCTGCACAATTTAATGAAACTATTCCTCAACATTAATGCCAATGAGCAATGACTACGTGACACAAATGTGTCCCCCCCCCCCCCCCCCCCCCCCCCCCCCACCCCCCCCAGCTTGATAGTGCTTCACACATGCCGTCATATTTGTACATTTTGTTTTTATACTGCTTCAAGAAACTAAACATGCCATAATAAACCATTTTACTCCCTGCCCAAATGTAGCTTAAGTAAAGTAGTCGTGCTATCATCTATTATAGCAGCTGGACCAAAGCCAAGGAAAGCCATAAACTGTAGTTCACTGCCAACGTTAAAACAAACAATTCTGGTGATATTTAACAGACCTGTTTTCTCTGAAATTAACTAAGGAAGTGTGAAATAAGAATGTTTTTAAAATGTACATTATTATCTTGCACTGATTAGTTAGTCATCTTAAAAATATTGGCCTGTAGTTTACTGGTAAAAAGGTCCACGGTACTGCTCTTTAGTGACGGCATTTCACGGGATTGACAAAACCAACTAGCCATGTCCATGGCCACATCCTTGGCTGTGCTGCCTACTGCACTCATCACAGAGTCAAACTATGGAAAATAGACACAAAATGCTGGAGTAACTCAGCAGGACAGGTAGCATCTCTGGATAGAAGGAATGGGTGAATCATCAATGGGTGAAGGAGTCATCAAACTATGGAGCGTCACCTTGTGGAATGTCCCCAGAGTGCAGTTTAGCACAAACCATGACAACATTGATTTGACGGAGCTTGGCGGGCAGTGGAGAAGAAGGGCAAGCAGAAAGACGTTCAATTTTTTTGCAATATGCCATTTGTTTAATATGCCATTATATGCATTTGTTTATTATTTTTATTATTTAAAAACTTTCCCATTGATTCTTTGATTTTGAAAGTTTCCCAAATAATGTAGAACTAACAGAAACATTCAAAATCTTTAAGAAGCATGCCAAGAGACAAGCATGTGGTGTGATGGTTATGGCAAGGAGTGGGGTTGGCTTTCCCAGCTGTTGATGTGTTTTAAGGGAGCTTTGTCACATGTGCTTCTTCACAGCTTGGTTTGTAGCCTTAGTTCAATGCAGGGCCTAATCATCAAACTGGGATATCGCAGGAAAGCATGAAAGGCCTGCATCTCCACTGGATAAATTCAGAAAAAATGCTGATTGCCAGCAGCAATATCCTGGCAATATAGTTGCTTATATCACATTAATAACACAACTGATTTAAAAAAAAATTGTCTAGAAATTCATACATGGTGCAATATAGATTAATGGCTGCACGTTCAACTCCACTTTTGAAATATAGTTCAAAATGATAACTTGGAATGAATTTTAGTGCCTGTATCTTATTAAAATCATAAGCAGCTTCCAACATAGTACAGATTAAATATGACTATTACATTTATTAACTGTTGTTGCTATAGTTGGTGAGGAATACAGGATTGCATTCTCATAAAATAGTGAACAGGTGTAGGGCCTTTATTTCCCCATGAATTCGTAATCAATAAAGTTGCCAGTGTGTAGCTGTAAAATAAAATATTCCTTAGATAAACCAAAGCAAGCTATTGCAATAGCTTATCCAAAGCAACTGAATGCTTCTCAAAATAAAATAATCCTGCCTAGCTTGATTATTTGCACAAACCTTTCTTGCCAGAAATCTCTCACAAATGAGATAAACTCAATTTACTTCCCATTTCAGGAATCCATGGAATGCAAGAGATATTTTTCTAATCCATTTATGAGACACAAGACCAAAGTAGGAGGTGGGATTAAAGCCAAATGTAAAAATTATTTTTGGCAGTAAGTTTTTCAGTTTACCCTGACCTGCCATTGCATATCCCAGAGCTGAAATCAGCCTCATACCAGGAATATCTCTTTACCAAAGCCCTTCACACAACGCTCCGTACTGAGCAAATGTGTGATAACTAAACCCGCTGCACAGTACTGCACTTGACCACCTCAAACATCAGTGTGCCTTCATGATGGAAATGGAATATATCCCCCTCATTCTATCATGATAAAAACAGATCAAAACAGAGCCACCAAGAACAGAGTCACCTAAGGGACCCAGCGGAGAGCCACTGAGATCGAAAAGGGACCCGGCGGGCCAATGTGGCCACGTGTGGCAGCAAGCCTGGTTTGCCACTGTGAGAAGATAAGACAGCACTAAAAACTTTTGAAACTTTGTTGGCACCAGAAACATGGCGACTCTTTGTGTACTGCCCAGGTGAAGTCTGCTGCATGGTTTTACTGGATTGTATGCAAAAACAATGAATTTCACTGTACCTAGGTACATGCAACAATAAAATATCATTGAATCATTGAATATCAGACGTATAAAAGAAAGTCCCAAACCTTGGAGAGAGTTGACACATGTTAAGATACACCGTGCTTGTATCCTGATATCTGCGGGATCTAGTGATGCTGGGGAGGCAGTCAGCTGCTGCTGAAACCCCACAACTTTGGAGCTGCAACTCACAAACTCAAAATAAGGGATAGGTCATCTAAGTGAAGTTTCTTCACTCTGGTGACCCTTTAGGGTACTCTACACTGTTGTGCTGTAGAAACTCAGTCATTGTTTTCATTCAAGGCACGGTGGCGCAGCGGTAGAGTTGCTGCCTTGCTGCGTCAGAGACGCAGGTTCGATCTTGACCATGGCTGCTGTCTGTACGGAGTTTGTATGCTCTCCCTGTGACCTGCATGGGTTTTCTTTGGGATCTCCGGTTTACTCCCATACTCCAAAGGCGTACAGGTTTGCAGGTTGATTGGCTTGGTATAATTGTAAATTGTCCCTAGTGTGTATAGGATAGTGTAAGTGTGAGGGGATCGCTGGTTGGTGTGGACTCGGTGGACCAATGGGTCTCTGTGCTTTATCTCTAAACTAAATGTGAGACCTGTAGATTATTAAACATTAGATTAAGCATGAGATAGTGGGACAAAACAGGAAAACATGTTATAACTGAAGATTTGTCAGGACCTTGTTGAAGGGTGAAGCAAACTTGAGTGGCTTAATGGCCTGTTTCTGTTGCTATTCGTCATGTTTTTCCGTGTAGAAACATAGAAAATAGGTGCAGGAGTAGGCCATTCGGCCCTTCGAGCCTGCACCGCCATTCAATATGATCATGGCTGATCATCCAACTCAGTATCCTGTACCTGCCTTCTCTCCATACCCTCTGATCCCCTTAGCCACAAGGGCCACATCTAACTCCCTCTTAAATACAGCCAATGAACTGGCCTCGATTACCCTCTGTGGCAGAGAGTTCCAGAGATTCACCACTCTCTGTGTGAAAAAAGTTCTTCTCATCTCGGTTTTAAAGGATTTCCCCCTTATCCTTAAGCTGTGACCCCTTGTCCTGGACTCCCCCAACATCGGGAGCAATCTTCCTGCATCTAGCCTGTCCAACCCCTTAAGAATTTTGTAAGTTTCTATAAGATCCCCTCTCAATCTCCTAAATTCTAGAGAGTATAAACCAAGTCTATCCAGTCTTTCTTCATAAGACAGTCCTGACATCCCAGGAATCAGTCTGGTGAACCTTCTCTGCACTCCCTCTATGGCAATAATGTCCTTCCTCAGATTTGGAGACCAAAACTGTACGCAATACTCCAGGTGTGGTCTCACCAAGACCCTGTACAACTGCAGTAGAACCTCCCTGCTCCTATACTCAAATCCTTTTGCTATGAAAGCCAACATACCATTCTCTAAAGCAGTTTGATATGGATTATTTGCAGGCAAATGAGTTGGTCTTGGCATCATGTTTGGCACACATATTGTAGACTAAAACACTTTTAGTGCGTTCTGGAAGTCATACTGTTCATGAGGAACTCCTGACATCTTTTGTATACTCTATTAGAACTCAAATGTAGATGTGCCAATTAACTAACTCACGCCTTTCAAAAGACATTTGGGCAAGGGCAGTAATAGGGTTGCTGCCTTACAGTGCCAGACACACATGTTCAATCCTTACTAGCGGTGCGCTCTATACGGAATTCGTACATTTGCCTTTTGAATGTATGGGTTTTTTCCAGCTGCTCTGGTTTCCTCTCACATTCAAAAGACATGCAGGTTGGTAGGTTGATTGGCTTCTGTAAATTGTCCATAGTGTATAGGATAGAACTAGTGTATGGGTGATTGCTGGTCGACACGGACTCTCTGGGCTGAAGGACCTGTTTCCACGCTGTATCTCTAAACTAAATCAAAATGTATGAATAGGAATGTTTATGGGCCAAATGCAGGTATATGGAATGAGCCCAGAATGCCAACTTGGTCAGCATGGACAAAGGGAGGTAGGGATGGAAAATTAGCCTATTTCCATTCAGTATAGCTTGAGCACTCTATAATAATTGATTTTACTTCGGAGTCACGAGAGTGTGAGTCATGTGAAGAACCCGTCCAGCACGCATGCGCGACATGAGCGTTCATGCAGTGCAACAGCGACGAACGGGAGTATGGGCGCTCCCGCTACAAGCTTGAAAGAACGGACCGTCAGGTAAGTACTTACCCACAGGTTCGAATTGACAAACTTTGCTCTTCTTTGTGCACCAGATGAAAGCTGGAAAGAGCAAAGCAGCACAGAGAAAAACCGCCCCCGTTCGACTCCAGGGAAGGAGCGTTCCGTCAGTGGGTGGGGGCGAGAGGCTGCACCTGGATTGCACATGCTGCGGTCCACAGTCACGGGTACCGAGCCGAGCCCAGTCCGCTAGCGCTGCCTGACCAACAGCAGCGGACTGGATGGAAATCAAGATACAGACCGGCCGGTAATCCCTGCATACTCCAACAAGGAGACTCGCCGTGACAACGACAGAGGCAGCCGCCTGAGCAAAATTGGCGACCAGTCGCAGTGGGCTGGAGACAGACACACGGAAGACGGACAGACCAGCTCATTCAGAGAGCCGGCACTTCAAACTACCGCCCGAGAGCGAGAAAGTGTCTGTTTCCAAGCCTTAGAGAAAGGTCATGGAGTAAAAACTCCAGCGAGACTTGCCTCGGGAGCTGGGGCAAGCTCGCCAAGGGAGCACAAACACTCCCGTTCCAGTGCACTAACAACAATGGCCATCGCATCTCCATCATCAGAGGGGATCGGTGGCGACCAGGGCTGGGCTGGTCAAGAAGAGGGGTCACTGGCTGAACAACATCGGGAGTATGCTTGAGGTACAGGACCAGGAAGAACTGCTGGGTGTGAGATACCGCTACGTGGCTACACCACGAGCGAGATGGCCGTTACAGCCTAAATCTGGCGGCCAGCTTACTACCTGTCCTTTAAAAACCTCTCCAAGCCAGGTAGTCATGAGGCGTTGGACTTTATCACGCCTCCCAAAAATTGCATTTGCTCAAAGTGCCTACCATTATTGGGGGTACATTGAGCAGGGCATTTAAAAACCCCAAATCTTAATTTGCAATAATGATACCCCTGACGTCGGCTATCATTTCGCATGCTCATTCCAGAGGGGCAGGGTAGTATGGCAAAACACCTGGTTTTGGAAGCATGAAGAACTATCACACTTGGTAGTTATATACCAAAAGTATTCAAGGATAAAAATTGAATTTAAGAAAAACTTGCCACCAGTTCAGCATGAACCCCAAAGGGGTTTTACCCTCTCACTAAAAAAGAAACATGAGGGACAAGCTGAACTGGAGAAGACATACAAAGGGGTCATAAAGAAGTCTAAATATGAACCTTTGGAACCGTATTAATTTACCAAAAAAACAAAAAAGATGGTGAATGTCGCACCATCATTGACTTAACCACTTTGAATACTTTCACCAGGTATACACACTTTAATGGAAAACATTTGTAACTGCCAAACATGGATTTCCTAAAGATACTTTATGGTAGGCATCGACTTAAAAGATGCCTACTATTCAGTACCTATTCATAAAGATCATCGGAGATACCTAAAATTTACCTGGATGGGGAACTATGGCAGTATAAATTATTGACCATGGGCTAAATATGAGCCAAAACTGTTTTCCAAGATATTCAAACCAGCCCTGACACTATAAAGAAAACATATTGTCTGGCATATCTGGATGATATTTAACAACAGACAAAACCATGGAATTAGCTAAATCAGCAGCATTAGCTACTAAAACTTATTTAGCCTGGGCTTTGCCATACAATCCAGATAAATCTACGTTGACACCATCCACAACTATGGACCATCTGGTATTCAATTAACTCAGTCCACATGTCTATAACGTTGCCAAAAGGAGAATCAGCATAATTGGCACAAACCTGTAACAAATTAATGGTTAACAATCAACCAACCATTCGACAAAGTGGCAAGAGTAATTGGGAAATTAGTAGCAGCATTACCAGCTACTTAACTTGGACCTTTCCATTAGAGCTAAGGTGCTAGCGTTTAAACAAAATAACCCATATCCAGAACAGGTGGTAAATGGACTAATCTAGAGTCATCACCACTACAGACACTGGACATAAAACCTAGTTGGAAATGTTGGGTGCGTTCTATGGGTTAAAAGCATATTGTTCAATAGTGCACCATTTTGCATGTTCGTTTATAATTTGACAATATCACAGTGGTGGCTTCACTAAACCACATGGGCGGAATAAAATCGATATCATGCGATAATTTGATTAACACAATTTGGTAATGGTATGTCGTCAAACATATTTGGCTATCAGCAACCTACCTACCAGGTGAGCTAAATACTGTGGCAGACATGTTAAACCAAAGTATTTGCTGAAATTACAAAGCAATATGGAACACCAGATATCGATTTTGTTGTATTCCAACTGAATCAACCATGTACCAATGTATGTCGCATGGGAACCAGACCTTGAGGCAGCAGCGATGGATACATTCTCGCTGAACTGGGGGGGGGGGGGGGGTTTTTCTCCCCTTTTCTACCTCATCAGTCAGGTACTACGCAAAATACAGATGAATTTTGCTTCGGACTTTTTGGTAGTACCCGACTGGCCTACACAGCCATGGTTCCCAGTGATCCTTGAGGTCATTGAAAACCATCATCCCCACGGACCATTCTACCATCCAACCATGATCAGAATAAGTCACCCATGCCATGACAGAATAAGCCTACTGGGTTGCAGATTCCAAAAATACCTTTTGATGGACCTGGGATTGTCAAATAGGACCATGAACATGATGACAGCATCTCACCGACCCCACGAAGAAACAGTATCTCTCCATTATACAAAAATGGGAAACATACTGCTCAAGAACAGAGACAACCTACTAATCAACCACCATACCTATGTACCGGAGTTCCTGGCCAGCCTTCGCCACGACGAAGGTCTGAACTATAGCACTATCAAATGTGCTAGAAGTGCACCGTCAGCCTATCTAAGGCAGGCACCAAGGGAAACAGGCCATAGGCCTCGTCCACTGGTGGCCAAATTAATGAGAGGTGCCTTCTATTCAAAATCCCAAGACCTAGATATACCAGATCTGGGATGTCAGCGTTGTCCTGACATACCTAAGGGATGGCCACCAGCCAGATTTCTTACTCTGAAAACAGCTACCCTGTATACGGCCATGCTGATGGCTTAGTCTCAGCATAAGGGTCCAGTCTTTTTACCTACACAGACTGGACAATATGGTCATAACATCAGACCAAATAAAATTCACCATTCAGGAGCTGGTGAAACAGAGCAGACCAGGAACTTCAGGACTCATTATGGAAATTCCGGGCGTACCCACCTGACCACCGTTATATGTCATGACTCACCTTCTACAATATATCAACACAGCCTAAAATTCCCGAGGGAGACAAAATGGGTCAGCCACAAAAAAGCCACTGGGTCAGGGTACCGAGTCAAACCTTCTCTAAATGGCTCAAACAGGTATTAGGAGCTGCTGGAGTGGATACCGATATTTACACATCTCACTCCACCAGAGCAGCATCCACGTCGGCGGCTAACAGTATGGATGTGCCACTGGACCTAACCTGGTAACAGCGGGGTGGTCCATGGCAAGAACTTTCAAACATTCTACAACAAGCCATTAAAACCTGTTTCACTTGCAGTGAGTATTTTAGACGCTGCAAAAAATATATAATTTAGCCCGGGGGAGCATTAATTTCTTTGTTATTATTTTCAAATAATACCATTGTTGTTTTACAAACAGATTCAGGTTTGATTACGATAACATACTTCCTCCCTTGGATGACTTCGGCAGCGAGTGAAGTATGGACTGTTACACGATTTGAAATCACAGAGCTTTAAAATTTTCACGTGGTCACTCACGTGACTCCGAAGTAAAATAGTAAGATTAAACGAGAACTTATCGGTTTGAAGTTTGATCTGTATTTTATGAAGAGTTACGATGAGGGATTACGTGCCCTCCGCTCCAACCCTCAATTATAGAGATCAACTGGTATCTTAGTTCTCCTTTTCTTTACTATGTTTATTTCAATTATTGTGTTTCCTGTGATTCCACACCGCTGCTTTGAAGTATGTCGCGCATGCGTGCTGGATGGGTTCTTCACGTAATCCCTCATCGTAACTCCTCATAAAATACAGATCAAACTTCAAACTGGTAAGTTCTCGTTTAATCTTACTATTAATGACTATCCTTTTTCACAATACTCCAGATAAAGCCATAGAGATCTACAGCACAGAAATATGGCCCATCACAACCATGCTGGCGTTGTTAACACCGCACTTAATCCCATTAGTTCACATTAAAACCATATCCTTCTATGCTTTGTCTATTTAAGTGTCTATCTAAATGCCTCTTAAACATAGTAAGTGAAACGGATTCTACAACCTCCTCTGGCAACATGTTCCAGATATCAACCATATTGTGTCAAAAAAAAAACAACCCCCTTAGATGTGAACACAAGGAACTGCAGATGCTGGTTTACAATGAGAAAAGACACAAAATGTTGGAGTAACTCAGCATGCCAGCCAGTATCTCTGGAGAACATGGATAGGTGAGATTTTGGGTTGGGAACCTTCTTTGTGATAATCAAGTTCTTCAGTAGATTTCTGACCTGAAATGTCACCTCTCCATGAAACCAGAGATGCGACCTGACTCACTCTATTACTCTGGCACTTTGTGCCTTTCTTTAATCTAATTGAATTAAAATTAGATCTTCAATTATTTTTTTTTTAAATTATCAACTTACCAAAGAAACTCGGTGTGGAGTGTGCACCATCTCTGTGCTTTGGCTGGTGCGCCTGGTCCCCGCTGAATTCGATTCTTTCTGACTTGCTCTGCCAGCCAGTTGCCACTGCCATTACGCATGACATAGGTATCCAGAAACACCAGCTGACTCTCGGGCCCATAAAACCAGTTGTAATTTGAATCAGCAATAGCCACAGTTCGCTGAAAACCTAAAAATGCATTGTAAAATTGAAAATTCAATTCCAAGGAGAACTGAAAGAAAAGTAAATTGATAGTCAAAATTGAAAGTTTTTTAGAGCAGGATCACCAAACCAAATCCACTGACTCCCACAGTGATCTGGGCTACACTTCTGCCCTCCCTGCCTCTTGCAAAGACTCTATATCTCCTGCTCCCAATTTGTCCATATGAGATGTCCTCAAGGGAACAAGGGAACATCCACAACTGCAATTTCTTGCAGTCTTGGGCAGAGCGGTTCCCAAAACAAGGAGGGTGGTCTTCAGGTACGGAAGGGTATTGATGAGTTGGTATGATGGAAAAGAATTGCAGATGGAAGTCGATCCTGAAAAAAATGAGGTGATGCATTTGGGGATGCATAGGCTAGGATAAAAACAAAAAAATCGCAGTGTTGTTGTATTGAGGAACAAGACCCAAAGACTCCTAAAGGCAGCTGCACAGGAAGATAAGGCAATTGACATTGGATTCATTGGCCGGGACAGAATATAAAATCAGAGAAGATATGGTATAAAACATTAGTAAGGCCGCAGTAGGTATACTGTGTACTGCTCAGGCAGATCACTATAGGAAGGCATTATTCCTCTGGAGTGGGTATAGAGGAAAATCACCGGGATGTTATCTGAATTGGAATGTTGCCGTTTCGAGGACAGATTTACGACGTTAGGCTTCTTTTTCACAGAAGGGGTTTAGGAATGATATTTTTCACCCAGTAGATAGTCAAAATACAAACCACACACTATCTAAAGGAGAGGTAAGTACTGCCATAGTATTTAGCATAGATGCCTAGAGACTAGAAAATGGGATTAGCATTAAGTGGTTGTTGATGGCCAGCATTGGAACTGTGGGCTGAAGGACCCGTTTCCATGTTACATTATTCCATGACAATGATATGATAGCATTTTAATTTCAATCCTCGATCCTTACCTGGGTGCACAGTCCTATAATAGAATGCAAAATGTTGCTTAATCCAAGGATGGTTGAAGTGGCTGATGTTGAAATGCCTTTGCACCAGAAACATATACTGAAAGAGAGATCTCGTGGTGTAACTGCCATAAGCCACACCTTCATTCAATGATCCATCCTTAATATCCTTCAGTAAGACCATCGATTTCTCCAGAATAAAGATAACTTGTTTGGCCCATAAATAAGCTTCTTGTAGGAAACCTGAAGGTCACAATGAGAAATAATGCATTAGAGTAAAGCTAACAACATAATATGTTTGCCCACTTCAAAGCATTTGAAATATCATTTATGAACAGATGCCAGATTTTTGTTCAATTATGCTAATTAGAATCGGGAAGAGTGCCAGAATACTGGGAGAGAGTTCATTTAATTCCTTCCTTTGAAAGAGGAGATAGAACAAGCCTGAGAATTTATTAATGTCAATGGCAAAAAATAGTTTGAAAAGATTTGCTTTTATGCAGCACCTTTCATAAACTCTGGAAGTCCCAAGACACCTGGGTTCATCACTATGATTCAGGAAAAATTGAAGCCACATTGCTGACTATCATCAAATGTGACAATGACCTGACCATCTGGCTTTTAGTGATGTCAGTTGCAGGTCAAGTCTTAGATTAGAACACTGAGAGAAACTTGGCTGCTTTACTTCAAAATAATGTCATCATACTCTTTGTCCCATCTGATGGAATTGAAAGACCTCAGTTTACCATCTATCTATACATAACTAAAGCTCTGACCTTCTTATCTTCCGGTTGCGCGGTCATTCTATTTGCGTAATAACATTACATGATAGTGCTATGATTTTTCGCCTGCTTACTCACCGTTCTCCTGCTCTGCGATTGCACCAAGTTTTATTCTGATCGGTGGTCTAATGTAAACTTTAGCGCGGTTTAAAAATCTTAAAAAATGCGCGTATGCGTAGATCGATCTCTTCTCCTGCCATTCAGCACCACATGGATTGTTTTTTCTCCTGTCACTCTGTGGGACGGACCGCCCCTTCCTGCGCCATCGCATTTTTACTGGAGCGGTGAATGGCCGGCGGAGGTTTCCAACCGGACACAATTTTCGGAGGGACTGGAAACGGCCTGGCCCGGCACGGGAAATGTCGCCAAACGGAAAGCGGAGAATCTGACCTCGGCAGAGGAGCACGACCAGCGACCAGCAGAGCAGCGACCAGTGACTGCTGTGAGTCCGCTCCAGCCCCTTCCCCTCTGGTCCCCCTCGCTGGCTCTTGCCCCCTCCTCCGTGATTCCCCCCACAACCCCTGTATTTTCTCCGAGCTCCCCCCCCCCCCCCCCCGCTCCCACAAACCCACCCCACCCACACCCACACCCCCCCCCCCCCCCCCCGCCCACAACCCCTTCCCCCACTGTAGTGGGGGGGGTGAGGGGAGGAGGGGGGATCATGGGCTTCACAACGGGAACCCGTCTGCCGCACCTGCGCAGTTAGGGGCTATGGGTGAGTGGTGGAATAATGCATTGGGGAACAGGTTACATTGGGGGAAAGGGTGAGTGGTCGAATATTGCATTGGGGAACGGGTTGCATTGGAGGACCAGGCCTCCCGTGTGACTGGGACCCAACGGGTCTCACTTAGTTTAGTCTCATCTAAAAGCAGCACCTCTGACAATACAGTATTACCAGGGTGATGGGCTGGACAGCAACCCATTGATTCATGTGCAAGTGTGACCAACTGAGTCACTATTGTCTCTCAGAAACTAAAGTGCAAAAAATAATGGAATCCTTACTCAAAGATGTAATGGCAAAGTATCCAGAACAGAAATCGTAACATGTTGAGCCTTCAGTTCAAAAGGGAAGATCACATTTCAGCAAATTCATTAATTTAATTGATAAAAAGTTAAGTACTTTCATGAATAATATAACGTATATGTTTGGGGTTTCAAAAGATCTTTGGTCAGTATTGCACTGTAGATGCAAGATTCAAGGACCAAGCGTTATGGCAGGCTGGATCTGATAGAACAGCAGTAGTTTAACTGCAGAAATAAGCTGAGTATGTGGGCCAAATACTGTGCAGGTTTCCAAATGGGAAACAGTGCTCCAGAGATTTGTGCGCAAGCAACTAGGAAAATCAGTTGTTGAGTCAAGTATTTACGACTGTCCACTCCCTATATTAGAACTCAAAGAAAATTATTTATTTAACGTAATGCTCTTTTATTGAAAAATATCCCCCAGTCCGTCACCTCACGTCAATTTCATGAACTACAGTAATATAGAAAGAATAGTCGATTTCAACAGTGATATATTAAATAATGGCTGGCCCTGTACTTTTTATAACCGTGATTCAGAGCTTGTGATTAGTACGGGTGTCAGAGGTTCTGGGGAGAAGGCAGGAGAATGGCGTTAGGACGGAGCAATAGATCAGCCATGATTGAATGGATGAGCAGGCAGAGTCATATAGTCATGGAGTGATACAGTGTGGAAAAACCTTTGACCCAACTTGTCCACATCGGCCAACATGTCCTAGCTACACTAGTCCCACCTACCTGCGCTTGGTCCATATCCCTCCAAACTTGTCCTATCCATGTATCTGTCTATCAGTTTCTTAAACGCTGGGATAGTACCAGCCTTGACTACCTCCTCTAGCAGCTTGTTCCATACACCCACCACCCTTTGTGTGAAAATGTTACCCCTCAGATTCCTATTAAAATATTGCTTGAGGGGCCGAATGGCCTAATACTGCTCCTATCACATTGATATGTCGTGGAATAAGTCGATTTTAGAATAAATATTTTGAAAGGACTAATTGACACATTTTTGGTCAAATGGTTTCTTTGTTGATTGTGGTGAGAGGGTATATGATATGAAAATGAGAATGATTGAAAATGTAGGCATAGATATAACAAAGATATTCTCTCACCAAACAACTGTCAGTGGGGTTAGTGGATCTCCTGCTCTGAAGCAGATTTAAGCAGTCCAGTACGGAACTTATGGTATTGTGATCTCAATGTAATAGCACCCCCTCGTGCACCAGCTATTTGTAGCTTTTCATGTGCCCTCATATTATTGTAAAAATCCCTTGAAAAGTAGATTGATTATACATCTGCAAACATGATGCGAGACTCAAATCATTACATCAAGATTCTGATCAGACTCATTTAAGTCATTTAACATGTCACCGTGCAATCGTAAGATGCAAAAGCACCCGTGGATTATACTGATTGATTGAAATACTAATCACTTTCTGTCCTGGTGCTTATATTTTATGCCTGACTGCTTTTGCATTCTTTGTTATACTCGACTAGTTGCCTGTGATTATCTGCCATTTAACTCTCCAGCCGTTTCGAGGCCTCCCGTGCCTGCTGAAAAAAGAATGTCAGTCTTAGCTTTCATGGTAAAACATTTACTGCCCTGTCGCTACTCCTGATCCTCTTGTTTCATCAAGGACATTGCATTGCTAGATTTGATTCCTACCTACTTAAGGCGGGACCCGACTAATAATACATCAAATGGGGTCAAAACAATATACATATATCAAGTCAGCAATGCAATTTTGAGGCATCAGTTGGCAGAATAAGCAGTGTGCACACCTTTTATGCCCAGCTCATCTGAGCCTTCCATGAGAGCTGGAGTCCAGATCCTGCTGTATCCAGACTTCTCTCCCATAATACAATAATATAGTACGATATTTATTCAATGTCATTTGAACCTCAGTGAGGCTCAAACAAAACTCTGTTTCTACAGCCATACAAACAAAACAATTCCTACAAGACACACAAACAATTCAATTCACACAAACATCCATCACAGTGTATCTCGTCCTCACTGTGATGGAAGGCAAAATATTTTCTCTCCCCTGTGCACTATTTTTCTCCCGATGTTGAAGCCCCAGGCGGGCGATGATAAGTTCCACGGTCGATGTTGAAGCCATGCCGGGCGATGTACGGACCCGCTCCTGGTCTAAATGTCACAAAGTTGGAGCCCGGCGGGCGTTGGAATGTCCCACGGCCATTAAAGCCACGCTGGGCGATGTACGGCCCCGCTCCGGGTCGTTCCAACACCGCGACACGGGCTGGAGAAGTTGCGTTGCGGGAGCTCCGAAAAGCGGTCTCCCACCCGGACCCGCGAGCTCCCGATATCACAGTCCACCGGAGCCTCCGAGTTCCGGAGTTGGGCCGCAGCAGTGAGCCACCACTGTTCCGCACACTCCGAGGCCGATCATAAGTCCGCAGCTCCGCGACTGGAGCCCCCAGGTCATTCCAGTTGGAGGCCACTCCACAGTGTTAGGCCCCAACGACATCGGAGACCCGACAGGGAAAAGGTCGGGTTTCCCGTGCAGGGAAGAGATTTTAAAAGTTTCCCCCTCCCCCCCATGCCCCCCACATATACACAGTTAAAAACAGTATATTAAAAAAAAATACAACAACTATTTAACAAATATGTTTTAAATACCGTATCAGCACCTCAACTACCACCTCTTGTAAATTGCTCATACTAAGCTTCCCCCCAGTCAAGTTTCAGTCAAAAATCACTGAGTCAAGCAGTTGCGCATCTAAACTTTATTTTGAAAAACACAATTACAGATCAGGGAAGGACTTGATGCACTGACCATACAGGGTTCGATTCATATACAGAACAGAAACAAGCCCTCTAGGCCAAACTCAAACCATGACCTTCAGAGATGCTGCCAGTCTAAGCGCTAGTCCCATTTTTGCACATTTGACCCACACTCCTCAAAACCTTTATCATGAATGTACCTGTCCAAATATTTTTTAAATACTGTATCAGCACCTCAACTACCACCTCTTGTAAATTGCTCATACTAAGCTTCCCCCCAGTCAAGTTTCAGTCAAAAATCACTGAGTCAAGCACTTGCTCATCTAAACTTTATTTTGACAAAACACAATTACAGTTCCAACTACTGTATCTAACCACCATGGGTTCGATTCTCATATCTGCCTGATCAAGCCCTCTAGGCCTCGCTCAAACAGAGACACTCCAGAAGGTCATGCAGTCCTAAGCGCTCTCCCAGAAGATCGACACAGGACCTCATGGTACCAGACATCGAGGGGCCGAACCACATGGGGGTGGTCTCTTCACAATCCAATTACAGATATCGATTAACCCCATACATGACAGACATTTCTCTAACCCAATAATACAGTGGCTAATACATTGTATTCAAACAGTATTTCTCAGAGGAAATGAACATTGCAACATGTGCCCTGATATGCAAGAAAACCAGACAAGGTTCAATCCAATCAACATTCAGCAAAGTAAAGTTTTGCAACATTATTTACAATGTGTATGTCTGGTTTGCATTCATCCAATCCATTCTATGCATTTTGCACCTAATTGTCAGTGTCTGCAGATATTTCCATTCTCTTCCTAGCAGCCCTGAAGCCTTTACTCAATGGCCTCTACAATTTGGCCAGGATTAACACTCTGGCAGCTCATTCCAATTAATGAGGTTGATTGGCAGTCAACTAGATTAACTGTTGTTTGAATCATTTTTTTTTTGTAAAAAGAAATTATTTGTTAGCATTTCAGTGTTCAGCAATTTTAAAATTATTTCCTCATGGATTAGTGGGTAAACTGGCCCTGACTTTGGGTGACAGCTATCCTTGGCGATGTCTGAAGGATGGTCCGCAGACAGCGCTTGTAAGGATAGACTCAATCCATAAATGAGGAACCTGATGCGTTTCACCAGTAGTCTATTTTTTTTAAATAAGATTCCTGCACCTCCAGATTCTTGCACCCCTCTTATAAAAAGTCCAATGTTTGTGCCAAGCTGTCAAAGGCCGTCAGGTTGTTCTGGGGTGGAGCTTCATCGATGAAACTTACTTGGCATTGCGGAATCCCCCTCAGCAGTGGTCGGTCAGCTAGTTTGGCCAAAGGGACAGGTCCAGCATGATATGGCTCGTTAACTGTCTTTTGTCTCATTGTCCTTACTGGCATAGAAACCCTTGATTATGAAGTTATTAGGTTAGACATACAGCATGGAAACAAGCCCTTCAGCCCACCGAGTCCATGCCAACCATCGATCACCCATTCACATCATTTCTATGTTATCCCACTTTCTCATCCACTCCCTACACACCAGGGACAATTTACAGAGGCCAAACTCACACGTCTATGGGATGTAGGTGGAAACCGGAGCAGAATCAGAATCAGATTTTATTCGCCAAGTATGTTTTGCAACATATACGAGGAATTTCACTGGCCAGGTCAGTCATACAATTAAAAGCAACAGACTCAAAAACACATTTTAACATGAACATCCACCACAGTGACTCCTACACATTCCTCACTTTGATGGAAGGTGAAATAAAGTTCAAGTCCTTCCTTTTGTTCTTCCTTGGTCGGGGGCCTCGAGTCCACCGTTGACGGGACGGTCTTAACTCCCGTAGCCGGCGACTTTCGGGCACTCTGCGTCGAGGCACTCAGCTCCTGCATCAGGGGGTTGTCAGGTCCCCCGCGTCGGGCGATCAAACCTCGCGTCGGGGCTGGTCGAACCTTCTGCGCGTTGGAGCTCCCGACTCAGTGTCTCCCGAGACTGCGAGCCCTTGATGGTAAGTCCGCAGGCCGTGGTGGGAGCGATCCCAGGCAAGGGATCCGCTCTGATGTTAAGTCCGGTGGGGCTAACGACAGTCCGAGGAGGCCTCCAGCTCCAGCGATGGAAGGCCGCAGAGCCCGGAAAATGTGATCCGAAAAATTGATCACATCTCCGGGAAGGTAGGAACTTGAAAAAAAGTTTCCCCCAATCCCGTCCCCCCTCTCCCCACATAAAACAAACCGAAGTACATTAAAACAAACTTTTAACAAACGCTAAAAATAACACAAAGATGAAAAAACGAACAGGCTGCTGGCAGGGCTGCCATCTCCCCGGCGCCCCTGGTGATCTTTAGAAACCCACACGGGTACAGGAAGAGCATGCAAACTCCACATAGACAGCACCCGAGGTCAGGATCGAACCCGGGTCTCTGGTGCCGTGATGCAGCATCTCTGCCAGTTGTGCCACTATGCTGCCCTCGTACTAAATGAGCTAGTCAATGCTCCTGAGAAAGCGGTTGCTTTAAATTACCACGCATTTGGTGATTATTTTTGGGAAAGCTGCACAAAGCAAAGTAATTCAGTCAGGAAATACATTTCCATCTCAAAGATGATGCAAGTGTCTAACTCTAAACTCCAGCGAGTTCAGGCCCAGTGCCGTCAAACACACATCATATGTTAACTCAATCATTCCTGGGATGATTTTTGTAAACCTCCTCTGGACCCTCTCCAGAGCCAACACATCCTTCCTCAGATATGGGGCCCAAAACTGCTGACAATACTCCAACTGCAGTCTGACCAGTGCCTTATCAAGCCTCAACTTTACATCCTTCTTTTTATTTTCTAGTCTTCTCTAAATAAATGCTAGCATTGCATTTGCCTTCTTTATTACAGATTCAACTTGCAAATTAGGAAAAATGCCATTAAACTGGAAAGAGCGCAGAAGCGATTTTGTGGAGATGTTGCCAGGCCTCGAGTTCCTAATCTATAGGGAGAGTTTGGACAGGCGAGGATTTTATTCCTTAAAGCGCAGGAGGCTAAGGAGGTGACGTTATAGAGATGTATAAAATTATTATTTGTGGAAGTGGTGGAGGCAGGTTCATTGGATCATTTAAAAATAAATTGGATAGGCATATGGATGAGAAGGGAATGGAGGGTTATGGTACGAGTGCAGGCAGGTGGGACTAAGGGGAAAAAAAAATGTTCGGCATGGACTTGTAGGGCCGAGATGGCCTGTTTCCGTGCTGTAATTGTTATATGGTTATATGGTTATTAGGGGAATTGGTGGCGTGAATGCGCAGGGGCTTTTACCCAGGGTAGGAGATTCAACAACTACAGGTTTAAGGAGAGAGGGGAAAGATTTACAAGGGAAGGGACTATTTTTTCCCTTATTGAGGGTGGTGAGTAGATAGAACAAGCTGGCAAATGAAGGAGCTAAGGCGGGTACAATAACAACATTTAAACGGTATTTGGACAGGTGTATGGATTGGAATCATTTGGAGGGTTATAGGCCAGGCTAATGTGACTATCTTGGATGGGACACCTTGGTCAGCATGGATGAGTTGGGCCAAGGGCCTGTTTCCTCTATCCAACAATAGACAATAGGTGCAGGAAGAGGCCATTCGGCCCTTTGAGCCAGCACCGCAAGTCACTATGATCATGGCTGATCATCCACAATCAGTATCCCGTTCCTGCCTCCCCCCCCCCCATATCCCTTGATTCTGCTATATTTAAGAGCTCTTTCTAACTCTCTCTTGAAAGCATCCACAGAATTGGCTACTGCCTGATGCAGAGAATTCCACAGATTCACAACTCTCTGGGTGAAATTTTTTTTCCTCATCTCTGTTCTAAATGGCCTGCCCCTTATTCTTAAACTGTGGCCCCTGGTTCTGGACTACCCCAACATCGGGAACATTTTCCTGCCTCTAGCTTGTCCAATCCATTAATAATCCTATGTTTCAATAAGATATCCTCTCATCCTTCTAAATTCCGGTGTATACAAGCCCAGTCGCTCCATTCTTTCAACAAATGACAGTCCCGCCATCCCAGGAATTAGCCTTGTGAACCTACGCTGCACTCCTTCAATAGCAAGAATGTCCTTCCTCAAATTTGGAGACCAAAACTGCACGCAATACTCCAGATGTGGTCTCACTAGAGCCAACATTTCTTACAAACCGTTGAATCACAAGTGTGTGCACATCCTGGTCACAAAACATGTCTTGCCAAAATCTACAAATAAACATTACTCCCCCTTAATGTCAAGTGGATTGTGTGTTAAACTAACATAATGCAATCGGTGCACTTACATTATGAAGATGCAGTGATACCTCTTGGTTGAGATTACAGTAAACTAACATTAGGTGGCGCCATCTGCCATTTATTTGGGTGATGATTTTCTAACCAGTAAAGAATTTTACGTGGCATTTCCTTCGGCAATGTAATTGCTAGCAGCTAGAAGAACTAACAAGTCTCATATGAATTAACTGCACATCCGGAATTCAACGAACGCTTTTGATCAGCCTTTCCGTTGGTCTGTAGCCAGAACTAAACCGAGAACCAGTGCCACAGGAGGAGCTTGCACACATTATGTCACGGACAACAGCACCAGCACCAGCGACCACAATTGCTGCTGGGCAGGCAGCCTGCAGGAGGCCTGTTGTTGCGGAATAACTTTATGCCTGAGATCCCAGAGACCTCTGATGTGACATTAATCCCATCCAACTGGGGAGTTCACCCGCTTTCCTCTTATGACCGGCCTTACTCCAAATGGGCCTGTCCCAATTAGGCGATTTTTTACACGACTAGGCTGCCGCCACATGTTCTCCGGTGGTCGTCTGGGTGATGCCTGTATGGTCGTGAGTAATCTCCTCAGTCGCCCAAAGAGTGGTAGTGGCTTACTGATCGCCGCTGGATTTTCAACATATTGAACATTTTTCAGCGACAGTGGCGATCATGGATTTGACGCCAATGAGCGTATCCTGACATAGGTGCTGTCGTAGGTTGTCCCCAGGTTAACGTAGGTTGTCGCCAGGATGTCGTAAGTTGTTGCTGGTGCTGTCTTCGGTGAATTCCATCGTCATATTCGCCGGCAGTCGCCTAAAAAATCGACTAAGTGGGACAGGCCCATTAGTCCAGTTGCCGTTTTTTCGGCGACCTGCTACAACTATGACAGTCGCCTAAAAATCGCCCAAGTGGGACAGCCCCATAATTCTACCACCTTCATCTGCACGGGTGTCAGAGGTTATGGGGAGAAGGCAGGAGAATGGGGTTAGGAGGGAGAGAAAGATCAGTCATGATTGAATGGTGGAGTAGACTTGATGGGCCGAATGGCCTAATTCTACTCCTATCACTTATGACCTTATGACTTCTTCTGATTTCACAACGGCAAACTAATTCACCCTGATGTTGCCTGGAATGAAGGGCTGTAGATATAAGGAGATATTGGATAAGATTGGTTTATTCTCACATAAGATGTTGAGGGTTGACTTTATCAGGATTCTAGATTTTGAATGGCATATATAGGCTACAAAATATTTTTTCCTGGAGTGGGGAAACTTAAAACTAGAGTTCATAGGTTAATTGTTAAAGGTAATAGGGCAGATAAATTTAAAGGGGATAGAGAGATTGATGGTTGTATGCAATGAGCTGCCAGAGCGGATGGTAAAGTCAGATACAATTACAATGTTAAAGAGGCATTGGGACGGGTACTTGGAAAGAATTGGAGACAAGGTATGTGAGATTAATGTGAGCTAAAGGGATTAAAGCATTAGTCAGCATGGATGAGTTGGGCCAAAGGGCCCAATTCAAGCAGTACAACTCTGATTCTGTGGATAATGCCATATTATGGCGGGTGAATAAACAAGCCACATGTGGTGAATCAAAGAGATCTTTATTGTCAAAGCAAAGAGAACGACACACACACGAATGGGGAAAGGTTGACCCGAGGTTCATGTTACATATACTGGGGGTCACCCCTGTACCTCGTGATCACTCCTCCCCGCTATTACCCAGTCACGTGACCCTATCCCTGACTGCTGAGGGTTCGCATAGTAAGTGGCCTCACCACCACCTGGCACCACAATATCCCCAAAACCTCAACTCTTACTCAACCTTCATACATTTGGTAGTTCTGGCCTTCTCGATCTTTTGGTCTGAAGAGGGGATCTGGCCAGAAACGTCACCTATTCCTTTTCTCCAGAGATGTTGCCTGACCCCACTGTGTTACTCTAGCAATTGTGTCTAACTCAGACCCGTCCTACTCACCTGACCTGCTCAGTCAGTGAAAGTGAAGAGTCCCTTTGAGAAAAATAGGAAGCCAAATATCAGAAATTGTGGAAAATGAGAAGTATGCGTTCACTCTAGTTCACCTCTTTTAGTTTCATTCCCTAGAAATTTGTTAAATCTTTCAAACTACCAGACACTGAACAATCACTCAGAAATCGACCCTAGTCACCATTTGAGTAATTCACAGAAAAGCCAATTCCTTTAATTTTCTTTTGCTTACAATTCCCTTTTCTTCCAACAATCCATTCTAGAAATGTGACCACAAAAGTTTCAGTGCTACTTCATTGTAGAACTGAAGGAAGTGCTGCATGTTTGTACGCAAAGTTTATTATTGACACAGTAACCTGATGCCTGGTCGGTTTTCTCAGATGAACTGTTTGAAGAAAAGCAAGAGAATACTCCCTAACGTGTGGGCCAGTGTAGAATCTGTCCTTCCACTTGGTTGATATATTTCCATATTAACAATGACTCGTGTATTAGGACAGCTGTACTCCACTGAACACCAATATCATTCAATCATTCAGAATTTGAAATATATATTTAGCCTTTCAATTTTTTTCTACCAAAGTTGTTCATCTCAAATTTTTCCATGTTATTTTCGATCATGTTTTCTGCCATTCACTTAAACTATTCATAATTAGCTTAATTTAGAGATACAGCACATAAACAGGCCCTACGGCCCACCGATTTCACGCGACCCCTGCACACTTACACTATCCTACCCACCAGGGACAATTTACAAATATACTAAGCCAATTAGCCTACAAACCTGTACGTCTTTGAAGTGTGGAAGGAAACTGGAGATCCCGGAGAAAACCTACGGAGGTTACGGAGAAAACGTACAAACTCCGTACAGACAGCACCCGAAGTCAGGATCGAACCAACGTGGGTATCCAGCATTGTAAATTCTATCGCTGCGCCATCGTGCCGCCCCTTAACCAACAAACCTTTCTGCATTCTCCATACGCTTGTTCCCAGTGGCAAGAAAGTCCAGAATCAGGGGTCACAGTCTAATAATAAGGCATGAGCCACTGAGGACATTTTAGTGGCAAATTTTTTACCTAGAGAGTAGTGAAACTGTGGAATTCTGACACAGAAAGCTGTTGAAGATAGATAATTAAATATTTTCAAGGAGGATGTTGGTTTTTGATGTTGTTCTAACGGCTGGAGTAATCAAGGGATATTGGGCGAATACAGCGTACTGAATTTGGATGATCAGAAATGACCACGTTGAATGGTGCTCAGACTAAAAGGGTTGAATAGCCTACTTCTGCCACTATTTTCTGTTTCTAGACAGCTCCTCAGTATTTTAACATGAGCAAACCCATATAGTAGGTCCTATTTCAAATCCCTGATGTATATTGTGAACAATTGGGTTCCCAGCACAGATCTCTATGCTGCCTCACGAGCCACAGTCTTGCAACCAAAAAAGATTTAATTCCTACTGTTTTCTTTCTGCAGCTAATCTATATTCTGCAACTGTATATTGCCTTCTATATTTTAGAGTTATAGATTGATACAGTGTGGAAACAGGCCCCAACTCGCCCACACCAGCCAACAATGTCCCAGCTACACTAGTCATACCTGCCTGCACTTGGTCCATATCCCTCCAAACCTGTCATCAATGTACCTGATTAACTGTTTCTTAAATTATGGGATAATCCCAGCCTCAACTACCTCCTCTGACAGTTTGTTCCATACAGCTCCCACCCTCAGTGTGAAAAAGTCACCTCTCGGATTCATATTAAATCTTTTCCCCTTCACCTTGAACTTTCTCTAGTCCTTGATTCCCTTACTCTGGGCAAGAGAATCTGTGCATCTACCCGATCTATTCCTCTCATGATTTTGTACACCTCTATAAGATACCCCCCTCATCCTCCTCCAATCCACCCAGCCTACTCAACCTCTCCCTATATCTCACACCATCTAGACCTGGCAACATCCTCGTTAATCTTTTCTGAACCCTGTCAAGCTTGACAATATCTTTCCTATAACCTGGTGCCCAGAACTGAACACAATATTCTAAATGTGGTCTCGTCAACGTCTTATACAACTGCAACATGACCTCTTAATTTCTATACTCAATACTCTGAATGATGAAGGCCAAAGTGCCAAAAGCCTCTTTGACCACCTTATCTATCTGCAACTCGACCTTCAAGAAACCATGCACCTGTACGCCCAGATCCCTCTGCTCGACAACATTACCCAGAGGCCTATCATTTATTGTTTAGGTCCTGCCCTTGTTCGACGTCCCAAAATGCAACACCTCACACTTCTCGGTATTAAATTCCATCAACCATTTCTCATCCCACCTGGCCAATTGATCCAATCCTGCTGCAATCTTTCACAACCATCTTCACTGCCCGCAAAACCACTCACTTTTGTATCATCAGCAAACTTGCTAATCTTGCCCTGTATGTTCTCATCCAAATCATTGCTGTAGATGACAAACAGTAAAGGCACCGAACCCTGAGGCACACCACTAGTCACAGATCTCCAGTCCGAGAAGCAACCTTCCACCATCACACTATGCTTCCTTCCATGGAGCCAATTTGCTATCCATTCAGCCATCTCTCCTTGGATCTCATGCGATCTAATCTTCCAGAGCAGCCTACCATGCAGAACCTTGTCAAATGCCTTGCTGAAATCCATGTACAGAACATCTACAGCTCTGCCCTCATTGACCTTTTTGGTCACGTCTTCAAAAAAATCAATCATATTTGTGAGACAAGACCTCCCATGTACAAAACCATGCTGACTATCCCTAATCAGCCCTTGCCCATCCAAATGCCTCTATAACCTATCCCTCAGAATACTCTCCAGTAACTTACCAACTACAGATGTTAAGCTCACCGACCTATAGTTCCCAGCATTTTCCCTGCTGCCCTTCTTGAAAAGAGGCACAACATTTGCCACCCTCCAGTCTTCTGGCACCTCTCCTGTATTGAGATTTCAACCAGGGCTCCCGCAATTTCCTCTCTAGTTTCCCACAATGTCCTCAGATATATCTGATCAAGCCCTGGAGATTTGTCTACCTTCATACATGATAGTATCTTCAGTACTTCTTCCACGGTAACCCTGACTGCTCACAAGACACTTTTATTGACTGCCCAAGTTCCTCCGTCATAATGTCTTTCTCCTTGGTAAATACAGAGAAATACTCATTGTGGACCTTGCCCATCTCCTGTGGCTCCACAGAGGTGACCACTTTGATTCCCGAGGTCCCACTCTCTCTCTAGTTAGCCTTTTCCCCCTTATCTCTATAATACTAAAACTCTTCCTGTTGTTTGTGTTTGTGCCGACGATGTGTCAATCTACTTTTCCTATCTTCTTCCAAACGCTAGGCCACAGCCTTCCCATATTCACATATCCTACATATTTTTCCCGTCGAGGTGATAAACATCTTCCCGTTGCATTCCCACCTATATTTCTGAACTTAATAATTGTTTAAAGTTTAAAAACACCCCAAAAATTCACCCATTTCGGAAAAAAAACCCTAGTGATGTCACAATGCTATGGAACGGAGGAAATAGGCAACGTTTTGGGTCGAAAGAAGGGTTTCGACCCGAAACGTTGCCTATTTCCTTCACTCCATAGATGCTGCCTCACCCGCTGAGTTTCTCCAGCATTTTTGTCTACCTTTCATTGTTCTCTTAGTTGTTCACCCGTGGTCGGGGTCTTTAGAGCCTTCCGTAGTCACCACTATGGCGGCCCGATGTTTAGGCCCACTCGCCGAGATGATCGGAACTACGACATCGGAACGGAAGAACATTCTCAGTGACTTGGTGTTTCCGAATCGGCCATTTCTTTCCGGAGACCACGGCTCCCGAAGTCTACAGGCCGAGTGGGCGGAGATTCAAAATGGCGGCCCTCGGCAAAGGCATCCCAGGACTCCAAGTTGTTAAAGTCAGCGCCGCCCATGGCTAGAAACTCCATAACCACAGCTCCACGATGTTCAAGTCAGCTGGCCCAACACTCCGGAGCTTCAACACGGTGAGGCATCGCCCGCTCCTCGATGGTAAATCGGTGCTGCACCGCTGAAGCTCTGGTCGGTCTCTGGCAGGAAAGGCCACGCCAATCCAGATGGTAGGCTGTGAGGGGGGGAAGGTGAAGACGCGACTCAGAGAATAGTCGCATCCTCGACCAGGAAGTGACTGAGAATCCTTCCCACTTTCCCACTTCCACCCCCCCACATGAAAAAGACTAAAAAACGGCCAAAAACATACATAAAAACTAAAAATAACAAAAAGATGAAAAAACAGACAGACTGAAGGCAGAGGCTGCCATCATACGGCACCCGCTGGTGGATTAGTCACATTTATTATTCACATTTTTTTAATTAAAAAAAATAAAACAGCGCCCCCATTTGCTCCGCCCCTCCCGTCTTTACTTGACTGGAGTCAAAAGGACACCCCACGGGTCCTCAGCGCGGCCTTTCCACAATTTCAGACCGCCATCTTTTTTTCCTCGCTTCACAACGGGGACGCAACGCCTCCACGGGTAAGTTCCCTTCCATTTCACTGCTGCTCCGGGCCCGCGGCCCTTTCCCTCCCCTTCTTCCGGCTCTGCGCGGCTTAGCTCGTATCACCCAACAGCCCCCACCCCAAGGAGCGGCACCAGGCCCGTGAGGAGGAAGAGCACAGGGAGTGAGAGGAGCGGCACCGTTGGGGGAACGACTTGCGTTGGGGAACCAGGCCTCCGGTGGGAGCTATGGGTGAGTGGTGTAATATTGCATTGGGGTCCAGGCCTCCCATGTGACAGGGACCCAACGGGTCCCAGTTGGTCTAGTGTATTTATAAAATCTTTTGGGATTTACTTTAATGCTACCCACCAGAGCTATCCCCTGGCCCCTTTTTGCCCTTCTGATCTCCTTTTTCAGTTTACTCCTTAGTTCCTGAAACTCCTCCAGAGATGCAATTGATCCCAGCTGCCTATACCTATTAATTTATTGTTTCATAAATTCTTGTACAGCTGCTTCCTGAAGAGCTTCAAATACAGCCGATAGCAGACTGGCTGTTTTGTCTGTATCTGGTTTGCTTGTTACAACCTAATAAACATTGAATAAAGTTTTATAAAGATAATGTCCTTTTTGTAAATCCATGCGGACGCTGCCTACTATTATTATTTTCAAAGAGTCCCATTATTACTGCTTCAATAATGGATTCCAAGATTTTCTTTTCCTTAAATAACGGTCAACGTTGCATTCTGTTACTTTTTAACCTGTGGGAACCATTCTTCAATCCATACATTATGAAAGATGACAAATGATGCATTCATTTAGCCAAGGGCACATCTTTTAAAAACCTTGGGATGTGGAGATGTATTGGCTTTCAATCTGAGTAATTCTTCTAATACCTTTTTGGCTGATACTGATTTCTCTGAGCTCGTATAGTCTCGACCAATTATTCTCCACTATTTCCAGCTAATTTTCTGTTTTCTTTGAGGCCAGTCACAAAATATTTGTTTATTTTTTCTGCCATTTTCTCTTGAACTAGCAGATCATCAATTAACCCACTCTCAGCACAAAGAAATCCTGTTCCTGTATGGCTTCCTCAGCATATTTAAGAGAAAACCATGAATACTCGGTTGAATCCATTGCTGCTCACTTGGTTTGCTCAGTCTATATGTAGATTAAAGACCCCATGAAGATTGTACTGTATTACACTTTGTACACATTCCTCAAATATCTTGATTATATTCTGCCCTACATTGTCACTTGAGAGGGAAACAAGGTACTGCAGATGCTGGTTTACAAAAAAAAAGACACAAAGTGCTGGTGTAACTCAGTGGGTCAGGCAGCATCTCTGGAGAACACGGATAGGTGAAGTTTCAGGTTGGGCCCTTCAGATCAGTTGAAGAAGGGTCCCGACTCAAAATGTCAACTATCCAGTTTCTCCACAGATGCTGCCTGATCCACTGAGTTATTCCACCACTTTGTATATTTTATTTATCACTTGAAAGCTTCTGCAGAATTCACCTAAATGTTGTTATCCATTCACCATTTTTTAATGCTACCCAAACTAATTCCATTTCTCATCTGGTCAAGATCCTTCCTTTCTATCTCCTTAATTGTATTGTATTGTATTGTATATCTTTATTGTAATTTCCTGAGTATTCACATACCCAGAGGAAACAAAAAAACGTTGCTCAACCAGTGTCCATTCAGTGTGCATTAAAAATAAATAGAAATAAAAATACATGTATCATGAACAAATTTAACACTCTACTAAACATTCAACAGGCGTTCCGATCGGCAGCGGCACAACAGTGGCTCTGCTGCAGTGTGTCCAGGTTGGTGGTTGGTGCGCGATACTTGGCAGGGGGCAAAGTCCATTTAGCAGTCTTATAGCCTGTGGGAAGAAGCTGAGGAGCATCCTGCTGGTTTTGCAGCTAATGCTCCTGTACCTCTTCCCAGATGGCAGGATGGAGAAAATGTCATGCGATGGGTGGTAGGGGTCTTTGATGATGGAGATGGCTCTGCTGATACATCTCTTCCTGTATATGTCCAGCAGGAAAGGGAGTGGAGCACCAATAATCCCAGTCTTGATTTAACAGAGGCCTCCCCTGCCTTCTTTGCCATTTTGCCAACAGCTATTAAAAGTGAATTAAGCTGGAATATTTAATTCCTAACCGTGATCATCTTGTAAAAATGTCTTTGCATCGGCTATTAAATCATATCCATATTATTCCATTTGTCTCATTAATTCTTGTTATGAATGTTGCTTATATTCATATAAATAACATCTAGTTTTATCTTTGTACCATCTGTCCTCGATCAGACAGTTGTTGGATGTACATTTAAGCCCCTGTCCCACTTTCACGACCTAATTCGCGACCTCTGACGACCTTAAACGACCTAAAAAAAATCAAGGTCGCGGTAACCTACGACCTTCCATGACTATGTCTACGACCTCCTACAATTAGGTTGAAGACCTCCCCAACTATGTTGATTACCTCCAACGACAATGAAGAAGACCTCCTTCTACCTCCTTCGACTATGTTGAATACTGGCTTCAACCATGTGCGTTTTACTGCTGTTTGCAGTGGCCCTTTTGCTTCAGCAGCCTTGTAAGAAAGGCAGAAGGGGAAGAGCAAGGGTGAAGAGGAAGCACAAGAAGAGGTCTCAATGGGTGAATGGAGATGATGTGATGGACTGTCCCAGTGCACCAGATGACTGGAAGAGAGTGGCGCTGGGCTTTGACAAAAGATGGAACTTTGAGCACACATGTGGGGCAGTGGATGGCAAGCATGCCATTCTTGTCCCTGTCCCTGTACCCCTCATTTTCCTTATCGTACAGGATGGCATTCTGCTGGGACCATTCCTCAAGGTCCCCCTCCTGCTGCCTGGTGAAGGTGTAGGGCATAACCTTCCTCCAGCCCTCGCTCACCACCAATGGGGCATCTGCCTCTGATGCCGTGTCAGACACAGGAGAAAGGGCTGCTTTGCTGGCTTCAAATGAGGCAGTGAAGGATGGGGTGGTGGTGGGGACATATACTACCACCCTGGTGTCCTCCTCCAGGGGTCTCTCATGCAAGGCTACCTCCTCCTGCACTATCACCCCCTGTGGCATCACCTCCTGCCACTCCTCCTCCTGGGTGGGCAACATCTGCATGGCAGGTTTTTTTTTAGGGTTGTGCCCTCCCCCTGCGCTGCTGCCTTTTTGGTGCCATCTCCAAAACACAAGTCTACTCTCCAAAAAACTATCCAGCTATGAATGAACATGCCTTGGAGCGACAGAGGTCACGTTCTGCTGTTTAAATTATCTTTTTTTTCTACTGACCTTTTTTTCACCCCGGAGCTATTACCTTCGACTGCCTCCGACCACCTTCGACTACCTACGACCAGCATCACGATCTACTACTACCTACCTACGACTTACCTTACAGTAAAAAGTATCAATATTTTCCATGCCAACCTTTTTTTTACTCGTGGACATTTTTTATCGGGCTAGAAAAATGCCACGACCTACTTGATGCCACGAGTACCTATGACTAGCATCATAGCCTGCTATGACCTACCTATGACCTTCTACGACCTCCCATGATCTTGTGGCGACCATGCTGCGAGTATGAGTTAAGGGCAAACTCGGCAGAGGTCGTGAATTAGGTTGTGAAAGTGGGACAGGGGCATCGCTTACCTACACTGGAGCCACTTGGGATTTAATCCGCTGATTTGACTAGCCAAGGACACAAATGCAAAACCAACACGTCCACTTTCATAACTGTATATTGGGTGCTGGTGAGATCACGGAAACCTGACTACAATGTTCATTTGCCTGCTTGAACAGGAATTCACCATACATTGACTATTAAGCCAACCTATGAAGGGGATAGGACAAGAAAGGACCCAACAAATACATAAACAAAATGTCTGCACCTTCGAGGAGTTGCCCAGCAACATTTATCTGTAAACCTAAGTGGCTATAGATGCTGGAATCTGGAGCAAAATATAAACTACTGAATTAACTTTGAGCATGGCACGAAGGCATGTAGCGGTAGAGACTCGGGTTCGATCCTGACTACGTGCTGTCTGTACGGAATTTGTACATCCCCTCCGTGACCTGCGTGGGTTTTCTCTAGTTAAGGTGCTTGGTTTCCTCCCACACTCCAAAGACTTACAGGTTTGTAGGTTACTTAGCTTGGCATAAATTTAAATTGTCCCTAGTTTGTGTAGGATTGCGCTAGTGTGTGGGGATCACTGGTCGTACGAACTCGGTGGGCCGAAGGGCCTGTTTCCACGCTGTATCTCTAAACTAAACTAAAAACTAAACTCAATGGGCAACCTCTGTGGAGGCAAAGCGGTGGTTGGTGTTTTGGGTCGAGACTTTCCTATCAGATGGAGTGTGTAGACGAAAGAAAGGAGTATATAAGAATGAGGGGGAGCAACAAGACAGTTGGTGGATGTCAGGTGGAACCAAATCAAGGGGGATGTTGGGCACATGGAGCCAGATGAGGGTGGGGATTAGTAAGGTCAACCAAGGGAGAAGAAACACAGGTGGAAAGATATGCGAGTGATGGGCAGATGAAACCAGGTGGGGTGGGCAATATGTTGAGGTAACGAAGGGCAAAGAATGGAAAAAGGTAAACAGAGATCCTGGGTGGACAGGTGAGAATGGGACAGGTACACCGACAGTCCCCGTCTCAGAGTAGGTTACCTGAAATTGTGGGGGAAAAAAAAGATTTTCATACCATTGGTCTGTAAGCCACCCAAGTGGAATGCAAGGTGTTTGTCTAATAACAAATGGGCTGAGCTAACATATAGCCATACAAGGCAGATTAGGCACACTACCACCAATCTGCATGTTCTATGGAATGATCTAAGCATCTCTCATGGTTTTGGGGGAATAACTGCCAGGAAGTCTGATTCTGGAATACTGTCATATGTAGAAAGAAACTACATGCACTGGTATATACTGAAGATAGACACAAAGTGATGGAATAACTCAGCTGTCTGAAGAACGGTCAGGACCAGAAACATCACCCGAGTCTGAAGTCTCATAGCAAAAGGATTTGAGTATAGGAGCAGGGAGGTTCTACTGCAGTTGTTCAGGGTCTTGGTGAGACCACACCTGGAGTATTGCGTATACAGTTTTGGTCTCCTAATCTGAGGAAGGACATTCTTGCCATAGAGGGAGTACAGAGAAGGGTCACCAGACTGATTCCTGGGATGTCAGGACTTTCATATGAAGAAAGATTGGATAGACTCGACTTGTACTCGCTAGAATTTAGAAGATTGAGGGGGGATCTTATAGAAACTTACAAAATTCTTAAGGGGTTGGACAGGCTAGATGCAGGAAGATTGTTCCCGATGTTGAGGGTGGCTGAGGCCAGTTCATTAGCTATATTTAAGAGGGAATTAGATGTGGCCCTTGTGGCTTAAGGGATCAGGGGGTATGGAGAGAAGGCAGGTATAGGATACTGAGTTGGATGATCAGCCATGATCATATTGAATGGTGGTGCAGGCTCGAAGGGCCGAATGGCCCCACTCCTGCACCTATTTTCCATGTTTCTATGTCTATGTAAGGGTCTCGACACTGAAACGTCAACCATCCTTTTTCTCCAGAGATGCTGCCTGACCTGTTGAGTTACTCCAGCTTTTTGAGTATTTTCTGTATCACCATCAACCTTGAGGGTGAGGGTGGATTAGTTGACAACATCTGATTGAGACTCGGGTGCTAAAATTATTTACATCTCTCTCTGCCATGGCAGAAACTTCCAACTACAATTTCTCATCATATCCGAGAGCAATCATGATCAAACGTGCACATTCACTGCACAACAATGGCCACATCAAAACATTTCCCACACATTAGTTTATTGTACAAATCAATGTGGATTTATTACTGTAATTTCAATGCTGGAAAAAAATATAGGAAACTCCTTTGAAATATTTCCATTCTACACAAGTTTACTCCATCTGTTTCTCATAAACAATTATTGCCATTAGCACTTTTATGGCAGAGATATCAAAAGGGATTGAAAGCTTTATATGTTTTCATATGCACGTGGTGGGGGGATGCAAGACACTATGAGAGGTGGAGTAATCACTGCTTGCCAAGATGCTAATACCGAAGATGGGTTTTCTCTCCCTCTCTTTATGAGCAAGATATTTTGTTTTATTTTCTTATTGGCAACATACAGTTGAAAGACATTTTTTCCTGACATATCCCCCGGAAAATGTTGTAATATTTCTGACTTCTAATACTGTTGTAGATAATAGGAAATAGTGTTGTTAAAAATAGTAAAAGTTTCAAGTAGGGCAGCTGACACCAATGAACTCTGCTTAAGAATGCCCTAGACGCCATACCACTTAACTTATTACTAATAAACTCCACAACCATGATGCAAGCAAAATGTGCTTGTGGCTGGCACAGGATTGCAAGACTTTTTTCATAAATTCAATGGTCTTCCAACAGCACATTGGGAACTTAGTCAAAAGGATAATGGCATTCTATAGATATAGAATCCATACCTGTGGGTTCCTGTAATCACCACATATGAACCCCTGATGTTTCCCTGGATGGTATTTGTGAGGAATTGAATAAACTGAGGAGAGTATCAAAAGTGGGATTAGGTGGCAGAGATCAGCCATGATTGAATGGCGGAGTAGACTCGATGGGCCAAATGGCCTAATTTTACTCCTATAATGTGAACATGTATGTTAGAAGAATGAGAGATCTCACAAAAAATAAAATTCTTAATGTGCTTTCTAGGTTAGATACAGAAAGGATGTTTTCCCTGACTAAAGGGGCTGTCCCACTGCGGCAACCTAATCCGCGAGTTCTGGCGAGTTTGCCCCCAACTCATACTCGCAGCATGGTCGACACGAGGTCCAAGGAGGTCTTTGTAATTCTCCTTCATGCTTGAGAGTAGTCCCCGCGTACTCGAGGCCTCGGCTAGGCTGCGGCGTATTTTTCAACATCTTGAAAAATGCCTGTGAGTAAAACAAGATTGCCGTGGAAAAAATAGATACTTTTTTTCCTCGTAGGTTTAGTCGAAGTACGTCGGCATGTTATTTGTAGGTAATCGAGGGTAGTCCAAGGTAGTCGTGGATAGTCTTCAACATAGTCGAAGGTAGGTCGAAGGAGATCGAAGGAGGTCGTTTTCACTCTCCACAATTCGGTGTCCAATATTCCCAAAGCTAGTCGAATCTAGTCTTCAACATAGTCGAAGGAAGTCAAAGGAGGTCTCCAACATAGTCGAAGGAGGTCTTCAACACGACATTGCAAACTCTCCTAAACTCTTCTAGTGCTGACTTGCCAATTAGGTCGCCGCAGTGGGACAGCCCCTTCAGGAATATAGGATCAGAGATCACAGTTTGAGAATAAGTGGTAAGCTTTTAGACGGTTTGGACTATTTCTTCGGGAGTCTTTGGAATTCTCTACCCGCAAAGTAATGTTTGAGTTCATTCAAAAGAGAGATCGATAGATGTCTGGATATTAAGGAATCCAAAGAAATGGGCGACGTTTCGGGTCGAGACCCTTCTCTCCAGAGATGCTGCCTGTCCCGCTGAATTACTCATGCTTTTTGTGTCTATCTTCGGTATAAACCAGTATCTGCAGTTCCTTTCTACACATTGTCTTTCCGTTGACTGGTTAGCTTTTCACTGCATCTCGGTACACATGACAATAAATAAAACTTACTACTGAATTTGTCAATCTTTAGATAAACCACTTATCTACAGATATTTGAAAGATACCAGTACACTGTCACACAGCCTCTATTTAAATACTATTTGTAACATAACATAAAATGATTCCCAAGGCTGCACAATAGTTAATTACAAAAATTAGCAGCCAATTACTTTTTATATCAGTCAATTATATTTGGACTGATGATGAAAAGGTTGGTCAAAAGAGGTGATTTGAAAGAAAGATGTTACAGAAGAAAACGTAAAGAGAGAAAGACAGAGAGTTGAGGGGGTTGGCAGCTAATGGTTGAAAGATTAATTAAAAGGGCAATAAGCCTGGATTAAGGCACCGTGTGTTATGAACAGATACAGTTTTAGATTACCTCACATTTACAAGCATTATCAGAATTTTGAACTATGACAGAAAGGTGCATTAATATGATGGATTTCATGAACTGACCGTCTAGATATACAAAAGTATGTAAAAAATGTCCGAGACTATACAGATGTACAGATGTGGTCTCCCACGCTATAGGATGGATGTGATCAAGCTGGGTGCAGAAAATATTTACAAAAATGTTGCCTAGACTGGAGGGCTTGAGTTATAAGGACAGAGCTGACCTTGTAGACATTTATAAAATCATGAGAGGTACAGATAATAATAATAATAATAATGTTTATTTATATAGCACTTTTCAACAAAACCAATATTTGAACCAAAGTGCTTTACAGAGATTGATTAAATTAATTGAACAGATCAAATGTCAATAAATCCATACAAAACAAAAAAGAAAAAAAGAAAAAAAAAAAAAAAAAAAAAAAAAAAATGATAGATAGTCTTTTTCCCCAGGATAGAGGAGTCCAAAACTAGAGGGTAAAGAGTTAACGTGATAGGGGAAAGTTTTAAATGGAATCTCTGAGTGATGTTTTCCACACAGAGTGTATTCGCTGCCAGAAGGGGATTTGGGCCAAATGCAAGCATATGCGATTTGTTTAGATAGACAACTCACTCAGCTTAGACAAATTGGGCCAGAGAGCCTGTTTCTGTGTTGTACAACTCTATAAATCAATAAATCACCTTTGTGTAAACCATAAAATCAATGAAATTCATAGATAATAAACCAGATAACTAGAATAAAAACAGGACTAAGCTATTTGATGTTTAAGCTCCCAGATACAGCAATTATATGGTAGATATTAACGTTTGTAAATTGACAGGACATTTCATAGCTCTTTAGATTTTTATTTCCATCATTCATTTCGGGTTTTATTAACATTTTTGGGAAACATTTCATGCTTTTAAACATCAGCTTAGCGTACCTTGATTTAAGAGAACCAGGCTTCCTGTCAACAAGGCCACACAGTTGGTAGGTTGATGGTTGTGTAGATACTGAAATCCCCATCCACGGGTGAAAGACTTCTCATACATGTACTGAGAGACGTCACTGATAACTTCCAAATATTTTTCCTGTTGAGTTTTGTTCAAATGGTTGTACAGGAAGTCATAAGCGGTGGCGAAACTCACTAGTGAGTGAGCGAGTGGAACTTCATCCCAAGCAGCATCCTTGACAAGCCTTTGAAGAGGAGAAATACCATGAACACAATGCAATATTAAAACCACTCAATTGATTAACCACTATGAAACCTGCAGCTTTTGTTCATTGCTACATCTCTTCTATAAATACCCCGTCAACAGTTGGCTTGAGTTGTGTAGTCAGGGACTTGAAATCACAGTAATAAGTACTACTAGTTGAACATATGGCACAGATCAGTTTCATTTGCTGTTGGTGTGAGCCACATTAATCAACTGAATGTTACAAATGGAAATATGGCTTAATTTCAATCTGCTGCCAAACAACGACCAAAGCAGCATAGTTCTAACTTGTTCAATCAAATGTAATATTGCTGGCCTCCCTTGATCTACACTGGAAACTTAAGGGCATCTAAAATGTGATGCCACAACTTTAATAATAATCTGTCCTTCTGGCAGGTCATTCTGGTCACCCACCATTCGGTGTGCAACACTTGACCCTGGATCCCTTTAAACTTTCCCTTTTCACCTATAGGATAGAAAGGGATATGGGCCAAAAGCGAGCAAATGTGCTTCCGGGTGTCAGGGGTTATGGGGAGAAGGCAGGAGAATGGGGTTAGGAGGGAGAGATAGATCAGCCATGATCCGTAAATTCCACCAGCATGTGTAGTGCCCTACCAGGGGCTCAAACACGCTGGATAAAGTGTACACCAACTTCAAGGGCGCATACAGAGCTCTCCCCTGCCCATCCCTGGAACAATCCGATCACCTCTCACTGTTTCTACTGCCTGCATACAAAACCCTCATCCGCAAGACCAAACCTGCAATAAAGACGGTCAAAATGTGGACAGAGGACGCAACCCTACAACTCCAGGACTGCTTTGATCGCACCAACTGGGACCTGTTTGTACAACAGGCTACCAGTGGTACAGAGGTAGACCTGGAGGAGTACACATCCACCGTGCTCTCCTACATCAACTGCTGTGTGGAGACTGTCACAGTGGACAAGCAAATAAAGATGGTCCCAAATCGGAAACCCTGGATGAACAAGGAGGTTCAGGATCTGCTAAGGGCACGTAACAATGCCTTTAAATCCAGGGACACTTCTGCCTACAGTGCGGCCAGGTCGAACCTGAACAAAGGCATAAAAAAGGCCAAAGACATCCACAGGCAAAGGATGGAAGACCACTTCAATACCGCGGACACCAGAAGCATGTGGCAGGGTGTCAGGGACATCAATGACTACACGAGCAGCCCCGCCTGCCCCCACGGTGGAATAACCCCGGCCATGGCGGAGGGACAGGCCTTAACACTGAGCACTCAGGAGGTACAGTGCGTTCTGCGTAGGATCAATCCACTCAAGGCTGCAGGCCCGGATGGAGTCCAGGGACGGGTACTAAAGGACTGTGCTGTACAGCTAGCGGAGGTATTCACGAGGATCTTTAACCTGTCTCTATCTCTGGCAACGGTCCCCAAGTGCCTGAAAGCAGCTACCGTAGTGTCGGTGCCGAAAAAGTCCAAAGTCACCAACCTGAACGACTACCGCCCAGTTGCCCTAACTCCAATCCCAATGAAGTGCTTTGAAAGGCTGGTCCTCTCCCATATCAAATCCAGCATCCCTGCCTCACTGGACTCTCATCAATTTGCATACAGAGCAAATAGATCAACAGAGGATGCCATCTCTCTGGCTCTTCACACTGTCCTGACTCACCCGGAAAGACAGGGCACGTACGTGAGGATGCTCTTCATAGACTATATCTCTTCATTCAATGCGGTCCTCCCCACCAAGCTCCACCAGCTAGGCCTTAGCTCGCCGATATGTGATTGGATCCTGAATTTTCAGGCAGTGAGACTGGGGTCGCACCTGTCCTCCACTATCACCCTGAGCACCGGCACACCACAGGGCTGTGTACTGAGCCCCATGCTCTACTCCCTCTTCACACACGACAGTGTTCCTGCATTCGACACCAACACCATCAAGTTTGCAAACGACACAACAATGATCGGGCTGTTCACCAACGGTGATGAAGGAGGTCAACGACAGATAGCACAGAGAGGAGGTGGTGCCGGAGGGTACCTGGCGGCATACTGTCGTGTCCTTGGGCATGTAATAACCCACCTTTGTCACTAAACGGCGGCACCTCGGGCAACCGCGACGCCCTGTGTCCCCTTTCAAGGGAGATGATTATTTCGTTGACTACTGTCAGGAGGACACATAATGGATTTTTTTTTTTCATTTCATAATGGAGAATACGCCCCAATCTACATTTACGGGGACAGTGTGGAGAGAGTGTCCAGCTTTAAGTTTCTGGGCACTCACATCTCAGATCATCTGACACGGTCCAACAACACCGCTGCGCTGGTCAAAAAGGCACAGCAACGACTGTTCTTCCTGAGAACATTGAAAAAGACTGGTCTGCCCCAACAGCTGCTGACGACCTTCTACCGCTGCACGACAGAGAGCATACTATAGCATCTCTGTGTGCTATCACAGAGCGCAGAAGATTATTGGGACAGAGCCACCAGCCTTGGAGGGCATCGACCACACACGGTGACTCAGGAAGGCCGTCAGCATCCATAAAGACTCCTCACACCCTTGCAATGGACTGTTCGAACTCCTACCTTCCAGCAGACGTTACAAGCCCTTCTACGCCCGCACCTCCAGACTCAGGAACAGCTTCATCCCCAGAGCTATAGCTGCTCTGAACTGGCCTTGCTGGGTGCCTCCACACCCCCATGAACTGTCTCCCTCGGATGGTCACGACGCACAGACACATTTGCACTTTAGAATGTTTTGACTGTTTTACTGTTCTTTTTATACAAACCATGTTCTCGGGGTATCTAAATCTAAATTTTATTGGTTGTTTAAGTTATGACATCGGATGGAAGCTGCATACCAAATCTTGTTGCACGTATGTGCAATGACAATAAAATATATTATTATTATTATTATTATTATTGTTGAATAGCGTAGACTTGATGGGTTGAATGGCCTAATTCTGCTCCTGTCACCTATGATCTTAGATGAGACATCTTGGTCGCATGAACGAGTTGGGCCGAAGAGGCTGTTTCAGTGCTGTGTGACTTTATGACTCTGACCTGCGTTAAGTCCATCACGTGTGTTAACTGTCAAACACTGACTCTTCAAATTAAAAATACTTCCATCCTTTTCAAATCTCAATGATTTTGCTTGCCCTTATCACTGCATTGTCCCCAAGCTCTGTAATTCTCTGAGATGTTTGCATTCCTCTGAATTCGGTCCTTCATTCAATCCTGAATTTAATCATTTCACCAATAGTACCAGTGCCTTCAGTTCCACAGCCTTAAGGTTGAGAATTCCCTCTCTAAACATGTTTCTGTTTTCTTCATTAAGACAGTCTCAACACAAATCACTTTCACCAAGTCTTTGTTTATGTTGTATCACGTGGCTTAATATCAACCCCAGTTTGATAGCACACCTTTGAAACGTGCCATATAACAGTAAGATTAAACGAGAACTTACCAGTTCAAAGTTTGATCGTTATTTTATGAGGAGTACGTTGAGGCAATACGTGAAGAACCCCGCCAGGACGCATGAGTGTCATTCTTCAAAGCAGCGGTGTGAAATCACAGATAACTGTAATGACTGAACATAGTAAGATTAGAGAAGAAAATACCAGTTGAGTATATGATCAAGGGTGGGAGCGGAGGGCACGTATTCCCTCAACGTACTCCTCATAAAATAACGATCAAACTTCGAACTGGTAAGCTCTCGTTTAATCTTACTATTTTACTTCGGAGTCACGTGAGTGACTACGTGAAGATTTCAAAGCTCTGTGATTTCATGTCGTGGAAACGAGTCCATGCATCACATCTGCCTTAATTGACTGTGGGAGGAATTGTGTTAACATGTTTAGACATGAATCCAGCATTGAAATCCATGATAAATTGTTAACAACAAATTATAGCCCCTATTTATGGGGTGAAATTATATTACAGAACTTAAAATTGGCTCTGCAAAGTTCCAGTTTAACTACTGGTTTGTGGTGGAATAGTTGGAACATTTTCCCCTGATCCATCCTGCTGTCTCGAGGATTTGGTTCATTGGTACATCCAACTCCATAGCTGCCGATGTAGTTGCAGCCCTGGTGGAATAAGATTTGAATATGTTAGTATCCACCCCAGTTGTTGTTAAAACCTGTTTCAGCCATCTGGAAATAGTTTGAACCGACACTTTTTTGTGGGTTGTTTGTGGCTGATTAGTAGTGTCATCTCATAGCCTCAGATGTTTTTGGTGTTCTCCATATAGAACAATAATTGTCTTATTATACAGAGACGATATCTGTAGGGTAATCCCTAAATTCTATTTTGAGGCCTGATGATCCCGGTCTGTTCTGTTTGACTAATTCGTAAAATGAAAACGTTATATTCCTGTTGAAGAAGTCATATAGTCCAGCCTTAACTTATGTACGACTGTACCCTTAGTGCCGTGACCAAAGCCATCAGCATGACTGTTTTGTGCGTCAGTCTTAGCAGGGACAGAGCTGTTGCTGGAGACCAATTCCTTAGCAACGTTAGGACAATACTCACATCCCATATTTGAGAGTACCTGGTTCTTGGGGGATTGATATAAAAAATTCCCCTCATAAGTTTGGTTACCGGGGTGAGTCCCAACAGAATGACGCTCTGATCCTCGCCATAGATATGTTGAAAGGGCACTTCTGGCGCAGTTAATGGCACTGTAACTGAGCTCCTCATCATAATGAAGGCCTACCAGGAATTCGAGAACAGACATTATGTTCATCAAATTGTAGGTGATGTTGTTTCTGTGACAATATATCTCCCATTTCCTGATGTATACCAGATACAGTTCTTGGTGGACTGTCTGTGGCCCGCTGAGATAATGTTCAATGTTCGGTCCGCCAATCCCAGTTGCAGTAGAGGTTTCTTTAGACTCTCCAAATTGATAGGTTTGTTGTTTTTGACATGGATGGATTCCCCTGTTACAGGATGAACCAATAATCTGGTTGTTTCAGGATGGTGATGCATGGTTAAAACCCATGTTGAGTATCACAGGGAACCATGGTTAAGTAGGCCAATCGGCACTACCAATTAACAGATGCCGAGTCTTGTTGTATTTTTCGTAATACCCAACTGATGATGTAGAAAAAGAGAGAATGCATAGATAAACAATTGCCCCCTCAATGCAGTGAAAAGCATCTGTCCCTGCTGTCCCAGGGTCTGGTTCCCAAGAAACACAGTTTGGTAACTGGTGATTAAGTCTTATTTTATTTAATTTGCGTGACCTGATATCTGTCACTGAATTTTGGGTTACTTGGTAGGTAAGTAGCTGATATTCCAATATTTCTCTGGATACACCATTACCAAATTGTATTAGTCAGATTGTCACTCAGTAGTCTAACATGCTGGTGATTTATCCCAGAGCAGTATGACTTTAGGCCATAGAACGCACCCTACATTTCCAGGTAGTTTATGCCCAGTGTCTGTGATAATGATGCCTCCTGTGCCTTTCATCTACCTCCACAGATGGAGATGGAAAAAATTGGTAGTACCCCAACCAAGTGCATTGGCATCAGTTTGTAGCACCACTAAGGGTTTGCTGATAACGATAGGGTTGGAACAATGCCGAATGTTATCCCTCCACCATTTTAATTCCATAAGCTTTGATTGGTGGCTTATTGGTCTGTCGAAATGACCAGTATTAACTTTGAGTGTTTGTATTTTTGCCCTTTGTAGATTTTTGGTAATACAAAGGTCCAAATTGTGTGGCTGGAAAGGCAGACACTATATGCCAATTACCCTTGCTACCAATCTGATAGACGGTTCACTGATGGCAGTGGAGTTGTTGCAGGCCTCAGTTAAGACTGTAGCCTTGTCCTTTGGTAAAGTCACCGACATGTGAGCTGTCAATAGTGAACCCCAAATAATCCATTATGTTGGTAGGCGTTAGTTTAGATTTAACTGGATGGATGATAACCCCAGTTTTCACCCAATTGTATGGTGGCTGTTACAGCTAGTTAGGCCAACTCCAAAGTTATGCCCACAATTAGTATGATCATATGATTATGTATTTGGTAGAGCTCTATACTGCCAGAGCTGCCCCATCCAGTTGAATTTTTTAAAATAACGTTTGTGATCAGTCCGTGTAGGCACTGAATAGTAAGCATCTTTTAGGTCGATGCTAGCCATGGAGTAGACTTTGGAAATCAGTCCTTTAGCAGTTACCAGTTCCCATTTTGTACTGAATATATAGTACAATGTATTCAATTTGGTCAATTCGATGATGATGCGACTGTCACCATCTATTTTGTTTTTGGTAAAGATATAAGACACAAATTCCAGCCAATCGTGTTGGGTTTACCCATTACCCCTTTTGCACAATTCAATGGTATATCCCTGGATACTGCTTAGGATATAAGTGTCTGTAGTTAATATACACCATGTATCCAAAAGAGTGTAATCTCCCACCAATGTGTGTATTATCCACTCTTCCTATAATTTGTAAGGGACCAGACCTACCTACCTCAATTGTTACCAGTGGAAGTTTGCTTCTTCTGTGTGGTCTTCGTGGAGGTTGAGGCGCCGGTGACTGGGTTTGTTTTTGGGTTGGGGGTTTGTGCATCTTCCAGAAAGGCCGATCTGGGCTATGGTCTAAAAGACCGCTGTACTGTATGCCCGGCCTTTGAGCTTTCACCAGCTTACTCTTGTTCTGCTGGTGGGTGCATAAGGGTGCTGTCTTTGGCTGTAGGAGATCCTTAATGTTGTCACCTTTATGAGCCCCAGGGCTTTCCTAAGTCCTGCTCCGATATATTTCCAGATGCTACTTCCACGATTGAACATTCAGGGATGCGCCGTTTCCTGGTCCCAAGTATTTTTGCAGTGGTGTCCATCGTGATCTGGCTGTATGTATTTGGACACCATGACCAGTAGATTTTGCCTTCCTGCACCCCCTGCACACTTGTAGTTTTGTTCGTCAAAACCCCTCTTCAGGGTCAGCCCAGAATTGACCCCCCAGTACTCCCCTCTGACGAGTGAGATGCACTGTGCAGCCCTACGTTGCTGCTGTGGGTGTTTTTTATATCCCCACGGTGACTAGACTCCATCTCCCGGAGTCTGTCATGTTGGAGCTCTGCTCCATAAGCCGCTCCAACCGCTCCAACCGGCTCCAGCGCTCACAGTCGCTGACCGCTCGCGGCTGCTCAAAGTCGGACTCATCAGTCAACGACTCTTTTGGTTTTCTTCTTGCCTTCCCGCCCAGATGCGGTGTTTAATCTGGCCGGTGCAGGGGCGAAGTCGGGCACAGCTGTTCCCTTACGGGTGATTCCTGTGCCGCCAGCCGCTGCTGGCGTCCACAACTCCGCGGTCTTCCCCCGCCAGCTTTGTCGCAGCTCTGGTCGGCTTCTTTGCCTTGTGCATGTTTCCCCCACCTGTAGAACAGTATGGGAACAATAAAGACCGCAGTATCACTTACCTGCAGGTCCAGGCTTAAAACTTGCCGTTAAGGGGGAACGTCCTTCCACCCCTCCTCCTGCCGTTTTGACTTGTCAAAGCCAACGGCTCCATTCTGTAAAGTCTCCCGCCCAGCCATGGTGTTTAATCTGGCCGGTGCGGGAGCGAAGTCGGGCACAGCTGTTCCCTTCCGGGTGATTCCTGTGCCGCCTGCCGTTGTTTGCACAGCTCTCCATGTTTCCCCCACCTGTGAAACAGTATGGGGAGAATAAAGACCGCAGTTTCACTTACCTGCAGGTCCAGGTTTAAACTGTCGCTACGGGGGAACGTCGTTCCACCCCGCCTCCTGCCGTTTCGACTTGTCAAAGTCGACGGCCCCATTCTGAATAGTCTCCCGCCCGGCTGTGGTGTTCTGGCCGCGGCGGGACCAAAAAGTCGGCACAGCTGATCCCTTACGGGCTTGTGCCTTTAGCTGCTGCTGGCTCCCACAACTTTGCGGTCCTCCCCAGCCAGCTTTACTCGCAGGACTTGAGGACACTATTTTGTCCAGCTTCCCCCACCCTGTGTAAAAACAGCGCGTGGACAAAAAACTACCGCAGAGTAAATCACTTACCTCCAGGTCGCGGTTTCAAACTTATTGCTGCGGGAGAACGCTCCACCCCGCCTGTCGTTTCGCAAGCGTGAAAGCGATATGACACACATGCATCCTGGTGGGGTTCTTCACGTAGTCACTCATGTGACTCCGAAGTAAAATTAGTAGTTCACAAGTCATACATTAATGTTTACCCCAAGGCTAGATAACATTACAGAAATTAAATATTATTGTGTAAGTCCCAGAAGGTTACATGGAATATATAGCAGTGTTTTACCAGAAACTCCCTATTTCAAACTCCCTACGCATCAGTTAAGCATTTAGCAGTTCTAATGCAAAACCACAATTCTGTGCATTCCCATCAAGTGCTCCCAGGCACTGATGGTCTTTCTTACCGTATGCAAAAATAACTCATTCAGTTACATTAAATCAGATTTACTTGATTTTTTCATTTCCCCCAGCAATAACTGGCACTTAATATTGCATTACCATGGCAGTCACTATGCTTCCTAGAACCATATTAATAATAGAGACAATAACTTTCATAACAGCTTATAAAGGCCCAAAAAGATAAAAATAGGAAGATCACTTTGTACTGAATATTTATGCAGGAGAGTGTGCCACTACCTACTGTCAGTACACATCTTTCCAGAATAACGGAAAATGGAACTCAGTTGTCCTATTAATAACTGGAGAAAATAAATAATTCAATGATTAAATGAGCAGTGAAAGAATCGGATTAAGAATTGGATTAAAGAGCAAAAATGTATCATATAAATGAACTTGTCTCACTGTTTAAATATTTTTGAGTTCTCACAAGCATAATGTAGGTAGGACTTTTGCTTTTTCATTATATATTTTTGCTTCAATTTGAGGGTTTTGGTAGTTATCCAAGACTGGAGAATTCAATGTTCATATTGTTGGGTTGTGAGCTACCTTAGATATACGAGGTGCTGTCTTCAATCGGTTGTCTTAAAGAACCCCAAAATACATATCGTTGGTTGTAAGTTACCCATGCATTTCATATCTTTGGGTTAAAATTTACTTTTCATACCGTTGGGTGGTAAACTACTTTTTATACCATTGGGAGATTGTTACTGTTGCAGTTGATGACCTTAGATCAGAATTGGAATAACGTACTGAACACAAATTGAAATGACTGGGTAACAGAAATTATTTAACTCAGTGCAGTATCCCACGGGGATTGGAACATGCCCGGGTGGATGAAGAGATGCTGTTGCTCAGAGTTACACAAAAGAGGTCAGAGTGAGACCAGAATGCATAAGATGGGTTCTGCAAAACACTCATATACAACTTTACACAGTGAATGGTTGGGCTCTGGGGAGTGTTGTAGAGCAGAGGGACCCAGGAGTGCAGGTACCTACAGTGCCCTCCATAATGTTTGGGACAAAGAGCCATCATTTATTTATTTGCCTCTCTGTATTCCACAATTTGAGATATGTAATAGAAAAAAAATGCATGTGGTTAAAATGCACATTGTCAGATTTTATTAAAGGGTATTTTTATACATTTTGGTATCACCATGTAGAAATTACATGTGTTTATACATAGTTCCCCCATTTCAAGGCACCATAATGTTTGGGACACATGGCTTCACAGGTGTTTGTAATTGCTCAGGTGTGTTTAAATGCCTCCTTAATGCAGGTATAAGAGAGCTCTCAGCACCTAGTCTTTCCATCACACATTTGGAAACTTTTATTGCTGTTTATCAACATGAGGACCAAAGTTGTGCCAATGAAAGTCAAAGAAGCCATTATGAGACTGAGAAACAAGAATAAAACTGGGAGAGATATCAGCCAAACCTTAGGCTTACCAAAAATCAATTGTTTGGAACATCATTGAGAAGAAAGAGAGCACTTGTGAGCTTACTAATCGCAAAGGGACTGGCAGGCCAAGGGAGACTTCCACAGCTGATGACAGAAGAATTCTCTCTATAATAAAGAAAAATCCCCAAACACCTGTCCGACAGATCAAAAACACTCTTCAGGAGTCAGGTGGGGGTTTGTCAATGACCAATGTCTGCAGAAGACTTCATGAACAGAAATACAGAGGCTACACTGCAAGATGCAAATTACTGGTTAGCAGCAAAAATAGGATGGCCAGGTTACAGTTTGCCAAGAAGTACTTAAAAGAGCAGCCACAGTTCAGGAAAAAGGTTGGGGACAGATGAGACGAAGGTTAACTTATATCAGAGTGATGGCAAGAGCAAAGTATGGAGGAGAAAAGGAACTGCCCAAGATCCAAAGCATACCACCTCAACTGTGAAACACGGTGGTGGGGGTGTTATGGCCTGGGCATGTATGGCTGCTGAAGCTACTGGCTCACTTATCTTCATCGATGATAAAACTGCTGATGGTAGTAGCATAATGAATTCTGAAGTGTATAGACACATCTCATCTGCTCAAGTTCAAATAAATGCCTCAAATCATTGGCCGGTGGTTCATTCTACAGCAAGACAATGATCCCAAACATACTGCTAAAGCAACAAAGGAGTTTTTCAAAGCTAAAAAATGATTTATTCTTGAGTGGCCAAGTCAATCACCCGATCTGTACCCAATTGAGCATGACTTTTATATGCTGAAGAGAAAACTGAAGGGGACTAGCCCCCAAAACAATCACAAGTTAAAGATGGCTGCAATACAGGTTTGGCAGAGCATCACCAGAGAAGACACCCAGCAACAGATGATGTCCATCAATTGCAGACTTTAAGCAATCATTGCATGCAAAGGATATGCAACTAAATACCAAACAGGTCTATTTTCATGTACATGACATTGCTGTGTCCCAAACATAATGGTGCCCTGAAATGGTGGGGACTATGACGAGCTACAAAATGTCAACCCATCACTAAGCCCGTTCCATAATTTGACTCCCAAAACTGAGACACATCTAAATTTTACATTGGTTCTCACTTTACATGTTTCAAAACTACACAACCCTCTTAAATTATAATGTCCTTCCCTTAATGAATTTTTTTTTTGAATACTATCAGGAAGGCTTTTATTCCTCTCGGAAAAATATTTCTAATATCCAAATGCACAATATCCAAACATTTTAAGGTACCGGACTTTATGAATAATGGATTTGTAGTTTCACAGTAAGAAGCTTTATGTATTATTTTTACATACTGAAATCTATTACTTAAATAACTTCCCAACCAATTTTGTGTGACACCTCTTTTACCATAACGTTCCAATTTCTGCAAAAATAAGGAATGATCAATTGTATCAATAAATACACCCACAGTGTGTAGTTTCTTATCTATTGTTGTTGCTATATTTTCTATAAAATCCATCACCACTAAAGGTGTCGATCAATTACTCCTAAACCCATATTGATGATCACTCAATAACTCATATTTCTCAATGAAGTCATCAAGTCTATTCACAAATAGCTTTTCAAGTAAATTGAGGTAGCAAAGACACAGATCTATAATTTGATACAATATGTTTGTCACCATTTTTATAGATTGGAATCACCTTAGCCATTTTCATTTTATTGGGAAAAACACCTTTTAGAAAGGATTTATTGCATATATAGGTAAACTGCTTGAGGACACAATCAATTACTTCTTTTATAATTGGCATATCAATGGAGTTACCATCAGTTGATTGTTTTATCCTTAAACTTTCTGACTACTTCTAACACAGCACTCTCACAAACTCCAACAAGGAACGTTGAATTGCTGTTGTTAAGTTCAAAATCAAAATTTATGTTTTCGTCTCAAGGAAGGTTAATTTCCTTTGCCAAATTTGAGCCTACATTAACAAAGAAATCATTCAACTGATTAGCAATGTCCTCTGTATTTTCAATAATTGAATTGTCATTTTTTACAAAATATGTTGGAAAATCCATTTTACTACTATTTTTAATTATATCATTAAGTACACTCCAAGTCAGTAAGTCTGTACACAGTTCCCTGAAGGTGGAATCTCATGTAGATAGGGTGGTAAAGAAAGCTTTTGGTGTGCTAGCCTTTATAAATCAGAGCATTGAGTATAGAAGTTGGGATGTAACGTTAAAATTGTACAAGGCATTGGTGAGGCCAATTCTGGAGTATGGTGTACAATTTTGGTCGCCTAATTATAGGAAGGATGTCAACAAAATAGAGAGAGTACAGAGGAGATTTACTAGAATGTTGTCTGGGTTTCAGCAACTAAGTTACAGAGAAAGGTTAAACAAGTTAGGTCTTTATTCTTTGGAGCGCAGAATGTTAAGGGGGGACTTGATAGAGGTCTTTAAAATGATGAGAGGGATAGACAGAGTTGACGTGGATAAGCTTTTCCCACTGAGAGTAGGGAAGATTCAAACAAGAGGACATGACTTGAGAATTAAGGGACAGAAGTTTAGAGGTAACATGAGGGGGAACTTCTTTACTCAGAGAGTGGTAGCTGTGTGGAATGAGCTTCCAGTGAAGGTGGTGGAGGCAGGTTCGATTTTATCATTTAAAAATAAATTGGATAGTTATATGGATGGGAAAGGAATGGAGGGTTATGGTCTGAGTGCAGGTAGATGGGACTAGGGGAGAATACGTGTTCGGCACGGACTAGAAGGGCCGAGATGGCCTGTTTCCGTGCTGTAATTGTTATATGATTATATTAATGTTCTGGTAGAAGTGGATCTCTGGATCACTGTCATTTTCCAACACATAATGTTTGTGATCTTGAAAGTCAAAAGGCTTAAAGTCTGTGTATTCACACATTACCTTATACCAGATTTGTCACTCGCAAACAATATTTCACCAGATTCCACCTCTCTACCAAAATGTGCCTCATTTGCATTTATATTGATCAAGTTCTCTTATGTCTCTAATGGCTGTTACTTTAGCCTGTTTTGGTGTCCCATTCAGTCTTATCATCACTCTACAGTTTCTTGTCCAAGCGTCCTGAATTCGCTTTTCCTTTTTCAGGATTCTGGCTTGTCTTGCAATTTCAGCATTTCTCTTTGTGAGATGCTCATTTACATAGACCCTTGTGCCCTTCAATTTTTTTGCAAGCTTTAGCACTTCAATTTTATGTTTTCTACTCACAAATCGAATGATGATATTCAGCCTGTTGTCCTGTTTTTGAGGCATGGTATGGCAAGCAGCTATATTTTTACTGTCTATAGGAATGTCTTTGCCATTGAAGAACTTAATGACTTGCTGCTCAAGTGAGTGTAATTCACCTCTTGGTGCCTCCTCACCCTCCTTATCACCTACAGTGACCCGTGCATAGGTGCGGTGGGTTGTCTCAAGTCCAGATATCACAAGGTCATCCATCCTTGTGTACGGTTCCAAATCTTCTACTCTTCTTTCAAGCTCTTCAATTTTCTTATCCTTTTCTTTAATCACAGTCTTCAGTTGTCGCAATTCATCAATTAAGTCATGTAGGCTCATCTGTTGTTTGGCTACCTTACTTAGTTCCTCTGACATGAAGTTCAGAGATTTTTTTAACCTCTTCCATTACTTCTGCTCATTTCTTAGTAGCCATTTCTTTGGTTAGTTATGAAAGTACAGAGAAATTCCAGGAAATCCAGTTCTGCTGATTCCAGGTGATCCAGTATTGCTGGTGTGTCAACACATTTCAGCACATGTCATCAAAAGTCCCCAAAACCTCAAAAATAACAGAAAATGGTCCTGCAGATAGAAACTTAACTTTCTTATAAAGCTGTAAAAAAATTTGACTGCATGGATGTCAAGCCATTTTCATGATTTTTGATGGATTTGTAAAAGAATATTTAATTTTAAGGTACAAAGAGTCCGCACGACCAGAAAAACTTTTTGTATTTCGGTCTGTGGAGTAGGATTGTGGAACAGTTTGAATGTGGAGTTAAAGCAATGTCCAAATATGAACCAGTTCAAAATGACATACAAAAAACTTTTTTTCACAAGGTACAGGGATGAAGGGGATGGTTGACAAACAGGGGTTAATGTTTATTATTATTTTATTTATTATTTATTTATGTTTTTGGTTACTTCATACACATTACTTGTATGTGTATATCAGTTGTATGTATATATATGTCTGTATGCATCTCTAAAAATTGTCTGAGGTATTATTATTATTAATTAATTAATTATTAAATATGGAAGAAGAGTTTAGGGAGAAGGGGTGAGATTAAATAAGTTATTCTTCTTCTCACTCCTTTTCGAGCTTGTAAAGAAAAAGTGTTGGACATTTAAATTTTGCTTTATGCTTTTCATTGCTTTGCAAATATTGCCTGGAATGTCCAATTGTTTGACTATTTCGATTTTGTTGTTGTTATTTATTCCTATTTATGTCTTTACTTGTTCGGAACAAATAAACAAATAAATAAGCTGAAAAACACAATGCCTCTAACCAGCAGCCATCTTGAATCTGCTGGTAATCAAAAACCAGAGGACATAGGTTTAACATGGGGAGGGAAAGATTTAATAGGAATTTTAGGAGTAACATTTTTACATGAAGAGTGGTGGGTATATGGATTGAGCTGCCAGAGGGGCTATTTGAAGCAGGTGCTATTACAATGTTTAAGAAACATTTAGACAGGCACATGGATAGGGCATGTTTGGAGGGATATCAGACAAACGCAGGCAAATGGAAACTTCTGTAGATGGGGCATGTTGGGCAGTGTGGGCAAATTGGTCCGAAGGGTCTGTTTCCACAGGATATGATTATGACTTGCTTGTTCTAATTACTGCTGGCGCGGTTGGTCTAGCTCATTTGTGGTTACTGACAAAGTGCCTTTCTCACTGCTTCACAGCACTATATTTCAACTGCATTAAAATTCACAACGTCAATCAGCATTCATGCTCTTCTGCACAACTGTGAATTCAAAAGTAACTAATTAACTGTAAAGCATCTTGGAATATTCAGCAACCGAGAAAAACATTTGATTTTCACCCATTATAGTTATTCTTTTATCACAGCTTTACGATGAACCTCCTGTGATGAGATGTTAATGCATTGGCAATTTATTAAAACTACAGTGTCCTCTGTGCAAAACTGGACAAAATGGGCACATGCATGAGATTAATGCCAGGCTTATTGACAAGAGTGCACATTCTAAAAATGGAGACCTAAGGTCAAACAGACAATCTGTCATCAAATTTCACCAACATAATGAGGCTGAATCATTAAATAACATTAACTAACAACACATTAAAAATAAATCAATAAGAAACATTAAACATTAAACCAAGGAAAATAATCAGAATCTCTTACTATCCCATCTTCTGAGCCACATATTCATATCAAATTGAATACATTATCTTGTCCTACACCAGTTCCAACTGCTATTATTTTAGTATACTATCCAGAGATGCTGCGGGTCTCGCTGAATTCCTCCAGTATTTTGTGTCTATCTTTGCTATAAAACATTACTGAAAGTAAGCATGCAGGTAGAGCAGGCAGTGAAGAAAGCCAATGGCATGTTGGCCTTCATTGCAAGAGGATTTGAGTTTAGGAGCAAGGAGGTCCTACTGAAGTTGTACAGGGCCCTGGTGAGACCGCACCTAGAGTATTGTGTGCAATTTTGGTCTCGTAATTTGAGGAAGGACATTATTGCTATTGAGGGAGTGCAGCGTAGGTCACCAGATTAATTCCCGAAAAGGCGGGACTGACGTATGATGAAAGCATGGGTCGACTGGGCTTGAATTCGCTGAAGGATGAGAGGGGATCTTATAGAAACATATAAAATTCTTAGAGGATTGGACAGGGTAGATGCAGGAAAAATGTTCCTGATGTTGGGTAGTCCAGAACCAGGGGTCACAGTTTAAGAATAAGGAGTAGGCCATTTAGGACTAAGATGTTGCAAAACGTTTTCACCCAGAGAGTTGTGAATATGTGGAATTCTCTGCCACAGAAAGCAGTGGAGGCTAATTCACTGGACGTTTTCAAGAGAGTTAGATTTAGCTCTTGAGGCCAAGGGAATCAAGGGATATGGGGAAAATGCCAGAATGGGGTACTGATTTTGGATGATCAGCCATGATCATATTGAATGGCGGTGCTGGCTCGAAGGGCCGAAAGGCCCACTCCTGCACCTATTTTCTATGTTTCTGGTTTCTATGTTTCTGGCCGTTCACCACGGTACATCTGGGGAATCCTAAGCACAGTTCATTGATGGGCCAATGTGACAGATGTGTTTCCAAATGCTAGGTTAATGATGAATTCACAGATATCTGGGATTTTTATTTGCATGGGAACAACTAAATATCAGAGGATGCAAAGTATGCTGGAAATCTAAAATCAAACTAGAAAATCCCTGGACTATACGTACTCAGTAGGTTAGGCACTATATGTAGAAGGAGTTGACATTTCATGTTTAAGAAGGAACTGCAGATGCTGGAAAATCGACGGTAGACAAAAATGCTGGAGAAACTCAGCAGGTGAGTCAGCATCTATGGAGCAAAGGAAATAGGCGACATTTCGGGTCGAGACCCTTCTTCAGACTGGTGTGGGAGTGGGGGCAGCACGAAGAAGAAAGGAAGAGGTGGAGACAATGGGCTGTGGGAGAGCTGGGAAGGGGAAAGAAGGAGAAAGCAGGGACTACCTGAAATTGTTGAAGTCAATGTTCATACCGCTGGGGTGTAAACTTTTTGACATTTCAAGTTGGCGATCTGTTATCAGATGTTTTTAAGTTGCTGACAAGTTTAGGCAAAGCCTAATGCAAGTTTCAGAAACTTCACCTTCTGTTCAACCACATTACAGTCCTCAGGATTCTATATGGATTTCAACAATTTTAGATAACCATCATTTCCTATCTCAGGACTGATCAACTCTGATGAGAAGTTATCCACATGTTTCTCACTTGGATTTGCTACCTGACCTGGTTTTAAACATACTTTATAGCAACTGATGTGTTCTGTGTCACATGATTTCAGCAATTTTGACCTTTCAATTGCTCTCATTCATCTCCCTCCTTTTACACTCCTCCAGGCAGATCACCCACTTTAAAACAGCTTTAATCGCATTTTTGCCACCTGTATTCTCCTGGACTACATTCTATCGCTGATATTCCCCATGTGTTTCTTCACCCCTCTTCTCTGCTATATTAAGTACACTTACTTTTCTAGTTTATTTTTCAGTTCATTTCATCAACCTGAAATGTTAACTTTCTTCTTCTCCCACAGCTGACTTGCTGAGTCATCTTGGCATTTTCAGTTTTTTTGTTTTTAATGCCAGAGCAGTTCCCTCAGGTGTGGCCAACTGCACACAATTATATACAATATACAATAGACTATATGTGATGTAGTAGGCCATTCGGCCCTTCGAGCCAGCACCGCTATTCAATGTGATCATGGCTGATCATCCCCAATCAGCATCCCGTTCCAGCCTTCTCCTCATATTCCCTGACTCCACTATCTTTAAGAGCCCTCTCTAGCTCTCTCTTGAAAGTATCCAGAGAACAGGCCTCCACCACCCTCTGAGGCAGAGAATTCCACACTCACAACTCTCTGTGCGAAAAAGTGTTTCCTCATCTCCATTCTAATGGCTTACCCCTTATTCTTAAACTGTGGCCCCTGGTTCTGGACTCTCCCAACACCGGGAACATGTTTCCTGCCTCTAGCATGTCCAAACCCTTAATAATCTTATATGTTTCAATAAGATACCCTCTCATCCTTCTAAATTCCAGAGTATACAAGCCCAGCCACTCCATTCTCTCAGCATATGACAGTCCCGACATCCCGGGAATTAACCTTGTAAAACTACGCTGCACTCCCTCAATAGAAAGAATGTCCTTCCTCAAATTAGGGGACCAAAACTGCACACAATACTCCAGGTGTGGTCTCACTAGGGCCATGTACAACTGCAGAAGGACTTCTTTGCTCCTATACTCAACTCATCTTGTTACGAAGGCCAACGTGCCATTCACTTTCTTCACTGCCTGCTGTACCTGCATGTTTACTTTCATTGACCGATGAACAAGGACCCCCAGATACCTTTGTACTTCCCCATTTCCTAACTTGACACCATTTAGATAATAATCTGCTTTCCTGTTTTTGCTACCAAAGTGGATAATCTCACATTTATCCACATTAAACTGCATCTGCCATGCATCTGCCCACTCACCCAACCTGTCCAAGTCACCCTGCATTCTCATAGCATCTTCCTCACAGTCCACACTGCCACCCAGCTTTGTGTCATCTGCAAATTTGCTAATGTTACTTTGAATCTCTTCATCTAAATCATGAATGTATATTGTAAATAGCTGCGGTCCCAGCATCGAGCCTTGCGGTTCCCCACTAGCCTTTGCGGAACCCTAATAGCTAATGCTGTCATATCAGATTAGTTCTTTATTGACTAAAGGGAGCTATACTGTCGCATTGAGGTTTTTAACTATACCATCAGAAAAAACATTTGTTAAAGAGGTAAAGAATGATTCAGCAAAGAAAGACATTTGGTGAATAATTCTTGTGTGGTATCTTTAGTAGAACTAATTATTACTAGTTCCCTGCGCTTCTGATATTGTAAAAATGTTGATATGATTTTGCATTTGTTTCATTGGAGACAGTATTGTTACATGAGCGGGATTCTTTAATCCTGGTTTGAAACCCTCCCAAAACAGTGGATGAGAAGCTATAGAAATACTGCCATTCATCTCAGCAGTGGATACAATGATCAAAGGACAATTGATGTATTTGGCAGTTTAAAGAGTAGTACATAAGAAGTAGCTCATTGCTATGAACATTAAATGAATAAGGCCTTACACTCTCTGTGCTATAAAAACAGGGATGTAATGATAAGCCCGCATTTGAAGTATTATGAGCAATTTTGGGCACTGGCACTGGAGAGGTTTCAGAGGAGGTTTACGAGAATGATCCCAGGAATGATTGGGTTAAGATATTATGAACGTTTGACAGCACTTGGCCTGTAATCGCTGGAATTTAGAATGATGAGGGGTGACCTGAATGAAACTTATTGAATACGGAAAGTCCTGGATAAAGTGGATGTGGAGAGGATGTTTCCACAGTTGGAGATTCTAGGACCAGAGGCCACTGGCTCAGAATAAAAGGATGAGCCTTTAGAAAGGAGATGGAAGAATTTCTTTACTTGAAGGATAGTGAATCGGTGGAATTCATTGCCACAGAAGGCTGTGGAGGCCACCAATGGGTATGTTTAAGACAGTGATTGATAGATTCATGATTAGTAAGGGTGTCACAGGTTATGGGGAGAAGGCAGGAGAATGGGGTTGAGAGGAAAAGATAGATCAGCCATGATTGAATGGCAAAGTAGACTTGATGGGCCGAATGGCCTAATTCTGCTCCTATAACATGAACGTAAACCGGAGGATCAAAATTGACAGTTGTACAGCATAAGGTAAGAATTATATTCAATTCTGGGCACCAACAAAAGCAAAATTGCTGAAATGTTTTTAAAGAGTCCTTATTCATACGGCTTTACCAATTAGAATTATAGGATTAGTTATTTTTAGTGTTAAATTAACTATATCACATGTATTGCTGTTAATTGGTGTATGAATCCGTTAAAAATTGAGGGAGAAAAGTAATTATCTGACCATATAGCTTAGACTTTGAATGGCAAACCAGGAAACAATCAGCTTTTATTTAATAATTATACAAACTTTTGCGCAATATTCGGTATTTCTACATGGAATAAATATAAGTCTGTACTTCACAAAGCATGGGAGTGGACTGTTAGAGACTGAGATAAAGCAAGTTCCTATCCAAGGTGGTTTAGACAAATAGAAGGGCAACATTTTTACCAAACTAGGGAAGGAACAAACTAAGCATAAAGCAGTGCACAGGTTGCTTACTGTTGTCAGAGCTGACAGAAATGAATTGCAGGTTGAATACAGAATGTTAGTGGTTAAAGCCCTTCACCAAGACAGAAGAAGAAGTCAAGGAACAATTGGTTTAGGAATCCTATATGAATCTCGGTTAACTCTAGTTGGCAAGGTTATTTTGGATTACTGCTTTGTTGGTAAGCATGAAGGCTAATCTTATCAAAAAATAAACAAATTATGAAACAAATTACCACCGATAGTTGTCCAAATCTGAAAAGGGCAGGGAAGGAACTATTCAATACCCAATTTCTTGTAGACGCTTTTTCCTTTATATATTCAACTTTTAATTGGTTAATTCATTTTCTTTCATTCTCCTTTCAAGCAGTGCTTGCATCCTATATTACAAGATGTGCAAGAACACCTCTTCATATTATCGCTAATTCTTACACCTTAAAATAGTGTCCTGCTGAATGACCTGTCTATAAATAAAATCACTTTTTTTGTCAACTTTAGTCAAACCTTTTTAATGACTTAGAACATATCTACTTTAATAGCAGCACTACCGTCTTTGTCTATAGTAGTCTCACAACTCAAAGACTACTTTAGCAAATCATCCCTGCAATCTCCCCAAGGCCATGATTAACTTAATAAAGTGCCTAGAATAAAACCCATTGCACCACTTGAGATCTAACCACTGCTAAATACAGACTCGATAGATTATCCTCAATCTTGTACTCTATTCCAGCATTAATAGAAATGTTCTTAACTTTGCCTGTCACCTTCAAAGATTTGTGCGTCTATACACCATCCTGTTTCTCAACTTCTACATTTGCGTTTAAATTGTACCCTCCCCTCATTCTTCTTACCAAATTGAAGCATTGCGTATTTTTTGTTAAATTTGCCACAAATCTGCTGAGGTTTACTTGGACTTTGTGTTTTTTTTCTTTCCCAATGTCTTCAGTTTTCAAAATCACTTTGCCATTTATTATCTGAATTCTTAAGGGGTTGGACAGGCTAGATGCAGGAAGATTGTTCCCGATGTTGGGGAAGTCCAGGACAAGAGGTCACAGTTTAAGGATAAGGGGGAAATCTTTTAGGACCGAGATGAAGAAAACATTGTTCACACAGAGAGTGGTGAATCTCTGGAATTCTCTGCCACAGAAGGTAATTGAGGCCAGTTCATTGGCTATATTTAAGAGGGAGTTAGATGTGGCCCTTGTGGCTAAAAGGATCAGGGGGTATGGAGAGAAGGCAGGTACAGGATATTGAGTTGGATGATCAGCCATGATCATATTGAATGGCGGTGCAGGCTCGAAGGGCCGAATGGCCTACTCCTGCACCTATTTTCTATGTTTTTATTCACTGATTTAACTCCCTACTTTATGCACAAAACAGTATTTTCTGTCATCCACCAACATAATTAATTTTATTATCCCTATACTCAATTATGCAAGGTAATCCTAATATCACAACCTATGAGCATTAACTTTTAACTATTTCCCTAGCTACTAGAAGTGACAGAAACTTTCCCCCTTAGTTTGGCAGTTTAGAATAGTGAGAAGCTTGGATAGAGTGGATGTGGAGAGGATGTTTCCACTAGTGGACGAGTCTAGGTCATAGCCTCAGAATCAAAGGACGTTCTTTTAGGAAAGATGAGGAGGAATTTCTTGTCAGAGGGTGGGAATCTGTGGAATTCTTTACAACAGAAGACTGTGGAGGCCAAGTTAGTGGATATATTTAAGGCAGAGATAGATAGATTCTTGATTAGTACAGGTGTCAGGGGTTATGGGGTGAAGGCAGGAGAATGTGGTTAGGAGGGAGAGATAGTTCAGCCATGATTGAATGGCGGAGTGAGCTTGATGAGCCGAATGGCCGAATTCTGCTCCTATCACTTATGATCTTCCCACATGAACCACTGTATCTGGGCTGTTCCATCCCTCAATATGTTCTGCAACCTCTCCAGATCACTGACTGCAGAAACAAGGGCATCGTTGCCGTCTCCTTCAACAATACCTGCTGGATTTCATCTGTATGATATTACAGAGCCAGAGTTTTAATTGATTTTACTATTGATAAACACAGATAATAGCTTCAAGCCACATGAAATTCTAAGGTGTCTTTACATCAGGAAAGGAAGTAGGTTCTATTTTTGGAATTTACAGTTATGAATCAGCTATCAGATTGCCTGGAAATCGTTAAGCGTATCTTAAAATCTTACTCTTTCGATTATAATTATCTCTGGATAATTATAGAAAAGGTCAAATGAGTTTTGAAAATGATTGTAAATATGACTTTGGTTGTATGGACAGTGTGCCACAATATTACATTTACACTTGTCCTTCACAACAAAAGTTCAATTAAAGTATTGACTGCAGAAGACAACACATAAAAGCCACAACGTTGAACATATTGTATGTGAAACCGGGAACGAACTTCTACTACCATGTACTCCTTGAAAATTGCATTTATTTGTGTTCACGACTGGAGATGTGCATATCATCGGAAGATGTTTAATGCGATGATACCCTTCAGCATAATTTTCATTACTCATACTTCATGAAACTGCAAAATAAGAAATGCATTGACAGCCAATTTTAAATGGAAACTGCAAATGTTATGTAATCAGAACAGATTATTTACTGGACATTGCAAGTTTCCATTTCTCACCATCCTCCTCCCCTATTGCAGGTGTTGATGCTACCAAGTGCAGTGTTGGTTACTCTGTTATCAATTGCCTTGAAAAGATACCAATTCTGGTACAATATAGTAATGCTCATCCACTCATCTCGACAGGCTTTCAGATAACAATAATGGTCTGATATATGTCATCTCGTGCAAGAATGCTCAAGATAGTTGCACCATCCATATGGACAATCCCAAAGTGCTTTTTAACTTAAGAGCCTGTCCCACGAGCATGCGACAAGCGCGACCTAACATGGTCACTTGAACTGTACGGCCTCGCGGGGCCGGTACCACTTCGATCGCCGTAGCCGCATGGAGTTGTGCGGAGCTGGTCCCAACATCGCGCGGGGCTCCGAAAAACTGACACTGTCCAAAAATTCCGCGCGACAACGGCCTGCCGGCCCGCAGCCGCATTGAGGACGTACGCACCGCCTCGACGGGCGTGCGCAGTGTCTCAACACCATATGCAGTGTCTTGACGCCGTACGCAGCGACTTGACGGCGTACGCCTAGCGCGAACTTCCCGCGGACTTCGCTCGAACTTCACGTCAACTTGCACGGGATAACTCGACCTCCTCGCGGCCCCCGCTTCCGGTTTGGTCGCGCTCACCACATGCAGTCGCATGCTGGAGGGACCGGCCCTGTACGGGGACCACTCGACCTCCACGCGGCCCCCTCTTCCGGTTTGGTCGCGCTTGCCGCATGCAGTCGCATGCTCGTGGGACAGGCCCTTTACCCTTCAGTCACTTGCTCTCCCTCGTTCCCCAAGAGGAGATCAAGTACTGCACTCTCTCTAGTAGGACCCTTTATATATTGATTAAGGAAGCGTTTCTGAACACATTTATCAAATTGCACCCTGTTCAAGCCTTTTGCACTGCAGGCGACCAAATTAAGATTAGGGATCTTTAAGTCTCTCACCAATGCTACCCAATCTTTCCTGCAGCTATCTGCAATATATTCCTGTGCATCTGTTCCTTGAATTCCCATTGACTGTTTGGGGGGGGGGTTGTAATATTTTCACCAAAGTGATCCTTTCTCGTTTTAGGCTGTGGGCCGAGGAGCTTTTTTGTTCAAGTTCGTGACCCAATCACGGAACTGCCTGAATTTTTTAACATATTGTGTAAAAATATTATATAAATCATACCTGAAACTCGTCAAGACCAAAACCTGCACATATTTTAAAAATATGAGAAAAACTTCCAATTTTCCAAGTAGTAATTGTCCAATCAATGCACGTTTGACATTGAGTTCGGACCAGTGGGTGCTACGAGGGATCGGTCAGGCTGTCGGTAGGCCGATGTTGCAGCGCGCGAGCGGGCCATCTGACGGAGCTGGCGCTATGGTGGTGCTGAAGGTCGCTCAAGGTATCTAATATCTTTGCTCATCACCAGTAAAGTGTCCAGGTGAGTGAGGGGAGACCCGCTACTCGTCCCGCTCGACGGCCTGAGGATAGAGTTGGGGGCGGAGTCGGGGCTGGAGGTGAGGTTGGGACAGGGTGATACAGTTGCCTTGTGGTCTTCTCCGGACCACCCTGGGTACAGGAGCAGGAGGGGTGCAGTGCGGAGCGGAGCCGCCTGGGTTGCGGCTCAGTGGGAGACCTCCGCCAGAGGGTCGTGCTCCCCTGGTGCCGGTGTCTCTTCACCTCTTGTGTTCACGTATCCAGCTTATCCTCTGGAACGAACTGCAATGCACCCAGATCCCCATGCGTGCATCTCACAATCGCCTGACCCGCTGAGCTACTCCAGCGTTTTGTGTCTATTGTCAGGGTAGAATGTCAGAGATGTTGCCTGACCCGCCGAGTTACCTCAGCATTTTGTGGGTATATCTTCGGTGTAAACCAGCATCTGCAGTTCCTTCCTACACACTTGATATCTACCCTGTAACTCCCAGTGATGTCACCGCTCATTCTCCTAAACTTGAGACAGTTCAGGCTGGAGTTAGTCTGTCGCTGCAGGAATCAATGTGAAAAACCTTCCCTGCACTTCCTCATTCACAACCACATGCGTTCTTGGACTTATTCCTGTTGTGGTCTAGTATCTTTGGTGGTGCTCCCCACCATCATCACTACGATGATCAAGAAGGGCATGCTGACCGAGGTGGACGCGCTGCAGGGCCACACGTACGGAGCCCGCAGCCGGTCCCAAAGGGGCTGCACCTCCAGCGGTGGGCAGCTCTGGAAGGGGGGCGAGTTAGGGTTAGGCATTTTCCTGTCAGCGGAAGATGCCTTAGCCTTCCCCCAGCCTGGTACTGGCCCAAGTCCCACTATGGCCGTGACCCCCACTCTGCACACTGGCAGTCAGTGGGGTTCAGTAAATGGGGGAACCCAGAGGAACTGCCCTCACCCATTAATTAGGCAGGTTCAGGAGTCAGACCTCTGCGGCAGTCTCATTCAAAAAACACACTCACAATTATATTCATTATATTATTTTTATATAATATAATTAAACATAATTATATATGATTAGATGGCGCTTACTTTTTTGATCTCATTTTCTAATTAGTTTAATTAATTAATGTGCAACTTTTATCACTGACGAGTTATGAAGGGGTTGTCCTACTTTGGCGACCTAATTGGCGAGTTTAGAAGAGTTTAGGAGAATTTGAAAAAATGTCTTGTTAAAGACCTCCTTCGACTATGCTGAAGACCTCCTTCGACTATGTTGAAGACTAGCTACAACTAGCTACCTGAAAATTGGACACCGAATAGTGGAGAGTGAAGACGACCTCCCTTCGACTATGATGAAGTGTATCTACGACTACCATCGACTACCCTTGATTACCTACGACTAACATGCTGACCGACAACAACCTACTACGACCAAACCTACGAGTAAAAAAAGTATCGATTTTTTCTATGGCGATCTTTTTTTACTCGCGGGCATTTTTCACCATGTTGAAAAATACGGCGGGACCTAGCTGAGGCCTCGATAACACGGGGACTACTCTCGAGCATGAAGGAGACTTACAAAGACCTCCTCTGACCTTGTTTCAACCATGCTGCGACTATGAGTCGAGGTTTTGATGCTAGGCCCACAGCCTCTTTCTAAGCTCTACCTATGTAACCTCACTGAACATTCCCACGAATATCCTCTCTGTACACTATTGTTAAATCCTCCCTCATCAAAAAGGCAACTCCACGTCTTACCTCTGCCTTTATTACACCTGTAGCATCTGTACCCGGGAACATTAAGCTGGTAGTCCTGTCCTTCTCTCAGCCATGTTTCTGTTATGGCTATGATGACCCCCCCCCCCCACCCCAGAAGGGGGGCGAGTTAGGGTTAGACATTTTCCTGTCAGTGGAAGATGCCTTCGCCTTCCCCCAGCCTGGCACTGCTCCAGTCCCACTATTGTTTTGTTTTATATCAATTTATATTGATATGAAACAAAACACCAGCCAGCATCTCTGGTACCACAATCCCTTTTCTCCCCAAGTTAATCATGATATACTGGGGGAACATTGATATTAATGTTATCTGTGCCAGCAATTATAAAACTGTAAGCAAGCTCATGGGTTACACTAATATCTTTGATTCAGAAATCCATAGGCACAGTTGCAATTCTGGGTAAGTTCTTCATTGTTACCGTTGCCAACTTGCAGATACCAAAATATGACCCTGCATGCTTGTCCTGATATATACCAAACATGGCATTATTTGAAGAACAGACAAGTAATCTTAAAGTTCTGGCTTGGTATCCTGCCCAGACTGGATATATTCCTGAGAAGTTTCATCACATGGCTTCCCACCCTCAATATTTAATGTATCCCTATTCATGGCACTGCTTTGCACCAACTCATAACCCACATAATAGGTGCATTTATCCATTTAAAATCACTAAAGTAATTTTTATATTAACTAATATATATGAATGTAATTGAAAAAACACAACTTTAAACACATCTATATTTTTTCCTCTGGTTGTCAACAGCAGTGATATAGAGATTGGCCTTTAGAATGTACTAATTAATCAGACTTGCATAAGCCAGAAAAATGACAGTATCTTGAGAATTAACGTATTGTGAATAGCAGACAGAAAATCATTTAAAATATAAAATATGTGCAGAAATAAGTTGATGCCAATTCAAAACTTCCACCCATTTTGGCAATATAGATCTTTTCTCTTGTACACAAAATAAAATTGGAGAGTTCGCATTAACAGTCGGTCAATTGTTACTAGAGCTGATCTTTAGAACTGAAGTTTGTGCATGCAGCAAAATTAAGCCACTCGATTAAAAAAAAGAAACACATGCCTCAAAATAAAAATCAAAACAGAAATCTACCAACTAGGCTGAGATGCCATCCTCGCCATGTAGTCCATGGCAAACTCCAAAGCATCTGTTCTTTCCGGAAACAATACACAGAACATAGAAAGTACTCCCAGGTTGTTGCCATAGATTTCATTCCATCGAGCACTAAAACGTTTGGGATCCCAGGGCGGTAGGTATTCCTTTGGATTTGATAGCATGATCTGTACAGCATCCCAAATATTGTCCGCAATGTGCCGGTGAGTACTTTTTGCCTTGAGTCGCAGATCCTGCACATCTCCTTGATTGAAGTACAGCATGGGGTGACCATCATAATTCCCATTCATAAAGTGGATGCTGCCACCAGGTTTCTCACTTGCAGCAGGTGCCAATAGGGAGAAGAGATTTATGAAAAATATGACTGGTACTCCATGTGTATATGTCTTCATTGTGGCATCAGGTCCCCAAATCCCACTTCCAGCCAAATCATCTTCAACAACCCTGGAAAACAAAAACAAAAATACACATCACAAATCAATTATTATAACTCCAAACTCATGAATGATGGCAAGATTGGGATTCCACCCATGCATAAATAAGCCTGACAACCATTGATGCTTAGAAACTGAAGAATGGCCCCGACCTGAAACGTCACCCATTCCTTCTCTCCAGAGATGCTGGCTGTCCCGCTGAGTTACTCCAGCATTTTGTGTCTTTCTTCGATGCAAATCAGCATCTGCAGTTACCTCTTACACATTGATGCTTAGAAATCGAAATACCAGTGCCTTATATGGCACATTATTCAGGAGTAGTCAGTTGCTTCATGTTGGGAAGGAAGAAAGTTGGAATGGGTTGAAAGTTTAAGAAATACACTAATCGTGAAAAAAACAAAACAAATTCCAGTTTTCAGCAGGGTGGTATAAAATAAAAGTGAACGTTAGTGCAAAATCATTACTCACAGGCAAGTATGGTTTCTGAGATAGAGGTTGTTTCATATTATTAAAATGACAAGGAAGGTTGTGTTTCTGGCCAATACTATTCTTCAATTTGGTCTGACCGAATCACACAATTTGGAGGTCCTAAAAGCCTCTTAGCAGAAATGCACTACAGAGACCATAACCAAGCCTTTGTCTAATCTACCATTACAGCACAAAGGTGATCGATGTACATACTTTGCGATGTTGAAAAACGAGACAAAGATATAAGAATCGATTTTTCTTTTGAGTTTATTTATTCACAAGATGAAAATGTTGTTCCAATTTTCAATTAAAAAATGCAAATTCTCTTATTTAATTATGTGGATTGAATCAATTAAATTCGAATCCATAATCCATCCATAAACATTAATCTCCTTCTGTCTTCCATTGACTAACATTCAAAATTATCAGATGAAATCTTATACTGAAAATTACTCTCACATGCTCATCAACTTCCCTTTATTTATTATGTCACTTAAAGTGATAGTTTACAGTAGGCAATTGTTGAAGATGGAAGAACCTGGAGGCCCTTCCAGAAGGTCACAGCAAGAATATGCATGCTTCATCTAGACTTCAAGCTACATATAGATTGGGCGAACCAAATTGGTAACAATGCTGAGGAGGATTTCCTGGAATGTATACGGGATGGGTTTTTAAACCAATATGTAGAGAACCCGACTAGAGGGCAGGCCATCCTAGGGGGTTTTGTGTAATGAGGAAGGGTTAGTCAGCGATCTTGTTGTGCAAGGCCCCTTGGGCAAAAGTGACCACAGCGATGGTGAAATTCTGCATTAGGATGGAGAGTGACACGGTTAATTCAGAGACGAAGGTCCTGAACTTGAATAAAGGAGACTTAAGGTATAAGATGGGAATTGGATATGATAGACTGGCAAACTATACTTAAAAGATTGCCAGTGGAGATACAACGGCAAAGATTTAAAGAGCGCATGGATGAACTCCAGAAATTGTTCATCCCTGTCTGGCGAAAAAATAAAACTGGGAAGGCGGCTCAACCGTCGCTGACGAGGGAAGTCAAGGATAGTGTTAGATCCAAGGAAGAGGCATATAAATTGGCCAGAAGAAGCAGCAAACCAGGACTGGGAGAAATTTAGAACTCAACAGAGGAGGACAAAGGGGTTAATTAAAAGGGGGGAAAAAAGAGCATGAAAGAAAGTTTGCGGGAAATATAAAAACTGACTGTGAAAGTTTCCTTGGGTATGTAAAAAGTAAAAGATTAGCGAAGGTGAATGTAGGTCCCTTGCAGTCAGAGACAGGTGAATTTATAATGGGAAACAAGGAAATGGCAGAACAGTTAAACAAAGACACTAAGGAAGACACAAACAATCTCCCGGAAATACTAGGGGACCGAGGACTAGCGGGAGGGAGAAACTGAAGGGAATCTACATTAGTCAGAAAATGGTGTTAGGTAAACTGTTGGGAATGAAGGCAGATAAATCCCCAGGGCCTGATGATCTGCATCCCAGAGTACTCAAGGAGGTGGCCCTAGAAATCATGGATGCATTGGTTATAATTTTCCAATGTTCTTTTGACTATGAATCAGTTCCTGTGGAATGGAGTGTAGCCAATGTAACTACACTTTTTAAGGAGAGAGAGGGAAGAAAACGAGGAATTATAAACCAGTTAGCCTTACATCGGTAGTGGAGAAGATGCTGGAGTCGATTAATAAAGATGTTATAACCGCGCATTTGTAAAGCGGTCTAAGTCAGCATGGATTTATGAAGGGGAAATCATGCTTGACTAATCTTTTGGAATTTTTTGAGGATGTAACAAGTAGAATGGGTAAGGGAAAGCCAGTGGATGTGGTGTATCTGAACTTTCAAAAAGCCTTTGACAAGGTCCCACATAAGGGATTAGTGTGCAAAATTAGAACATATGGTATTGGGGGTAGGGTATTGACATGGATAGAGAGCTGGTTAGCAGACAGGAAGCAAAGAGTAGGAAATAACGGGTCATTTTCAGAATGGCAGGCATGATTTGTGAGGTGCTGCAAGGTTTGGTGCTAGGACCCCAGTTATTTACAATATATATTAACGATTTAGAAGAGGGAATTAAATGTGACATCTCCAAGTTTGCGGATGATACAAAGCTGGGTGGCAGTGTGATCTACGATGAGGATGCAATGAGGCTGCAGGGCGACGTGGCCAGGGTGCGTGAGTGGGCAGATGCATGGCAGATGCAATATAATGTGGATAAATGTAAGGTTATCCACTTTGGTGGCAAGAACAGGAAGGCAGATTATTATCTGAATGGTGTCAGATTAGGAAAAGGGGAGGTGCAATGATCCCTGGATGTGCTTGTACATCTGTCACTGAAAATAAACATGCAGGTAGAGCAGGCGGTGAAGAAAGCTAATAAAGTTGGTCTGCGAGAGGATTTGAGTTCAGGAGCAAGGAGGTCCTACTGCAGTCGTACAGGGCCCTGGTGAGATCGCACCTGGAGTATAGTGTGCAATTTTGGTCTCCTAATTTGAGGAAGGACATTATTGCTATTGAGGGAGTGCAGTGCAGGTTCACCAGGTTAATTCCCGGGATGGCAGGACTGATATATGATGAAAGAATGGGTCGACTGGGCTTGTGTTCGCTGGAATTTAGAAGGATGAGAGGGATTCTTATAGAAACATGTACAATTCTTAGAGGATTGGACAGGGTAGATGCAAGAAAAATGTTCCCGATGTTGGGGTAGTCCAGAACCAGGGGTCACAGTTTAAGAATAAGGGGTAGGCCATTTAGGACTGAAATGAGGAAAAACGTTTTCACCCAGAGAGTTGTGAATCTGTGAAATTCTCTGCCACAGAAAGCAGTGGAGGCCAATTCACTGAATGTTTTCAAGAGAGAGTTAGATTTAGATCTTAGGGCTAAGGGAATCAAGGGATATGGGGAGAAAGCTGGGACAGGGTACTGATTTTGGATGATTAGCCATGATCATATTGAATGGCGGTGCTGGCTCGAAGAATCGAATGGCCTACTCCTGCACCTATTTTCTATGTTTCTATGTAGACATCCACTGAAAAGGATGGATTTATTTTTTTTACAAATTTACCACAAAAACATCAGTCAAAAACTCTGTATCAAATCCATGAAGTTTGCATCATGTTAACTAGCCTGGGGCTTCAACCCACTAATGAACAAGAAGAAACCTTTGATAATATTGTTATGTTTGTCAATTCTGGCAAACATTCATAAAAAACAGAACGAGAAAGTTAAAAATTATGGAATAATGCAGCACGGAGGAACTCATTCACCCCATCTGGTCTCAGGCATCTCTTCAAAATCTTTTCCAGCACTATAGATCAGTAGATTTATCCTTTTCAACTGATCATCCAATTTCACTCTGAAAATTACTACCGAACCTGCTTCCATTACACTTTCAAGCTGTGCATGCCAGATCCAGTGGACAGTGTATTAGGAATTCTGGTGCCCAGGTTAAAAAGGTCCTAAAAATAACATTAAGGCAGGAGCAGATAATTAAACGCCGTTCTTTGTGAGATGCTGTCATTGCAAAAGAGTTGCATTGGTACCGATGTTAAACTTTAAATAATAGAAATATGAAATATGTTCAGATACATTACTGAAAGGGCTGTAAACAAAAGTATTATATGTATAGAAATTATTATAAGGTCCATTAAAAAATATCTGTGGTTGGACCCCAATTTGTATACATTGACAAAGCACTCATCTGCATCAAGAGGATAACATAACCTAAGTGAAAGCTAAAGTCTCTGGAGAGCACACCATAGTGGCACAGGATTGCATAGTAAAATTGCCAACCTGTCTTCACTGGGAAAATTAAAAAAAAAAAGCAATGCCAATGAACAGATAAATAATTTGTTAATAACAGTGTGTGGAAGGTCACATTAAGCGTAGGCACACAAGACTGCAAATTGTGGAGCCTGCAACAAAAAACAAACAAACGCGCAACTTGAATAATTCAGCGTATGACAGCGTCTATGGATGAAGGATCTCAAGCTAAAACATCAGATGCTCATTCTCCTCCACCTGACAAGTTCCTCCAGCTGCTCTATTTTTTTGGCGCCAGAAGTTTTTTGCATCTGCTCATCATGTTATCTCCCACACTGATGTACCAATAAAACAATCCTGCTTGCTTGAATGACGTTTGATTTTTACCCCCACCAGATTTGATGAGCAAGTAGACAGCACATCATGGGAACAATTACATTGTCAAGAACATTATTTTCTGTTCATATCCTTCTGTGGATCAATTTTACAAAGGATAGGTCACTGCATGCCTTTTTAGCTGGCATATAAAATATTTATCCATCGCACGTATTCTAGAAAGAAAGTGAACTTTCCAATAAAGTATAAAACTTTGAATCAGAAAAAAATCAGAATCAGAAAAAAAGAGTTTCCTTGGGTATTGGATTCCCTTGTATGGGAAGAGAATGTATTTTGATCATGGAGCACAGTACGGGTACTGATTGGGAATGATCAGCCATGATCACATTGAATGGCGGTGCTGGCTCGAAGGGCCAAATGGCCTACTCCTGTACCTGTCGTCTATTGTCTATTAGCAGAAACATGTAAGGAGGTGAAGTTGACAAAATAACACAACTTCTCAAAAACCTTCTGAATTTAAGCAAGAGGTAAATATACCAGTTTTTATATCTGATCTGTGTTATATCCAATCATAGCCAAAACATCAGTAGAGATTTTACAAATGCACCAAATACCACTTGGTTCAGATAGACAAATGAAGTCAAATGCACTCACAGGCTGAGTGTTACATGGAAATATAAGTTCAACCACCATGACATTAATTTTACGCAAACTCAAATTTGAAAACGAGTATTGAGCACCTGGATCTATCGAGATCTTCTCTCAAAAGATCTGCCTAGAAAAAAGTGAAATGTATGAAGTTATCATATGGTGTGCGGTGAAAAGGTCTAGCAGCCCTGCTCAACGACTTTCAGCCACTGACTTGCTCAAACACACCCTTGCCTCTTGGTCTCCAGTAAAACTCCATCAAACCATTATTTGTGTCCTGAAGTCTAAGGGACACAGATTTTAATGGGCAAGGCTCCAAACTCATTTAGCAATTCGTTGCCAGATCTGACTGGACAGCATAGAAACTCCTGTTTTCAACTGCTGAAATTGTTTTCTGCACAGCTAGGTTTGTTTTGGAAAGATAACCCTCAACTTTTTCTGCTGCAAACTGTTTTTTTTAGATTCTTCACCATCTCCACTTTGAAATAAAACTATTTCCCATGAGTTCATGACTGCCCAGTCTGCTGATTTGCATTGTTCCCATAAAAGTCAAACTTGTGATGCTCACCACATTCCTGGCCCTTAGAGGAACTTGAATCCTTTTATTTCTCTTCTGGCTGCCAAAACCTTCTGCAAGTTCCCTTTGATCCAAGACCTACTTCCGGCTCAGTCAACCCATATCTCACAAAACTGGTGATTGCCCAAGTTCGGTTATGCCCCTGTCCCACTTAGGAAACCTGATCGGAAATCTCTGGTGACCTTGCGCCCCACCCAAGGTTTCCGTGAGGTTCCCAGAGGTTTTGGTCACTCTCCCTAATGGTCGAAAGTGGTTTCCACGTAGTCGAGGCTTCTTCTATGTTCCTGCAATTATTTCAACAAAATCAAAACTGGCCTCAACTAAAAATAGGTTGCCGTTTGGTCGAAGCCAGTGGAGTGGGGTCGCTATTTACTTACAGGCAGTCGAAGGCAATCTCCTTCGCTGACCGGACATTTTGATTGGCTCATTGGAGTTTTCAGCAAAGATCCTATAGGATCTTTGGTTTTCAGGACCTAGAAGATCCGCCGGAAGATAAAATGCCCGCTAACTTTATTAAACTTCTTAAAACTGTCTCCACTCCTTCTCCCCCATTCTTTCCCCCTCTCTCCCTCCCTCCCACGCTCTCTAAAGAACTTAATGTGCTGTGGCAGCCGTTTAGCTGCCTCTTCATCGCGCAGACAACGCTCCTCCGTTGTCCCTGGCCCCCACCTTCGCGATGTGTGTGTGGTCGGTAGCAAAGTCCCTGTAGGATCTTCAGTCGAGGCTTTCCAGGCGAGTGACCAAAACCTCTGGCGACTCATGGAAACCTTGGGTGGGGCGCAAGGTCACCAGAGGTTTCCGTTCAGGTTTCCTAAGTGGGACAGGGGCATTAGGCTGCAATTGGAGTACTGCATGCAGTTCTGCATACCCCATTACAGGAAGGATGTGAAGGCTTTGGAGACTGTGCAGAAGAGCTTTACCAAACCGATGCATGGATTAGAGGATATTAGCTGTAAGGAGAGCTTGGACAGACTTTAATTATTTTCTTTAAGATGCTGGAGGTTGAGATGAGACCTGATAGAAATATATAGGATAGACATATCATTTTTACCAGAAAGGAAATATCAGATTAGAGGGCATAGTTTTCAGGTGAGAAGGGCAAAGAATCTTTACATTTTTTTTAGTTTGTCCAAAGTATGTTTTAGTGTTTCTCTGCATGTCATGTGTGGGGGGGGAAAGAGGCGGAAACCGTTTTCAGTTACCTACCTCGACAGAGAGGCGACTTTCTTCCTTGTCGCTTCTTCGCCCCCCTCCCGGCGGACTTACAGCTGGTTTGGAGCAGCCTCTCCTGGAGTCGGGCCCTGACCACGGGTGAACAAGGGAGGAGGAGGAGGAGGACCGTCTGAACTGTATTGCCTTCCACCACAGTGAAGAATGCTGTGGTGGATGTCTGAGTTGAATGATGTTGTGTATTATGTCCTTTTTTAATTGTAAGGCTGCATGGTAAATCACATTTCACTGCACCTTGTGGTGTCAAATACATTTGAACTTGAACTTAAAAGAGGTGCTCGGGGAAGGTATTTTTTCTTGCACACAGAAGTTAGCAGCTACCAAGAACACGCTGTTGGATGGTGGAGGAGCTAGATATGAGAGTGGCGGGCAAGAGACTTTTAGATAGGCACAGAGGAGGAATATGGATCAGGAAGATGAGATAAGCTTAGCTTGGCACTATGTATGTCACAGGTGTTATGGGTCATAGGAGCTGCTCCTGTGCTGTACTGTGCTCTAAACCTGCCTCTATATCAACTGATTTTTTAAAATGTTTTTCTTCTGCTCAGGTATTGTTCCACTCTCCTTTGTCACCTAACAATATTCTCCACAAAAAACAAGCATGATCCTTCTATCCTTGTAAACGACTAGCTCAATTGCCAGCTTATCCTTTCTTCAGCAAAAAATTCAGATTTTGTAAGCTTCCTGGATTTCTCCCCATCTTTTTCAGTACCAACTGTAGATTTAAACTGTCCTGTCACAGCACCAAAAGCAGCTTCAGTCAGAATCAGTGGAACTCAATAGATAATGAAATTATGAGAAGAAAGTAACCTTAATATCAAGATTCTGTAAAAGCTGCTGCATGCCAAAATTAGTGAATATTTTTGGTGTCCACCATCACACGCGTAACACCAGCATTTTGCCGTAGCTATATTTCCATCAAATTATGTACCTGCAGTCTCTTGTTATGTATGGACAATTATTTCCATAAAGTTTATTCAAAACATGTGAAAGAAATTACACAAAAAGCAAATACTGGAAGAAACAGCTACTTTCATTTGGTGCCCAACATTGGACATTGTGTAACACGCATAACGCATGTTTCAGTAGATACCAGGAATATTGCTCATTTGGTCACATACTCCATGTTTATAGCAAGAAAGTACATTTGTATGTTGAAAAACAGCAAAAGTGAAGAAATCATCTATCATGCTTTAGAAAAAAAAGACTTTCTAAATTTCATGTAACGGTTGTTATGGTGGACACCAAGCATAAAGTGTAAAAAAACACATAGAACGCATGTTCCTACAGGGAATTTTGTTCATTAATGAAATTTTCTCAAATTTCATGAACTATCCCTCCCTGTCATGTACTGCCGCTTTGAGGGTTTTTGATTAATCTGAATCATGTTAAAATAATTTATTTGTGAACTTCAGTTTTATGTATGATGTAACACTTTTTGTACCCAGTATTGTAAAAACACACATTGAATGGTGGTGCTGGCCTGAAGGGCCGAATGGCCTACTCCTGCACCTATTTTTCCATGTTTCTATGTTCCTAACACTCCTCTGCAAGATCATTTGAAAAAAGTGTTTGGTTTAGTTTATTGTCACAGTGAAAAGCTTTTGTTGCGTGCTAACTATCCTTAGCATACATGATGAAGCTCAAGCTTCTTATCTTTTTGTTCACTCTATTGCCCATACATTGTCGCCACATCAGGGCTATAATGTAGCGATCTCATCCATTTGGTTCCAGTCAAAAACTCCATTCCTGGTTTCCTAATTAAATCTCACTCTGATAAATGACGAACCAGAGTGTAACTTTACATCACCCAGTGTGGATGTTTGGTCTCCAAATTCATGCCATCTCCAAGAAAACTCCATCCTCATCCCACAACATCTCGTAAAACTAGACCTTCCCCAGAGCAACTGTTTTGGAAACTATATGTTGCTCATTTTAACATTCAAACATAACTTCTTCAACTCTCCCAGGTGGTCTTTTTGCTCCTGCTGTCCATAAATGAAGGTCTTATAAAACTGTGCGGTCCTGTTCTAATTCACAGTCCTTTTTATCCACGGTTCCTTTGCTTTCTGACTCAGTTAAATAGGAGCCCTGTTTTTGTTTTAAAGTGCTTTCAAATCCCTCCAAAATCTGGTCCCTTATTACTTCCATAATCTTCTCCAACCCTACAAATATATCACCTCTACTCTCATTCAATCTTCATGACCATCCCATTAACAAGTCCATCACTGACTGCCATGCCTTCAGCTACCAATGCCCCATCCCTAACCCTCCACTAAACAGATCCTTCTGCCTCCTTAAAGATATCCCGTAAATCCAACCTCTTTGCCTCAGTGCATCTCAGTGCAAATTTTTTCGGGGGGGTGGGGGAAAGAAATCCAATTTCTTCTGCTTATCTTTCTGCACAAGGTAGCTGCCAGAAATAGTTAGTCTTAAGGAAGCACTTTAAATATATTTAAGAAGGAACTGCAGATGCTGGAAGATCGAAGGTACACAAAAATGCTGGAGAAACTCAGCGGGTGTAGCAGCATCTATGGAGCGAAGGAAATAGGTGACGTTTCGGGCCAAAACCCTTCTAGAGACACCCTCAACAACTTTAGGTTTGACTCCTCCCATTCCCTCCAAACACAAGGCGTAGCTATGGGCACACGCATGGGCCCCAGCTACACCTGCCTCTTTGTCGGGTACGTCGAACAATCCTTGTTCAATACGTACCAGGGCCCCATCCCCGACCTCTACCTCCGTTACATTGACGACTGCTTTGAGGCCACCTCTTGCACCCACACACAACTGACTGACTTCATCCACTTCACCACCAACTTCCATCCAGCACTCCAATACACCTGGACCATTTCCGACACTTCCCTACCATTCCTTGACCTCACCATCTCCATCGCAGGGGACAGACTTCTGACCGACATACACTACAAACCAACTGACTCACATGGCTATCTGGACTACACGTCTTCCCACCCTGCCCCCTGTAAAGACTCCATCCCCTACTCCCAATTCCTCCGTCTACGCCACATCTGTTCCCAGCATGAGATGTTCCACTCCAGGGCATCAGAAATGTCCTAGCTCTTCAGGGAATGGGGATTCCCCACCTCCACCATAGATGAGGCTCGCAACAGGGTCTCTTCCATACCCCGCAACACTGCTCTCTCTCCCCATCCCCGCACTCGCAACAAGGGCAGAGTCCCCTTTTACTAGTCCTCACCTTTCACCCCACCATCCGGCAAATACAACAAATAATCCTCCGCCATTTCCGCCACCTCCAATGTGACCCCACCACTCGCCACATCTTCCCATTTCCCCCCATGTCTGCCTTCCACAAAGACCGCTCCCTCCGCAACTCCCTTGTCAATTCTTCCCTTCACTCCCGTACCACCCCCGCCCCGGGCACTTTCCATTGCAACCGCAAGAAATGCAACACCTGTCCCTTCACCTCCCCCCTCGACTCCATTCAAGGACCCAAGCAGTCGTTCCAGGTACGACAAAGGTTCACCTGTATCTCCTCCAACCTCATCTACTGCATCCGCTGCTCTAGATGTCAGCTGATCTACATCGGTGAGACTAAGCGGAGGTTGGGCGATCGTTTCGCCTAACACCTCCGCTCAGTCCGCAATAACCTACCTGAACTCCTGATGGCGCAGCACTTCAACTCCCCCTCCCATTCCCAATCCGATCTCTCTGTCCTGGGTCTCCTCTATTGCCAGAGTGAGCAACACCGGAAATTGGAGGAACAGCACCTCATATTCCGCCTGGGTAGCTTGCGTCCGGATGGCATGAACATTGAATTCTCCCAATTTTGCTAGCCCTTGCTGTCTCCTCCCCTTCCTTAACCCTCGATCGGTCTCCTCCCATCCCCCAGCCCTCGGGCTCCTCCTCCTCCCTTTTTCCTTCCTTCTCCCCCCCCCCCCCATCAGTCTGAAGAAGGGTTTCGGCCCGAAACGTCATCTATTTCCTTCGCTCCATAGATGCTACTGCACCCGCTGAGTTTCTCCAGCATTTTTGTGTACCGTAAATATATTTATGCTGTTTGAACATTAAAATGTATATTAACAAATACAGCCTTTGTCCATCTCAGGCTAATAAATGTCTTGGAAATGTCAACATCATTTTGGATTTCAATTGTGGTTAAAACTGAAACAAATTAATAATTTTAAGACATGCAAATTAACTGAAAGACTCACCTCACTCCCTTGGTGCTGCTCCTGTCTACTGAAGCGCATGATTTGGACAGATTCCCAAGTTCAGATGGTGAAATGCCGGGGAACAGCCATCACGTTTTGAACTACCATTTTCGCAAGTAGATGTGTGAAGACTATAAACTTGTTCACACTTCCATGGAGAAATTATGGAAGTTTCAATAATGTGATGCTCCAAAAAGCTGTATGAATAGATTACGATTAAAAAAACCTCACAGCTCTGTTGCTGTGATTAACTCCACTCAGTCAAAACAGCTCTTTTAGTTTACTTTAGAGATACAGCACGGAAACAGCCCTTTTGGCCCACAAAGTCCATGCCGACCAGTGATCCCCATCCGATTAGCATTATCCTGCACACTAGAGACAAATTGCAGTCTTTACTGAAGCCATTTAATGTACAAACCTGTTCGTCTTTGGAGTGTCGGAGAAAACCAGCGCACTCAGGGGAAACCCACGCGGTTAGAGGGAGAGCATACAAACTCGATACAGACACTACATGTAGTCAGGATCTAACCCAGGTCTCTGGCACTGCGAGGCAACAACTCCACTGCTGCGTCACTGTGCCGTGGATTTAGAGTTCTTGAATATTTTAACTGAGGTATAGATTCTTGATAAACAAAGTGGTGAAAGGGTACCGGTCATAGGCAGAAATGTAGAACAGAGGTCACAATAAGATCAGTCATGATGTTACTTAATGTCAAAGCAAACGTAAGGGCCAAGTGGTTTACTTTGCAAATGCATATGCGCATATGTGTATCGCCTCCTCCTTTGGAAGCTCATCTGATCCCTTTCACCTTAGGCAGATCAGCCAGGAGAGGTCAATCCTCAGCATCATTGGTAATGGCCGGGTCCAATTAGCTGACATCAGATTGGCCCACCCAAACCACATCAGCCTACGCCTCACAAAAACCCAGGCTTTCCAATCAGAGGAAAGAAGGGTGAGAGAAGAAGCAGGAGAGAAAGAGGAAGAAAATAGTAGGAAGAGAAAAGAAGGGAGAGAAAGTGTGGCGCCTCCCTGCTAGCCATGTTCCTCTGCTGCAGGTTTGAGGAAAAGGGAGCCACTGGAACAAACCGGAGCCCACCAGCACCACCATGTGGTCAAGACTGGGCTGCCAGGAAGAACCCCTAAACAGACAGCACCTCTACTGAGGTTAAGACTGAATGGCCAGGGCCAGCCTGAGGTACCAGTGCCTCTGTCAATGAGACAATGAAGGAATGTGCCGCCCCACACAGAGGCAAAGACTGAGCTGCCAGGATAACTCGGAGACTGCCAGCGCCGCCTTATCAAGCCCAAAGCTGAGCCACCAGGATAAACACGAGACCGTCAGCACCTCCGCTCGAGGCAAGGGTGAGTTGCAGGGAGACGTCTGAGATCACATGGCCTCCTCCTTTGCCAGCACTACTACACATGCACCCTGACAATGAAGGACAGCTCCTCCAAGTCTCCAGGTTAAAAAAATCATCTACCTCCATTCTGCCTCTGAACTGCGTCAATTTCCGATAGGCTTGCCCTGGATCCCATGTAATAATCAACGCGAAAGGTTAACATTAGATACTGCCAGACCTATTGGGCATTTCTAGCATGTGCTGTTTTTAACTTATTCTAAAAATTTCACAAGAAATGAAAATTAAAATTCAGTATGCACTTCCTAAGGTACAATGGCAGAAATTGTCTAATGATTTCAGTAAAATAAATTAATAAAAATCTCTTCTAGTCAGAATAATAATAATAATAATGTCTGTGGACAAAAGAATATACAGAAATGCAACATTGTTATTTAGAAGGAATTTCCTCATATGCACATGCAATTTGTTTTTTCCCCCCATAAGTGATAGATGCAGAATTAGGCCATTCGGCCCATGAAGTCTAATCCGCTATTCAATCATGGCTGCTCTACTTTTCCCTCCTAACCCTATTCTCCTGCCTTCTCCCCATAACCCCTGACACTAGTACTAATTAAGAATCTATCAATGTCTGCCATTAAAATATCCATTGACTTGCCCTCCTCAGCCATCTATGGCAATGAATTCCACAGATTCACCACCCTCTGACCTAAGAAAGTCCTCCTCATCTCCTTCCTAAAAGAACGTCGTATAATTCTGAGGCTATGACCTCTGGACCTAAACGTCCCCTCCACATCCACTTTGTCCAGGCCTTTCACTATTCGGTAAGTTTCAATGAGGTTCCCCCTCATCCTTCTAAACTTGAATGAGTAGAGGCCCAGTGCCGTCAAATACTCATCAAATGTTGACCCACATTCCTGGGATGATTCTCGGAATCCTCCTCTGGACCCGCTCCAGCGCCAGCACATCCTTCCTTAGATATGGGACCCAAAATATCCCTTCTACTTTGACTAGTTTTTCCTCATTTACTTCCCATAAAAGAGCTAATTTCCTTTCTGGAACATAATTCCAAGCTGCTACCCATTCAAATAAAAAAATTCCAATACTTAAAATAATCTTTGCATTTTTAATTTAAATGAAATCCATAGCAGATGCTATTTTTCTGGACCTATACTCATTCGTGGGTCATCTGAATAATAACACCTACAGCAGACTCCTATTCATTGACTACAGCTCTGTCTTCTGCACCAAGAAGATTCCAACTAAACTCATCTCCAAACACCTGGACTTGGATCCAACCCCCCCCCCCCCCCCCCCCCCCCCCCCCTCTTAATAATTTGGCAAACAATACCAGCATTTGAGAGGATTTTAGATGAGCACATGAAAATGCAGGGCATGGAGAGATATGGTACACACAGCATGGAGGCAGAGCAGACTAGTTTAACCTGGCATCATGTTAGGCTTGATGCCAGGTCGGCTGAAGGGCCTTTTCTTGTGCTGTACTGCTCTATGTGCCTGCATTACCCTAAGCTTTACCTCTCCATGTGCCTATCCAAATGTCTATCAAATATTGTTATTGTACCTTCCTCAACCATACTTGTTCCATATACTCGCCTACCTCAGTATGAAAACTTTGCCCTTCGGGTTTCTATGAAATCCTTCCCCTTTCACCTTAAACCTATATCCTCTGGATCTTGATCACAAGACAGGAACAGAATAGGCCATTCAGCCCATTGAGGGTGCTCCACTATTCGATTATGGACAATCTCTTTGTCCCTCCAAATCCCATGCCTTCTCCCCATAACCTTTGACACCCTTACTAATCAAGAACCTATCAATCTCCAAAAATATTGAATGATTTAGCCTCCACATCCATATGTGGCAATGAATTCCATAGACTCACCAACCTCCAGTTAAATAAATTCCTCCTCAACTCGATTCTCTAGAAATTGATCATCTGCAGGCTTGCCTCTTGGTGACTCCACCATCTTAACTCGGTAAATTGCCATTCCTTCATAGTAACTGGGTGTAAATACTATAACCTTCTCTCCAGCCTTATAGTTGCACTTTCATTAGAACTCTGTGTTCAGCAGGACAAGCCATCTTCTTAAAGGGGTTTAGTGATGGAAAATAAATATTGGCTTTGTCAGATGCATCAAATTAGTAAATTGTGGCAGTCAAAAGCTTAGATAACAAGTCACAGCAATTAAAATTAGGAAGGTAAATTAGGCCAAATTTGATGGAACATAGGCAATCCAAAAATTGCCGTGTTAGTAAAGAATAGAGAAGGACGGAGAGGCATTCCTAAATGGGAAAACTAGTATTATAGCATTATCATATATACACAAATGTCACTGTACCAATTGGTACATGTGACAATAAATGTCCTTGTCTTGTCTTGTCTCTTGTCCTGTCTTGTCTTGTCTTGTCAAATGTTCAAGTTAGTTTGGGCTAACTTTGTACCTTCCCCTTTGCTTTAACTATTGTACTTGAATTGGACTTGATTGTATTTATGTGTGGTATACCAACTTGTTTGAATAACATGCAACACAAACTCTTCACTTGAAAATAAAAAAATAAAAATAAAACCAACTTGAAGACTTTTGATCAAAACTGGTTCCGGCTGAAGTAGAGTGTGACAGATATATATTGCAAACAGATGGAAAATAAGTCTGAAATATCATAACAAGAAAGAGAAAATAAAATCTGAACAGTGGAAATTTGACAAGACTACACTGGTTGATTTTCTGCTAATGTTGAATTCAATGTTGGGTCCCTAAGGCCGTCAGTTGAAAGATGAAGCTGCAACTCACTTATGTTGAGCTTTGTTACAGGATGGAAACGAGTAGGAAAGTTCAAAAGGGGTGGAAATTAAAGTGACAGTCAGCTATGGTCAACCTTGTGGAGAAAATGGGGGGATTCTGTAAAGCAGTCACCAGTCTGTGTTCCCAAAATCTAAAGGGAACCATGCCTTGAGCACCAAATACAATACAAGTACAACAAACAGATTATTAATTCATCTGAAATGTGTTTTGTTACATGGAAGGATATCAAAGTTTGCAGCAGGATCTAGATCAGTTGGAAGGTAGGCTATGGAATTTAAATCTGACAAGTGTGAGGTGTTGTGCTTTGTTATGTCAAACCAGACAGGACATGGTCTGAAGAAGGGTTTCGGCCCGAAACGTCGCCTATTTCCTTCGCTCCATAGGTGCTGCTGCACCCGCTGAGTTTCTCCAGCATTTTTGTGTACCTAGGACATACACAGTAACTGGTAGAGTGTTTTAGAACAGATCTAGGTGCATTGTTCCCTGAAAATGCAGTTCAGGTGGGCAGAATGGTGAAGAAAGTGTTTGGCATGTTTCCCATCTTTGGGAAATGTATAGAGTACAAAAGTTGAGTCATCGTGATAAAGGTGTACAAATCATTGGTGAGACCACACTGCAAGGATGTCATTAAGTTGAAAAGGATGCAGAAGATATTCACTGTATGGATGTATGTATGTTACTTAGATTTGCTGGCCAGTTATAAGATTGATAGGCTTGGACGTTTTCCTTTAGAGTGTAGGAAGTTGAGGGATGAGTTTCTTGAAGTGTACATCATAAGGAACATGGATAATGTGAACACTCCATCTTTTTCCCCAGGATAGAGGATTCTAAACTGAAGGGAATTAAGGTGAGAGAGAGAGAGAGAGAAAGATTTAGGATGGCTTCAGAGGCAAATTTTGCCTCTCAGATGGGAGTACACTTTGGGAACAAGCTGTCACAGAAAGCTAAAGAAACAAATAAAATTATAACTTTCTAAAGACATTGAAACAGACATATTGGTAGGAAGGAATGGAGAGTACAAAATATGTGTCTCAATCACATTGGAGATGCGATGGAAATTACAGAGGAGAAATGTTGAAGGTGAAATTTGGTGGGAGGGTAGCTAATGACACGGAGAATCTTTTAGTTTTGGATAAGAGAGCGGATGGAAGCACAGATGCAGAGCTGAAACGTCACCCATTTATTCTATCTAGAGATGCTGCTTGTCCCTCTGAGTTACTCCAGCATTTCGTGTTTTTCAGTTGTGGTTGAGAGCCAATGCAATTAAGATACAAGGAAAACCTTAGCTGAAGAAAATAATTACAAATCTGGTATGATTAGGACAGATGTGCCAGATACTGAGAAAGTAGGAGAATAAAATGGGTGGCTGCAGAAAGCAAGATAGAAGAAAATATTGTCAAGCTATTTGTGGAACTTAATGGGCTTGAATGGACACTGGTCACGGATCTATTCCTTGAATTACAGAGAAGCCAAGTGAAGATTTAGAGAGGGATCAGGAAGAAATTGGCAGCAGATGATCAAGTTCTGTAGAAAACAAAACAGATTTTCTCCCCCTCCCTGTTTCTGGTGTTTCAGATTTCATTATTCTTTTATTTATACCTACTCTAGACATGTCTTTACCAGTCCCTTTCAGTTTGCACCTCAATCTGCATCTCTCAATCGCTCTGCCTCCTTATCTTTTGTTCTCTTTGACCCTCCCATTTTCTCTGCAACTTGTTTAATTTTGAATTTCTTCCCAATTTTAAAGGTCATTGATCTACAAAGTCAGCTTTGATTATTTCCATGGATGCAGCCCGACTTGCCATTTACAGTATTTTCTGTTTTTATTTCAGATTTCCAGCGTCTACAGTACATTGCATTTGGACTACCGCACCATCATGCCCTGATCTATATTCGCTGCTGAAATACTAGAGCGTGACAAGCTTTTAATTTATTGTTTGAAATAGGTTTCAATCAAGCTCTTTCCTTGTGGTTTAAAAAAAAATATTTTCGAGTGAATGTCTGCCTTGGGCCATCGCTGTAAATGAAAACGTTTTACAGATTAGAAACGGGCGAAATGTGAATTCAGAACTGATGTCCTAACTTTTGGAATGTCCTTTATACATCTCAATGGATAGGTAGGTCTCTTTTAAAATATCATCCTCAATAATGGCAAAAAGGCCATCGCGGTTTACACAGTAGTGAAGTGCCAGCATTAACACAGAGGGCCGAACGTCCCCCTTCTGAAATGCAGAAAACCGCAGCTCAAAATGCATCTGATGAGTTAAAGACATTTTTAATAAGGAGCAGATGTTACCTTTTTTTGTTTCTGCAGTAAGACATAATTTCCATAATTGGGTAGAACGTGTAAACTGATTACTATGGGGTCAATTAAAAAAAAGTAATGCAAACTGAAACTGCAGAATACAGTATCAATCAAGAATCACATCATCCAAACAAATGAGATTTCATTTATTTTGGACTCAACATTTACATGCTCGTCCGCCGGGACTCTTCATGTCTTGTCGCGATCAAATACTGGCAATGATCAGAGAGCATGAGAATAACCCTGCCAACTCTCTTCACCTTCTTCACCGCCGCACTGTCCCGTCTGCGGCTCTAACTTGCCGGCAGTTGCTCACTCTGGGAAGATCGTAAGCAGCGCGGAGAGATCTAGATCTTGAACTCTCTCTCTCGCTCTCAGCCCACGGTTACAAATCAGGCTGCCGAACCCTGAACGAAATTCCCCTTCCTTTCCACCCACCCACCACCCTCCACCCTACACCCTCCCCTTCACCGCACAAGACCACCCGCCCGGAGATGGTCTTAAATGGCACCAGTGGCCGTGGCACAAAAACTCCCCCACACTAGCGAGCAATGATGGGTCGCTAACAGTGAGTCAGTCTCTCGTTCGTGTCTCCTCACTGAACCCAGCAAAAGTCCACCGAGAACCCCCGCACAAAAGTTGCTCCACTCCACAACCCCGGGACTCCCAAAGGCGGCTGAACCGAGCAGATTCCTTTTAAACCTCCGCGTTAACCCGTCGTGTGTCTGGAGTTGTGGGGTTTAAAGGCTGGCGGCGGGTTCCCGTCAGTCAGTCAGTCCGGCGGGCGGGCGGGCGGGGAAAGCCCGGGGTGGGAGCCCCTCTGAGCCGCTGCCGTTCCTGTTCCTCCCCCAGACTCTGGCAGCGACTCAGACAAATCCCGAGGCGCCGGCACTTCCTCCTCACTTGGATGGGAGAGAGGAGAGGAGAGGAGAGGAGAGGGGGATATTAAACTTTTAAACGCGCGTCCACTCACTCAACGCTCACACACGTCGCTGGAAATGCTCGTTACCTTTTCAATTCTCCGCCGTGGGAAGCGAGGCGATGTTTGTTTTGCGAGACCCGGCGTTGTTCAAGGGGCGAGAGTAAAGGGCGCACGTCGCTGCCATTCCTCAGGACAATGCATTCCCAGCTGATGGGTGAGAGCGGGAGCTTCCAAGGAGAAAGGAGTGAGGGATGGTGAGGAGGAGAACGGCGACGTCAACCTCCAGTGATTGGAGTCTGGAGGAGGGGAGGAGGAGCTGGGGCGGAGGCGGGGGGTGGGCGCTACAACTAACCCACTGACAGACCCACTCCGACCGGGGTGGAGGCGAAGTCCCAGGTTAAATCAAACGGCGGGACTCGATGTGCGCCCCCAAACAGGAAAAATCCATCCCTCGCCTAAAGCGCGGTGAATATTGGAAAGACCAAAATAAAAGGCAGGTGTGGATGGGCATAAAGGCGGCTTTGGGAGAAAAGGTGCGGACAAATTGGGGTCAGAGATTAGGTAGGAGGGGGTGAAGGAGGGCGAAGAGCTGGGAGCAAACGGGGAAGGTGGCAATCAGCATTTAAAGAGGCTTCGTTAGGGGGGTGGGGGGAGGGAAAGAAACACAGCAAAGCACAGCGAGGAGAAGGGACCAAAGTGAACACATGTGGACGGGAGATGCCTATTACCAAATTGCGAAAGCATTACGTTAAAATGTGAAAAACAACCCGAAGGTGGGAATGGATATTATATTTTTTTAAAGTTGGCTGCAGTTACTGGACTGTCATGAAAATAATTTGCGAGGCGGATAGATTTTGTCAGTTACTGAAGGGAAATACCGTAGATCCTGGAAACTTGAAATTAAAAACAAATACAGTAAAAGTCAGGCAGTATCTGAAAAGACTGAAGCCAAGTTGATATTTTAGGAATAGCAAGAAGAAAATTGCAGATGCTGGAAAACTAAAACAAAAAGCAGCAGCATTGGTACAAACCTGCCAGGAAACGTGCTGTGGAAAAATAATCTGAAATAAATAAATTCCCCAACACTTACCCCTGTCACATTTACTATTATTAAACTCACCAACCTAGCAATAAAGTTAATAAAAATCATGCAAACATGTATCAGCAAATGTCAGACCAAGCAGCATCTGTTGAAAGAAAGTGAACAGTTCAAGCTTTAGTTCTGAATGGAAGCAAAGACTTGATTGATGTTTCGGGTTGTGACTTGGCTTCAGGGCTGAGAGCATAGAGTGAAGCTAGCCGGCAGTAAGAAGTGGGAGAGAAAGGTTATACTGGGGCTGTTCGGTGACAGGTGGAACCAGGAGAGGTGAGGAGTGATGGTCAAATGAGGATGGGTGAGGGAGGGAGGGAAGGTAGAGACAGAAAATTACCATGACAAGGAACACAGATCACATTGGATTTCTTCAGTGAGAGCACATAGATATTGGTACATAGACACTTATGACAGAGACAGTAAACCCCACATAGGAAACATTAGTCATCTCATTGGTCATTATTTCCTTTACCACCTCCCTGTTAAATGTTTTGACACCAATTTTGTGAACAGGTGGAACTAACCCTGCATTCACTATATTATTTATGTATTTATTTATTTATAAATCTACTTATTATTGTTGAATAGATACCAGAATATAAATATAACTCAGTACCTATCTTCTCAAACTGTAAGAATTTTTACAAATCAATAGGATCTGCACTCATTCTACTAAACTCCAGGATGTAAAGGCAAGTCGACTTTTTCTCTTCACATTTAACAAACTCACCATTCTCGAAATCATTCTGGTGTACTTTCTTTGCTTCCTTTCTCCTTCCTTGGGGATACAAGATAGATACAAGATACATAGGGAGTATAGCCGTGTTTGTAAAGTGTCAGGTCTACTCCCATCAGGATCTAATTGGTGCAAAACATCTCTACTGTGTAGGAAAGAACTGCAGATGCTGGTTTAAATCGAAGATAGACCCAAAATGCTGGAGTAACTCAGTGGGACAGGCAGCATCTCTGGATAGAAGGAATGGGTGCCGTTTCAGGTTGAGACCCTTCTCAGACATAGCTACTCTTGTGTAGGAAGGAACTGCAGATGCTGGTTTAAACTGAAGATAGACACCAAAAGCTGGAGAAACTCAAAGGCAGCATCTCTGAAGAGAAGGAATGGGTGACGTTTTGAATCAAGGCAGTCCTTCAGAAAGGTTAGGGATAAGGGAAACAAGAGATATAGATAATGTGGAGAGATAAAGAACAATGAGTACAAGATATGTAAAAAAGTAACGATGATAAAGGAAACAGGCTATCCACTCTTGTACCAGATTCTCTTATATTCAGACCTTGCACAAAAGGCTATATACTGTTTGTCTTCCTTATCAGAGAACCTGTAGGTTAACTTCCAATAATTAATGTACAAGGATACCCATATCCTTCTTAACACCAATGCTATTCAGTCTCTCACCATTCAAAAACACTCTTCCTTTAAACCAAATTGATGACCACATTTTTCCTTGATACATAGCATTTTCCTTGCCCATTAATATAGCCTGTCTATATCCCCAAGGAAAGCCCCTCTGCATCCTCCTCCCACACATGAGCTGGATATCCTATGTTCAGCAGCATATCCACAAGAAAATTAGAAATATTGCCACATTGGTTCTCTCATCAAAGTCATTGTTATAAGATTATGAAACGCTGGGTATCCAGAACTGCACCCAAAAAATCACAGCTTAGAACTAAAATATAACCTACTTATTTGTTTATCAACCTATCCTCGAAACAACATTTTTGTTCAATAATCTCTTGTGGCATAGTGTCAAGGACTCTCTGAAGTTTCACATCAAAGGTTTCATATGAATATAGAAAAATGGGAGCAGGACTTAATCCACCTTTGGAGCCTGCATTACTATTCAATATGATTGGGCTGCTTCTCTTGATCAAAACCACTCCTACTCTCTGAGTCATTCTTAAGTATTCCCAAAAATGCTATAGATTTGTCAAAATCCTTTTCCTTTTCATGAATCCACATTGGATTCTGTCCTACTCCCATTGTTATCTTCTATAAGCCCCTGTTACTGTTCTCTTAATAATTGATTTCAATAGGCAATAGGTCCAGGAGTAGGCTATTCGGCCCCTCGAGCCAGCACCGCCATTCAATGTGATCATGGCTGATCATCCCCCACAATCAGTACCCCGTTCTTGCCTTCTCCCCATGTCCCCTGACTCCATAATCTTTAAGAGCTCTATCTAACTCTCTCTTGAAATCATCCAGAGAACCGGCCTCCACCGCCTTCTGAGGCAAAGAATTCCACAGACTTACAACTCTCTCTGTGAAAATGTTTTTCCTCATCTCCGTTCTAAATGGGTTACCCCTTATTCTTAAACTGTGGCCCCTGGTTCTGGACTCCCGCAACATTGGGAGCATGTTTCCTGCCTCTAGCGTGTCTAAACCTTGAATAATCTTATATGTTTCAATAAGATCCCCTCTCATCCTAAATTCCAGAGTATACAAGCCGAGCCGCTCCATTTCCGCATCTTCACCAATACTTTTGTTAGCCGAGCTGGTCCCTAGTTCCCTATTTTCTACAACCCCATTTTGGTAAATATTGTGGCTTTTCTTGCTATCTTTCAATTTCAATGATGTGTAGAATTTTGAAAGATGACAACCTGAGCTTCCATAATTTCCATAGCTGTTCCTTTAAAACCCAACGTTTGCACATCATCAAATATGGGGACTTCATATCTTCCATTCCTGTTTTTCCAATACTATATGTTTTGCTTTCTTTGTACTCTATTTTTGCCGTAGACCTGTAGATCACTCAATGTTTCTGGAAGGTTTTATATGGTCTTTGTACCGACACACAAAATATTTGCTTACATTCTTCATCTTTATTCTCCAATATCATTTCATTAGTCTCAGTCTGTGAGGGACTCGTTAATTTTAGCTAATCTTTTCCTTTTTACCCAATCATAGAAATTGCAATTGTTTTATATTTCTCTTTCCTTATTAAAATTTTGGCCATCCTTTGTTGGAATCCTCCCACTTCTTAGGCTGACTGCCTCTTGGTGATAGTTTGCACCTTTTTTCTTTGATCTAAACTATCTTTACCTCTACTTCATAAAAACTCTTCTTGACTGGTGTCTTTGCTTTCAAGGGATGTGTATTGATTATTTGAACATACCTGTAAGCCATCATTCATTTTCAATGGTATCTGTTCATTTTTTAAATTAGTTTCCCGACCTACCAGAACCTCTGCTTCAGACTCCAGTTTTAGATTTGTCACATTCAACTTCCAAGAAGTTAAGAATTGGGAGCAAGTTTTGGCCACCTGACTCTTCAAGCCTGCTTTGCCATTCATAAAGATCTAGGTGATCTTCTAACCAGGTCCCATCTTGCTAACACACGTTTATCTATTGCACCGAGACATGCCTTACTCCACGACCAGACAAGTAGCCTGGCCACACATCCGGTTAATCAGCAATCTCTGAAATTCAGGCACAGACAAATGTGATGAAACACAAAGATAACTGGGAAAGGAAGCAAAACCAACAACAACCATATAAATACAAAGAAACATTTAATAAAATCATATATCCCAAGGCATTTTAGACAAGTATTAACAGACAACCTGCGAGTGAGAACACGTAAGGAGGAACTGGAACAAAAGACTATAAACTGAGTCAGTGTGATGCATTTTCTCTGCCTAAAATGAAAAACAAGGCAGAGAGATTTAAGGACGAAAGGCAAATTTTAGTGTGAAGGAATGACTAATAGTCTTGGAATAATGTGCAGAATCGGAGATGCATTAGTGATTTTGTGGGATTGCAACACTGGAGGAGGTTAACCAAGGCTGTGGAAACGCCCCTGGAGAAAATGGAAGATATTTGATATGAGATAAACTTGGTCCCTTGTATGGATTCCAAGATTTATTTTGTTACAGATCTACCACAATTTAGACATTTAATCATTAGTCGGTCACACAGAGTTGACTCAATTTCAGTTTTCCATCATTAGGTTTTCAAGGAATCTGACTGGATAGACCACACTTAGTCTCCATAACCAAGAAAGGAATGTTAAAACGATTTGAAAGAAAGCATAATTTTGGCATGTTTTATTTATTTCTGCAGTTTTATATTTTGGAGCGGCATCTGTAAAGAAATTCACTAGTATGTGGAAAAAAAGTGTTGAATTTGTAAATTCAAACCTGTAGCTATTCAGCTGTGCCCAGTTTTGTGATAAAACCAAATAGCATTTTATGAAGGAGAAATTCATTTTCACCATATTTGGGGCTGGTGTTGATGGCACATTGGGAATATGCCTTCAGAAGCTGAAGGCCTAAGGTTGATGAAAGGTTGAGCATTAATAGCTCATCTCTGCGGAATATGGATGTAGTCCAGTCAACTGGCTGAATCTGTCAAGTTGCGGTGGGGTGGGGGAGGGGGTGGGGGTGAGAAGGAAAATGGACTATATTGAATACTTTTGTAACTTTGTCTGCACCATTTACCCTGCGACCCTTGCATACTTGTACTGTGTGCAAACCAAGAATCTCACGTACCAAATACACGTGGCAATAAATTATCAGTCAATCAATGAAGCAGGAAGTAATCTTGGGTTGGTCCCGGAAAGGGGTAAAGTGATACAAAAGGAGGTGGGTGCAGTCAGGAATGTGGACAATCAGGAATGGAGAGGGTTGCTGAGGAGAGGTATTTGGGAATAGTAAAATGGTCTTCAGTGTTTAGGACCAGAATGTTCCAGTTAGGAGGATGGATAAGCATAGCAAGGTAAGGGAACCTCGAAAGTCAGGTGAGGTTGTAAATTTGGTCAAAAGGATAAGCTATTGGAGAGGATTTTTGGGGATAATTAGGGACAGTCAGCTTCGGTCTGTATGTGGCAGGTTAGGGTTAGGGTTTTATTAACTTGATTGAGTATTTTGAGGAGGTGACAAAGGTGATTGATGAAGGTTAAGTAGTGGATGTTGTCGATGTATATTAGTAAAGCATTTGATAATGTCAGTCATGGTAGGCTGATCCACCAGATTAAGATGCATGGGATACACAGTGGCTTGTAATTTGGACTCAGAAGTAGCTTACCCAAAAAGACTGTGGGGAGTGATGGATAGTTCATTAGGAGGAGAATTAGATCATTCGGCCAATCAAGTCTACTCGGCTATTCCATCATGGCTGATGAATGGATGGGTGACATTCTGGATGGAGGTCTGTGGCCAGTGGTATTCTGCAGGGATCTCTGCTGTTTGTGATATCTATATACTTAATAAAACTCTCATCTTGTCCTCTTCTGGTTTGCTTTGTTTTTACATTTGCGTAAAAACAGTAGAAAATTGCGCTATGATTTTTTTGCCACCTTACTCGCCATTCTCCTGTGCTGCAAGTGCAACAAGTTTTGTATCGATCGGTGGAATAGTACAAAAGGTTTAAAAATCGTAAAAACTGCCCCTTCTGGCACCCGCTGTCAATCACCGGCGGCGATGAGAATAAAGCTGAAGGAGAGGAGTGAGCAGAGTGGGCTGAGCGAGCGTGGAGTAAGCAGCCTGCAGAGTAAACAGCGTACGGAGTGAGCAATAGACAATAGGTGCAGGAGTAGACCATTCGGTCCTTCGAGCCAGCACTGCCATTCAATGTGATCATGGCTGATCATCCACAATCAGTACCCCATTCCTGCCTTCTCCCTATATCCCCTGACTTTAAGAGCCCTATCTAGCTCTCTCTTGAAAGTATTCAGAGAACCGGCCTCCATCAGCCTCTGAGGCAGAGAATTCCACACTCACAATTCTCTGTGTGAAAAACTTTCCTCGTCTCCGTTCTAAATGGCTTACCCCTTATTCTTAAACTGTGGCCCTTGGTTCCGGACTCCCCCAACATCGGGAAAATGATTTCTGCATCTAGCGTGTCCAAACCTTTAATAATCTTATATGTTTCAATAAGATGCCCTCTCATCCTTCTAAATTCCAGAATACACATGTCCATCCGCTCCATTCTCTCAGCATATGACAGTCCCGCCATCCCAGGAATTAACCTTGTAAACCTACGCTGCACTCCCTCAATAGCAAGAATGCCCTTCCTCACATTAGGGGACCAAAACTGCACATAATACTCCAGGTGTGGGCTCATTAGGGCCATATACAACTGCAGAAGGACCTCTTTGCTCCTATACTCAACCCATCTTGTTATGAAGGCCAACATGCCATTCACTTTCTTCACTGCCTGCTGTACCTGCTTGCTTACTTTCATTGACAGATGAACAAGGACCCCCAGGCCCCATTGTACTTCCCCTTTTCCCAACTTGACACCATTTAGATAATAATCTGCCTTCCTGTTTTTGCTCCCAAAGTGGATAACCTCACATTTATCCACATTAAACTGTATCTGGCATACATCTGCTCACTCACCCAACCTGTCCAAGTCACCTTGTATTCTCATAGCATCCTCCTCACGTTTCACACTGCCACCCAGCTTTGTGTCATCTGCAAATTTGCTAATGTTACTTCCCTTCATCTAAACCATTAATGTATATTGTAAATAGCTGTGGTCGCGGCACCAAGCCTTGCGGTACCCCATTGGTCACTGCCTGCCATTCTGAAAGGGACTCGTCAATCCCTACTCTTTGTTTCCTGTCTGCAAAATAATTTTCTATCCATGTCAACACTCCACCACCAATACCATGTGCCCTAATTTTGCCCACTAATTTCCTATGTGGGATCTTGTCAATTGCTTTCTGAAAGTCCAGGTACACTACATCCACTGGCTCTCCCTTGTCCATTTTCCTTGTTACATCCTCAAAAAATTCCAGAAGATTAGTCAAACATGATTTCTCCTTCTGAAATCCATGCTGACGCAGACCGATCTTGTTACTGCTATCCAAATGTGCTGCTATTTCATCTTTTAAGATTGACTCCAGCATCTTCCCTACCACCTATGTCAGGCTAACTGGTCTATAATTCCCTGTTTTCTCTCTCCCGCCTTTCTTAACATGCGGGATAGCGTTAGCTACCCTTGGACATTAGCATTAGCAGCATGCAGAGAGAGCAGCGTGCAGAGAGCAGCGTGCGGGCTGCTTCTGTGGCGACCAGCACGACGAGCTGGGAAATGCTGAGTGGAACCGAGAGCCATTGAGTGAAGCCGGATTGGATCGGGAGCCGTTAGGTGAGGCCGAAAGCTGAAGTTGCGGGGTGCGCAGAGTGCAGGGTGAGTAGAGTGGGATGAGCAGAATGCAAGCTGCGTTTGCAGCGACCACAACCCCCACCCCACCTCGCCCACACACCCCTCTCCTTCGCCCTTAGACCGCCCCCATCATCACCCCCTCCGCCACACCCTCCTCCTCCACCCCCCTTCCCCACGCCCCCATCACCCACGACCCCCCCCCCCACACACTCCCCGTCCCTCATGCACTCATGCACCCCCCCTCTCCCCCACACACTCCACTCGCCCACACGCACCCCCCCCAACTTTCCACACAGACCACCCCCCTCCCCCCACACCCTCCTCCCCACCCCCCTTCCCCACACATCACTCAGGCGGGGGGGTAGCTTCCTGCAGCTGGGGAAGGGACGACTCTCTCTGTATCAGATCCAGCCACTCAGCATCTGACAATTCATGGCAATAAATTCTGCCTATGCTCTCCATGCATTTGGATGTAGTTTCATTCCACTATGCAGTAAATGATGTTAGTGTGATAGATGTACATAAGTTCATTAATTCATAAGTTATAGGAGCAGAATTAGGCTATTCAGCCCATCAAATCTACTCTGCCATTCAACCATGGCTGATCTGTTTTTCCCTCTCCACCCCATTCTCCTGCCTTCTCCCCGTAACCCCTGACACCTGTACTAATCAAGAATCTATCAATCTCCATCTTAAAAACAGTTGGTGCTTTATATTTAGATTTTTTTTCTCATTTATTATATTGTTTACAGAGTACCATGTTTACATATTCTGTTTTGCTGTTGCAAGCAAAGATCTTAGATCTTTGGTTGCAAGTAAGAATTTCATGGTTCTATCTGAGACAATACAACAGTCTTGACACTTGATTACCCAGGTAAAAGAGGCTGACCTGATTTATTTGGGTCTAGTTTAAATTATTTAGCAACACAGAAGTCAGTCAGCCTGGCTGGTGCAATTATTCCAGCATGCTTGGGTTGGGCAGAATCCCTTCACCTGTGCTGTTATCACCAACTCATCCATGTAGATAAATCTACAGATGTTCAGATGGATTGGTGGTCATTTGTGTAAATGCTAAATAGCAGAGGTGCAATGCAATTCCTAACAGCATTGCCAATGTCACGGGCAGTGTTTTCCTTTGAGTTTGACATAAAATGTGTCACATAGGATTCTGGTCTATGGGCTGCTACCAGGAATATAAACATTTACTGATGTAACAAGGTGCTAAAAAATATCTTTTTCATTGACGCACGATTTTTCAATGTACCTGTACCTCACTGTACTTCTGCATATGTTAATAAACTCGACCTGACTTTTCTTGACTCTTTTTGGTCTACCAAAACTTGCTTGCCTTCCAGTCTAAGGAGCTGTCTGCAACCAGGATTGCAATCTGAGCGGCACAGTGAATCTTAGTGCAGCCATTACAAAAGGGAGAGACCACAGTTTAGCACCTCTTGCACATGGCATTGCATAAAATGCTCAGATGTTGCTCATAGATTGATTGTGAAAGAAAAAACAAAATTATAGTATGCTGATAGAATATTAATTTAAGAAAAAATGAAGTAAAGTGTCTCATGATTTGAAAATATATTTGCTAATGTTTTTAGTAAAATATAGATAACCCTCATTATAACGGACCACGGGTGAATGAATAGTGTCCATTATTGCTGATTGTCCGCTATAACTGAGTTTTATGAATAACTAGTGCAGGCCCGTTGGGTCTGTTTCCCCAACGGCGTTTGCGGGGAGGGGGTGCGGCATCACACACATTAACCACCCCCCAAACACACAGGTGGGGGGAGGGGGGGTGAGAAGAGGGGAGAGGAGGAGGTGGAAACGGGACAGATTTGGGAGGGAAAAGGAGAGCGGGGGTAGGGGATGAGAGAGGGGGATGGGGAGAGAGAGTGTGGGGGAGGGGGGTAGAGGGGTAGGGGAGAGGGGGGTAAGAGTGGGGGGGGGAGTGGAGAGTGGGGGGGGAAGGGGGGGGAGAGAAGTGGAAGAGTGGGGAGGGAGGAGGAGAGGGGTAGGGTGTGATGGGAGAGGGACAGAGGGGCAGGGCGAAGGGGGACGGGGTAGAGAGGGAGGGGGGGGGGTAGAGAGGGAAGGGGTGTGGTGGAGAGAGGGATGGGAGAGGGGTTTAGAGGGGTGAGGAGAGGGGGAGGAGAGAGGGGGGGGAGAGAGTGGAAGAGTGGGGAGGGAGGGAGGGGGTAGATGGGTAGCGGGAGTGATGGAAGAGGGACAGAGGGATAGGGGAAGGGCTGGGGGAGAGAAGGGGAGGGAGGGGAATTAGAGAGAGGGGTGGGGGAGGGGAGAGAGGGTAGGGTAAGGGGAGAGACCAAGTGGAAGAGATGTGGGGAGGGAGGGTTAGGGGGGTCAGGGTGGAAGAGGGATAGAGGGGTAGGGGGAAGGGGGCGGGGGGCCAGAGAGGGGCAGGGGGTGGGGGAGAGAGAGAGGGATGGGTGGGCGAGGGAGATGGGGTGAGGAGAGGGAAACATAAAAACATATAAATTAAGTGCAGGAGTAGGCCTTCGGCCCTTCGAGCCTGCACCACCATTCAATATGGCTGATCATCCAACTCAGTATCCTGTACCTGCCTTCTCTCCATACCCCCAATCCCTTTAGCCATATCTAACTCCCTCTTAAATATAGCCAATGAACTGGCCTCAACTACCTTATGTGGCAGAGAATTCCAGAGATTCACCACTCTCTCTGTGAAAAATGTTTTTCTCATCTCTGTCCTAAAGGATTTCCCCCTTAGCCTTAAACTGTGACCCCTTGTTCTGGACTTCCCCAACATCTGGAACAATCTTCCTGCATCTAGCCTGTCCAACCCCTTGAAGAATTTTGTAAGTTTCTATAAGATCCCCCCTCAATCTTCTAAAATCTAGCGAGTACAAGCCGAGTCTATCCAGTCTTTCTTCATATGAAAGTCCTGACATCCCAGGAATCAGTCTGGTGAACCTTCTCTGTACTCCCTCTATGGCAACAATGTCTTTGAGCATTGGGCATTGTGACATCACACGATGGAAACGAGTTCACCATGGGGGGAGGGGGGGGGGGGGGGTAGGGGAGGGGTGAGAAGCAGAGGGTTTTCTTTTGAAAAGTGGAAGAGTGGGGAGGGAGGAGGAGAGGGGTTGGATGGGAGAGGGGACAGCGGGGCAGGGGAAGGGGCGGGGGAGAGGGGATTGCAGAGGGATGGGAGAGGGAGAGGGGGATGAAAGTACGACGAGGAGGGGAAGAAGAGAAGTGGTTCACCGGAGTGATGGAAGGGGGCAGAGGGATGGGGAAGGGCTGGGGGAGAGGGGAAAAGAGGAGAGAGGTGGGCAAGGGAGAGGGTGGGGTAAGGGGAGAGAAGTGGAAGAGTGGGGAGGGGGGGGGGGGAGTGGGGGAAGAGGGAAGGGGTAGGGGGAGCCCCAGACCCGAGGGGGGGGATGGCTTTGGGCGGGAGAAGCTGCTTTATGTTTTTCTTTTGAAATTTGGGGTGGGGGGGGGGGGGGAGAAGGATTTGATTAAAAATGTGTACATAAATACGACGAAATGTAATCAGGATCGGATACGTTGAAAGAAAAGTGAAATTTCTACCGAAATGGAAAAGATCTCGGCGATTCTGCGTCTGGTTTCGGAGTAGCAAGGAATCGAAGGAACAAAGCCGGACGCCAGACGGCGGCAGACAAACAGTTTTAATATATAACTAGACCAAGTACAGACCCATTCGGTTGTGTTCCCCAACGGCGTTTGCGGGGGGGGGGGGGGGCTGCGGCATCAAACTCACATTAACCACCCCCCAAACACACAGGTGGGGGGAGGGGGGGTGAGAAAGAGGGGAGGGAGGGGAGAGGAGGAGGAGGAAACGGGACAGATTTGGGAGGGAAAGTAGAGCGGGGTAGGGGCGTGAGAGAGGGGGATGGGGAGAGAGATGTGGGGGAGGGGGAGGATGGGGAGGGAGGGGGAGGGGAGGGAGGGGGGGAGGGGGGGAAAGAGAGGGGAAAGAGTGGGGAGGGAGAGTGGAGGGGGAAGGGGGGAGAGGGTGGAAGAGTGAGGAGGGAGGAGGAGAGGGGTAAGGGGGGTGATGGAAGAGGGACAGAGGGGTAGGAGGAAGGGGGTGGGTGGAGAGAGGGAAGGGGGTGGCGTAGTGAGGGAAGGAGGGTGGGGGAGAGAGGGATGGGTGGGAGAGGGAGAGGGGTGAGGAGAGGGAAACATAGAACCATATAAATTAAGTGCAGGAGTAGTCTATTCGGCCCTTCGAGCCTGCCCCGCCATTCAATATGATCGTGGCTGATCATCCAACTCAGTATCATGTACCTGCCTTCTCTCCATACCCCCTGATCCCTTTAGCCACAAGGGCCACATCTAACTCCCTCTTAAATATAGCCAATGAATTGGCCTCAACTACCTTCTGTGGCAGAGAATTCCAGAGATTCACCACTCTCTGTGTGAAAAATGTTTTTCTCATCTCTGTCCTAAAGGATTTCCCCCTTATCTTTAAACTGTGACCCCTTGTTCTGGACTTCCCCAACATCTTGAACAATCTTCCTGCATTTAGCCTGTCCAACCCCTTAAGAATTTTGTACGTTTCTATAAGATCCGCCCTCAATCTTCTAAATTCTAGCGTGTACAAGCCGAGTCTATCCAGTCTTTCTTCATATGAAAGTCCTGACATCCCAGGAATCAGTCTGGTGAACCTTCTCTGTACTCCCTCTATGGCAACAATGTCTTTGAGCATTGGGCATTATGACATCACACGATGGAACGTTCACCATGTGTTGGGGCAGTGGCTGCTTCTATGGGTGAGAAGCCAGTTTATTGGGGGGGGGGGGGGGGGGCGGGGAAGGGGGGGGGGGGGGGGGGGGGTGGAGAAGGAATTGATTAAAAATGAGTACTTAAAGACGACGAAATGTAATGAGGAGTGGATACTTAGAAAGAAAAGTGAAATCTTTACCGAAATGGAAAAGATGTCGGCGATTCTACGTCTGGTTTCGGAGTTGCAGGGAATCAAAGGAAGAAAGGCGGCCGGCAGCCGTCTATGTAAATGGATCCATTCCGATTGGACATCTGCGAGTATTGGGCATTGTGACATCACACGATGGAACGAATCAAAAGGCAGCCGGACGGCAGGCGGCAGTTTTAAGATAGATAGATAGATAGATGGATGGATAGATGGATAGATGGATAGATGGATAGAAGATAGAAGATAGAAGATAGATAGATAGATAGATAGATAGATAGATAGATAGATAGATAGATAGATAGATAGATAGATAGATAGATAGATAGATAGATAGATATAGATAGATAGATAGATAGATAGATAGATAGATATATAGATAGATAGATAGATAGATAGATAGATAGATAGATTTTATATTTTTGGGAAAGAGGTAAAACAATTTGGATCAAATGGTCCAGCTCATGATGTCTCGTTATATTTGTGGATTATCTGAACAGCTTTTAATAGTAATACATACGGCAAACAGATCAAACAAAGGGACACCAGATTTTTGTTATTAAAGCCATCTTCACTGCATTGTGTAAGATTCATACCTGGCTGGTAGTCATTTGGTTTAGGGATGTATTGCTTTTCTAGACTGAGTAGGCATGGAGTTAAAATAGTGGATCCATAACGTTTGCAGAGGTGGCGGAACAAAGAAATTGATTGAAGGATCTTTGGATCTGAGAGTAATTACCTAGCTTTAGAAATGCAGTGAGGCATGCGTTTCTCCAGATCTCAGATAAGTAAATTACCTTCTGTAACAGGTTCAACCAACAGTTGCTCATTAGCAGCCAAATTTCATCTATCTGTTCATGTTGTCAAGACGTGACGTCACGTCACTGATGCATTCTTCGATTTCAGCTGCTGTGAAGTGGTCATTGAAATTGTTCTCATTACAGTTTTAGTCCCTATTGTGTGCCTGGTGATTTGTCATTGTAAAGCACTTATTGTGCTCTATGGTTAGCTATTACACTGTGGTGTTGCTCAGCTTTCTGCAGATCGCCCTCAGTTTCTAAACATATAATCTTTCGCTTATTGTGTGTTAAATGTGTGGTTTCTGTCATGATTTGTGGTGTTCTTCTGCTGCAGCAGCAGGCTCTTCCCTTTTCCAAAGTGGCTTCCACAAAAGGATCAGTTCTGCACATTTGAACCACATTATGTGGTTTATTCAGCAGCTTCACGCAATGTATTTTCTGGCAGTGTATGGCCCCACTTTAACAAACTGCTCAATACTGGACGAGGCTTGATGTCTACCATTGCTTTGTCAATGGAGGCTGCAATTTCTTGCCAGTTTGCTTTCTTGAAACTGAATCAATGATAGAAAGGTTGTTCCTGCTACTTGGACATGAGACTGTAACACAAATGCAGGTTTGAGCACAGAACCATCCAGCTGATTGGGTGCTGCAATGGTGTTGACATCACGGTGGTAATCTCATTTTCAGCATTCACTATTAACTGCCAACTACAGCCCTGATCATTAATTCACTTAATGCCTTACTCTGTGAATGGTGCCACCATTTACAATGAAAACCATTGGAGGATTCAGTCTGCTTTCATGTCGATGAAGTAACTGCAGTAGCAGTGGAGACCCACAAAACTGCAGATGCTGGAATCCTGAACAAAAAACAAAAGGTGGGTTTGGCAGATCTGTGTCCATTCCTTCTACAGATGCTACCTGACCCACTGAGTTCTTCCAGCCTTTTTTTTTTTTTTTCAGTAGTAGTCCATTGTCTAGCCTCTTTGAATTTAAGCTTGGCTTACTTCATAAATCCCTTTAGATTCTGGTGTAATTGGAGACTGTCCTTTTAGCAGATGGAGTAAAGGGAATTTTATCCTCCATTAGTCCCGATACTGACTCCAATAATGCTGACATTGATGAGCAAAAAATATGTGAGTGCACTGAAAAGTAGTCGGAAATAACAGGCTTGTGATTTAGATCAATTTTTCCCCTGCACTTTATCAACAGGAAAATAATTCTACCCTGTATATGAATCATTTGATAAGGTTTAATATTATAAAAAAAACATATAACCTTAACAAAAAGCCAGTGATTTTGCATACGGTCATGCAACATGGACATTTTATTAAATCTAGCCCAGATTTTGCTAAGATCTAAAATTTACATCAGTTGAACCTTCAGCACACATTCATATTCCTGACAAGTTACCAATAGCTGGGGCCACACAAACCAATTTCCTGAATTCTGAGAAACGATTTGGAATGAATGGCTGCTGGAGTTATGGTAGAAGCAGATATGACAGTGACATTTATGAGCTAATTAGAAGCAGAGGTAGCTTAGAAAAGAAACTTAGAACATCATAGCAGGAAACCAGATCCTTTGGCCCATGATGGCTGCGTTAAATTTACTGCTGGCGGCGAATATGAATATGCAGCGAAGAGAGGAATATAGATCATGTGCAGGCGGAATGCATTCGTTTAATTTGGCATTATATTCATTGTGGACCAAAGGGCCTGGGCCTGTTTTGTAATGTTCTATCTTTCTGTTCCTTGCTGCTCCATGCTGTTACCAAGTGGCTGGTTACACTTCGGCCAAACAAAATAAATGATTTTATCTGTCTTTATAAATGATCTTTTCCTAAGCTCACTTCACCTGACGTGGAGTTGGAAGGCTCCAGGTATTACCTCAGTGTTCTTGCCCAATGTTTGTCATCATAAAATATATATATTTTGGTTGGTAACTAGTGAATGCCACAAGTGAGGAGGCAAATTAACATGCAATTGGTGTACACAGACATCACTGAATCTAAATAGTGGACACCCAGCTAAATCAGCTAGACATATCCACTACTGGCACAACAGGAGGGTTCAACACTCCCTCAATATGAATGGTGTCAAAGGGAATCTTTAAATCCGATTCCGAATATTTTTTGAAGGTATTTGGATGAAGTCCCCCTTCGAAGAAAAAACACTGCCAGTGTTTAAGCATAACTTTCTCCACGACAATCCAAGCATTAAAGTATTGATGCCTAAAGTACGTTATATGCCTTTAATTGGAATATTTATTGATTTGAGGTCTCATTTTCCCGATTTAATCTATAATCAGTGCAATTAAAACGATATTTTATTTCTCAAGCTCCGTTAAATGATCCCCAGCCTAGACTAGTTACTAATTGAACCAGGTTCAAATGCCACAAAAGCAGACACACATATCTCTTTCTTGGGGTCCTGAACCAACCTGATTTTGCCAGTCTACCTGTATACTGAAATCCCCCATCACCACAGTGGCATTACCTTTGTTACATGTCAGTTTTAACTCCTGCTGCAACTTACACTATTTGGGGGTCTGTAGATAACACCAATTAGTGTCTTCTTGCCTTTACAATTCCTCAACTCAATCCACAGTGACTCTACCTCGTCAGTCCCTATGTATTCCCTCGCAAGGGACTGAATTCCATTCCTCACCAGCAGAGCTACCCCCCTCCCCCCCTCCTCTGCCCACCTGCCTGTCCTTTCTATAGGATGTATAACCCTGAATATTAAGCTCCCAGGTGTGATAGGATGATTTAGTTGCCTGATAACAGCTGGACAGAAACTGTCCCTGAATCTGGAGGTGTGCGTTTTCACACTTCTATACCTTTTGCCTGATGGAAGAGGGGAGAAGAGGGAGTGGCCAGGGTGTGACTTGTCCTTGATTATGCTGCTCGGCTTGCTGAGACAGCCTGAGGCATAAATGGAGTCAATGGAAGGGAGGTTGGTTTGTGTGATGGTCTGAGTTGCGCCCACAATTCGCTGCAATTTCTTGTGGTCTTGGATGGAGCTGTTCCCAAACCAAGCTGTGATACATCCTGATAAAGTGCTTTCTATGGCGCATCTGTAGAACTTGGTGAGAGTTGTAGGGGACATGCTGAACTTGCTATGCCTACTAAGGAAGTAGAGGCATTGGCGTGTTTCCTTGGCTAATACTTCAAGATGGGTGTTTCAGGAGGGCAACTGTGAGCCATTTCAAGTCAGATCAGGAGTCAAACAGAGATGCGTGATTGCCCCAACACTGTTCACCATCTTCATTGCGACAGCCATCCACATCATCCAGGATGACATACCCCAAGGAATCAAAATCGTCTACAGAACAGATGGCAGACTTTTCAATCTTGCCCGTCTCAAGTCCAAAACTAAGACATCGAGTTCCAATACGCAGACGACAACTGTGTTGCAGCTCACTCAGAAAATCACCTGAAAAAGACCCTGACTGCCTTCAACAGTGCATACACGAAACTTGGACTTACCATCAACTCCAAGAAGACTCAGGTTATCTACCAATCGTCACCAAATGAGATAAATCAGAAATAACCGTCAATTCAACTTGGTGAAACAACCCTGGAAAATGTGGATCACTTTCTGTACCTTGGAAGTCACCTCTCCTCCAACGTCGACCTTGATGACGAGATTCAACATCGTCTTAAGTGTGCTGGAACAGCTTTTGGACGTCTTCGGAAGAGAGTCTTTCAAAATTGCGGCATCCGAACAGACACCAAAATGTTAGTGTACAAGGCAGTGGTGATTCCAATGCTCCTGTATGCATCAGAAACCTGGACACCATACCAATGCCATCTGAAAACACTTGAAAAGTCCCATCAACGATGTCTTCAAAGCAGCTTAAATATCAGCTGGGAAGACAGAAGAACCAACGTCAGCATGCTGAATGAAGCGAAAACATCTAGCATTGAAGCCTTCGTCATCAAGAACCAACTAAGATAGGTCGGTTATGTTGTTCAGATGGAAGACGAGCTACTACCAAAGCAAACCTACTCCCAGCTTAAAGAAGGCAAACGGAAAAGAGGCGGCCTAAAGAAGTGATTCAAAGACACCTTAAAAGCTAGTATGAAAAAATGTGCAATCGACATCGACAATTGGGAAACCAATGCCAAGAACAGGAAACTCCGGCGAACCATTATCCAAGAAGATACAGCGACTTTCGAAGCCAAGAGATGCGCAGAATTAGAAGAAAAGAGAAGAAAATGAAAGAGAGGCAGCAACAACCAAAGCCAGATCTGCCATCTGGAATTAGCTTTCCTGAATGTCGAAGAACTTTCAAAGCCAGGATTGGACTCATAAGCCTCCTGAGAGTCCATAAAAACAACAGAACGTAGACCATCATCCTCGACCTGGAGGGATAGCTACGACAGTGATATTAACCTAGAAATGTTCTATTTTGGCGGCGTCAATGCAAACTGGGGTATGTGTCCCACTTCGCTTCCTGAAGTCGATCACTATCTCTGTTTTCTTGCTGACATAGAAAGGTTGTTGTCTCGACACCAGGACCCAAGGTTCTCAATCACCTCATTAGTGACCCTCGGACTATCTTTGATCGGACTTTACTGGATTTACCTTGCACAAACGTTATTCCCTTATCATGTATCTATGCACTGTAAATGGCTGGATTGGAATAATTTAGACAATAGACAATAAGTGCAGTAGTCCATTTGGCCCTTCGAGCTAGCACCGCCATTCAATGTGATCATGGCTAATCATCCCCAATCAGTACCCCGTTCCTGCCTTCTCCCCATATCCCGACTCCGCTATTTTTAAGAGCCCTATCTAGCTCTCTCTTGAAAGCATCCAGAGAACCTGCCTCCACCGCCCTGTGAGGCAGAGAATTCCACACTCACCACTCTCTGCGAGAAAAAGTGTTTCCTCGTCTCTGTTCTAAATTTATTGTATTTCTGCTGACTGATTATCACGCAACAAAAGCTTTTACATGTGACAATAAACTAAACTGCACTGAACTGCTGCCTGGATGTACCACCCAGTGACTGTCCATGCTTTAGAGATGCCTCATGAGGTACAGTCGGTTCTGAGATGAGAATAGACTTTAGATGACCTAGCTGAAAACCTGACAGGATGCACTCATGGCTCTGATAAGCTTTGAATTGATCGCACATTTCTTTGATAGAAACATATAAAACTATTTTAATTGAATTAAATAATCATATTTAATAGAAGAATTATTATAAAACACAGTAAAATACCGAAACTAAAACAATATTGACAAATTCAAGCACTTGTCTGTACTCGCATATTTCCGCAGGGTCATTCACCCCATTCATTTGAATGGTATTGTTGCGCTATGCCAGCTAAGCTTAGCAGTAAGGTTAAAGGATCAAATTAGTTTGGCCTATTGATTATTGTTCAGATGTAGTGCACAAAATCGAGAAATTAAATTCTAAATCCAGTATTGTTTTGACTTTTCATGCCAGAACTGAGAAAAAAAATTATACGCAATTATGTGCCAGCATGAACATACACGCAGATGGATTCCCATCAATCGATAAACCTACGGAATAAGAGTTGACATGCCAGTTGGCTCAGTGGAAAGTTGTCTCTTGCGAGTTGTGTGTCCAAGTCTTTCATTCGGGAAGGAATTTAAGTTCAATATGAAAAACACAGTACTATCCTGGCTTAGTTGACAGCTATTTTTCTTGTTAGCTGTTGGCACTTTAACGCTTTCTACAATGGTTGCAATGATGTAGTTCTGAAGGAATATGCTGTTTGGGATGGAACATTTCTCCCTCAAAACTAGATTGTGATTGTGCTGACAAAATCCCAAACTTACTCCGAATTTGTCATTCTTGATACTTTTATTTCGCTTTAACCGTAAACATGTTGGAAATTTCAGGGTGGCAGCTGTGCTCCGTCACAAGGGTGTCAAACCCAGGAAAATACAGACAGCAATTGGTTCAAGGTTTTGACAGGGCCATCAACATTTGTGTTTCCATTTTATTGCATTACTGCTGGAATAGTTAATAGTTGAATCCATGTTTCATGCTGAGTGCTATTTATGCAGCATCATTCAATCCTTACAGCTGCGGCTTTGCATGTTATTAGGAAGTCCAGCGTAAATCAAGGAAATACAACATCTTCCATTAGTGTAACACTGTAATTGCCAAAGCAAACCCCTCAACCAACAATGTGAAAACAAATCTGCTTTTAAAGATGATGCTGAATGAATGCCATTCAATTATGCTTTTATTGTCACATGAGTGAAGTGCAAAAGCATAGTGAAATTATTTTCTTACAGTGTAGTAGAGTACTGTCATACCTAAGCATATCCCCGATTAGCAAATTGTGCAGAAATAGTCTACTGATTCAAGAGGCGCCATGTTAGGGCGCCATTTTCAAAGTCCACTCCATGCTCTAGTTGTTATGAGCGGTGCCTGATCCAGGTGAGTCCCAGGCTGCTGCGGGCATCCAGCCGTCACCTTCCTTCAACGTGAGAAAAAACAATGAGATCCTTTGCATCCACTTGAGAGTAAATGAGACCAGAACTTGTTATTTCATTGGCTGATGTATCCTAAAGGAAACCCGTACATTCAGCCATTGCATACGAGGCAAATCCCAAATGAGTCTGTTGTAAGTCTGAAACTTGCTAATTGACAAATGACATCTCATTTGTTCCTATGTTCAGAAATTCTATTAAGTCTCATGGCATCAGGCCAAACATAGGCAAGGAAACATTCTCCTGTTTTCCACCCACTGTCTTTGCTCTGCTCTGCATCAATATATCTTTCACATTGAACAACACCTGTAAGGCCTTGAAAGTATAAAGTGCACAAATGTGAGGGATTTCAATGTCCATCACTAAGGATAGCCTGGAGCATTACCGCTCACTGAGTCTTGAAGGTCATTGCTACCAGACTCAAAACTGGGCCAGGGACTGTGCTGCATCAACAGCAGCACCGACACCATCACAATTTGTAAGCTCATGGCCAGAATGTTTCTCATTCCATCTTCACAGTAAAGCCAGGTGTCAACCTAGTTCCACATGAAGAGTGGTACACAAAGCAGCACCCCTCCTGCTCATCTACACACTTTCCCCAGCCCACCCCATATCCACACCTTTCCACTTCCCCAGAGCCTGTCACTCAGTTCCCATCCCCTCCTCTACCCTCTCGTCTCCCACCCTCCTATTCTGAAACATTTATTATCCTAATAAAACCCCCCTCCCCATTCCTTTTCAACCACCATCCCTCCCCCTGGTTCCACATTCTCTTTAAATTCAAACTAACGTATATTTTGTTGAATTCTGATGTAGGCCTTTTGATCTGAAACATTAACTCCATATCTCCTTTCTGACCGATTATTTTAAGAACCTTCTGGTTTGGTTCAGATTTGCAGCATCTGCAGTTATTTTGGTTTTATTCACTTCAGGCAGCATCTTTTAACTGAAGTGTTAATTATTACCGATCAATCTCTCTGGTCCTTAGAAATAAACATGTGTTCCCTTTTTTTGTAGATTTTTTTTGTAGATTTTTTAAACAAAAACCAAATTAGATATTACAAATTTAACGTTCTCTATTTTCTTAATTCAACCCCTTTATTTTTTCTCTGCTTGATTTGATGTTTGAATTCAATGATTGGTTTACATTTCTTTCTTAGTTCTTGTGCTTTTAATTTCATTGTCACTCAATTTAGTTAGTGAAGAATGCGCACAATTGTTCCACTATTTATAAAAGTGTCTGCCTGTGTTTTATGCAACTTGCTTTGCAAATAAAATGACAGTCTAATTATATGTGTCAAGCATAAATAACAATAGGCACTAAAAAATGCCTTTCTACAGAAAATCTGGGCCTTGGATAAAAAGCTGCTGCAAAGTACATTGTATTTGTGAAAGAGAAAATGAAAAAAATAATATCCTAATTCTTTCACATTGAATGAAAACTACTGGATGAAAATACATTGAGAGTTCTACCACAGGCTAAGCTTGACAAACACTGAACATAAATCAAAATAATGCTTACAAATCTTTTATTCACAAACTGTGACACGGTACATGTAATAACAGAGAACTAGAAATGATAAATAATTTAAATGAGACATTCTAACCACAAAAAATCAGTGAACATTTTTATGTAATATGTAATTTACTTTTCCGTAATTTAGTTTAATCAGTTATTATTATTTAGTGTTTTGTGAAACTAAATCTTCCCAATCAAGCAGATAAGAAGGGTACATAAAGTTAATGATTCATCACTTAATTTATCGGTTTTGAAGGGAATATTTCTTAGCTTAGAAGTGATCAGCATCAATCACCAGGGTAAGTTATGAATGGATTACATTTTTGAGACAATTACCCACATAAAGATACGCATTATTGAATTAATATAGATTTCTGGTGAAAACAGAGGACCCTTTGTTACACACCGCAAGATAATTTGTGCAGCCATACCGCAGACTAGGTTTAAATGATGGCTGTCTTTACCCGTATCTCAACAATCAATACCTTGATCCATTCATGGCCACTTCTTAAAATGTGACTTGGGGTGTTGTGGAATGCTGGTTGACAATAAAACATTCTGGTGATAGATTACAACTAGTTTAAAATCTTTGCAGAACAATCATTTGCTTTTGTTTTTATACTCTGCTAGTGCAGATATCAGAAAGATCAAACATTACTCTTACCAATTGAAACAAACTTACACTGATTCTGAATTTCAGCATATAATGTAGAAATTCCAGCATATATATTTTTCCCCCTGAAATGTTGGGTTAGGAGGTTACTAAGTTACGAGGAGAGACTATTTTTTTCTTCTCTAAAGTCAAGGTTCTATTCCACTACATCATCCCCTGTACACCATGTATAAGATTAATTTGACAGTTCAGTATAATCGTTTTGATCAGGGAATAGACATCACGATATAACGCACCTGGTACCGAGGTTTACATGTGGCAGAACTGTCAGTGGTAATGAAGTGCTTTGAGAGGTTGATCATGGCGCAAATCAACTGCTACCTCGACAAAAACCTGGACTCACTGCAGTTCGCCTACCCCCACAACAGATCAACGGTGGATGCGATCTCGCTGGCTCTCGACTCCGCTCTGGACCACTTGGACAACAAAAACTCATATGTCAGGCTGTTATTCATTGATTACAGCTCGGTATTTAACACAATCATCCCCTCCAAGCTGGTTACCAAACTCGCAGAACTGGGTCTCTGCGCATCCCTCTGCAATTGGATCCTCGATTTCCTCATCCACAAAAACCTCAATCTGTCTGTATTGGTGGAAATGTGTCAGCCTCGATAACAATCAGCACGGGAGCACCTCAAGGCTGCGTGCTCAGCCCCCTGCTGTACTCACGCTATACTCATGACTGCGTAGCCGGTCATAGTGCAAACTCCATCATCAAGTTAGCTGACGACACCACTGTTGTGGGGCGTATCACTGATGGGGACGAGTCAGAGTATAGAAGAGAGACCCCTGAATTACTGTTTGTGGCTTGATTTACATGGTGAACTTTCATTATTTTCTGAAGATCGTAATGAAACAAAGTAAAAGTAGTCTTTGAAATCATAAAACTGCACATTAGACATAAAAAGAATCCTCTTAAATATTTAATTATGGAACACACTTTTTAGCCTTTTTATTTTTAATATACAAAACCAAAGATGAAGCTGATGTTTACATATTGATTGACTCACAGCTCACATCACTTTAACAAAGTACATCGGAAACAGAGTAGCTGTTACAATGCATTGTTGAAAATGTTCAGACTTATGCAGTTACTGAGAACTGAAGCAGAATACAATAAGTGCATCCAATAATTGTAGAGGTCAATATTTTTCTACAAATATTAAAATTTTAGTTTAATCAATAATTTGTCAGATCTATTCACCAAATATTGAAAAATACTTCTATCAATGCCAAAAGTCAATGCTAGCAAACCTTCTTACAATCCTTTTGTTTTTTCCTTGTGTTGGGACAGAGCAACACTTAACACTTAAATGATTTTTGGTCCAATGATAGAATTTCACCCTCTGCATAATAGAAACATAATTAGTAAAATAATTATCCCGTCCCCAACATTATAGCACTGTCTATAGAGACATTTTTTTTATCACTGTATTTTACATTTTACAACCATAAAATATACAACAGTGTAACATGTTTCTAAATGGACAACTCGTTCACAATCTTGTGGCAATGTGATTACTGCCACTTAATTGGAACATGGATAATATGGTTCATAGGGAAACACTTCAGTTTCATTCCAATGTAATTCAAAACAAGCAGACCATAGCACTTTGCTTGCTCACCTAATGAAAAAGTACATGGTAAATACTTTAATTTTTTTAAAGAAACATACAACATGATCAAATAAATCACATCAAAACACTTCATTGTATCACTTGTGTGTGACTTTATTGTGATCAAAGTGATGCACAGTTCTGACTATTCTTCCTTTTTAAAACAAAAATGGTTTGCCAAACATTTTCATTAAGTTAGTGCCCCGGTATAAATGGAATCACTTACTTCCACCAGTGTCACAACCAACAGGCTTAAACTATATTAAGACGTATTAATGCTACACTTACAACCATTAACACTGAAAGAAGAATTAAAAAAAATAAAGTTATAACAGCTTTTTTTCAAAAATAAAACCCATCAGTTTAGCTGATTCTAAATGCACTTAACCAGTACAGAAATTTATTTTATGGAGGTAATGCACAGTAGCCACACTAGGGACAAAACATGTGTTGCTTTGGAGAGGGTCTTGCTTTTCTTCACAAGCTGAGATAACAGCTCTTGCATGCTTACTCTTGTGTTATCGGTTCACTGGATCCTGGAACAAGGGGCACAGGAGGCCTTGGATAGTATCCAGTGAATCTTGGTTTACCTGGACAAAACCTGGGGAACTTGTGGTCAAGTGGCAAGTCTGCAAAGAAACAAAACAATGTAGTGCATTTTGACAAATTATCTCTTGTATACTTTGCATTTACATCGTTTATGTAGTTATAAATGGTTTATGAGAGTAGCAACAACGTATATATCCATATCACACATATAAATATCATTTAAACTTTTAACCATTTTACTTGCACTGCAAAATAACTTGTTAAAACTACCTGTGGCTACAACAGTGTCTAATGATGCTGCAACTATTTTACCAGCACACCAGTGCTGACATCAATGTTTAAAATGAATTTGCAGAGACCACATGAAAGAAACTCACTGTAAAGAACTTTATTGTAAACTTTTAAGCAGCTTACCAAATACCCAGGGTAATCTTAAATGTCTAAGGGCATATTTCCAATGTTATTAGAAACTGTTGATCCGGCAATACACCCTTTTATCATTTGCACCAATAAATAAAGCCTATTCTTTATGTGAAAGCCAATCTATAGTTTATATCAATGTTATATCAATGAGCCGTGAAGGACCTGCAGGAGATACATCCTGTATGACAAAGAAAACTCTGCCAATTTGCTGATTATGTGTACAATGATTGTTCATAAGCACTGGTTTTATTTTTCAAATTTAGATGGTACAGATAATGCAGACTAAAGATATTATGTAAATCAATTAGATATGTTTTGCTTTGGACAAAAATGACATAAGTACTAGATTTATTAGTAAAGCAAATAATGAGGTCACAATGTCCGACCTGTTGTTTAAAAGTAAATGTAGAGGGTTACATAAACCATGCTTTAACTGAAGACTTTAACTTTAACTTAAAGGAAATTAGTTGGGGAAGTAAATGACCAATACCAAAATATATTCAGCACTCATATATTGCCTAATGAAATTCCTTAGTGCTTAATTGAAGAGAAAACATACATTATTGCTACAATATTTCATATTTTTCTTGTGACATAGACACGTGATTTAGTCTATGACAGCTCTCAAAACATTTCCATCAGTCCCATTCCCCCACTTACTTCTCTCATCTACCCATTAACTCCCGATGGATTCTCCTCTCACCTACCTGCCAGAGGGACAATTTATCGTAGACAATGACTCTACCATATTATAACTAACAGAGTCTTTAGTTAACCAATTGGGTACCAGTCACAATTTATCAGTTATACGACACATTTTTGTAGTTTATATGAAAAAATGCCTTATGAAATAATAAATTGAAGACAATATTGATGATAACTTTGTAGCACACACCTTAGACGACAAGCAAAAGACCAGGGAAGTTCAGCTATTGCACTCTAATTTGTATTTACTAAATTCTAGATGTTTTTAAAGTTAAGGCAACACTTTAATTGTGAACTGCTGTGCCTATGGTAGATTGGAACATAGGAATTTAGGGCTGGATGATGGTGGGGAATAGGTCCTTCTAGTTTCATTTAGTTTAGTTTAGAGATACAATGTGGAAACGGGCCCTTCAGCCCACCTAGTCCATGCCAACAGATGATCACCTGTTCTCTTCCAAACTGGAGACAATTTACTGAGGCCAATTAATTTACAAACCTGTGAGGTTTTGGAATGTGGGAGGAGACTGAAGCACCCGGAGAAAACCCACACGTCTACAGGGAGAACGTACAAACTCCTTACAGACAGCACCCTTAGTCAGGATCAAATCGGGATCCCTGGAGCTATAAGGCAGCAACTCCATTGCTGCGCCACTATGCCATCCCAAGATCCTGAGAAGAAATACTCCAGAAGACAGGTAGCATCATTGGAGAGAAATAAATTGTTGATCAGGTTTAAAGGTGTTTGACGTTTAATAGCTTTTTAAGATGCAGAGCACAGAGAAATGCAGGAGAGGAAACAGAAAATAATGGCATTCTTGATAGGTTTGAGATAGAATCAAGGCCAGGATTACTTTGTGTAGGAAGGAACTGCAGATGCTGGTTCAAATCGAAGGTAGACACAAAATGCTGGAGTAACTCAGCGGGGAAGGCAGCATCTTCAGAAGGGTCTCGACCTGAAATGTCACCCATTTCTTCTCTCCAGCGATGCTGACTGTCCCGCTGAGTTACTCCAGCATTTTGTGTCTACCTATGGCAGGATTACTTTTATTTATTTGTTGTTTAGCACAGGATTGGAGCAACAAAATATGCTTACAAGTTAAGGTCAAAAGTTAAAGCAGGCACTTTGAATTATCTAGCTCAGCGCCAACTCTCCGAGGTTTGATGGAGTTCTGATAAGTTGTGTTTGAAGTGGAACTCTGGGGATTCAGAGGTGAGATAGTTTGAACTTTGTCACACATATAACGTGTGATTCCTTAACCTTCTACTTAAGCATGACACAAGCTAATCTTTCTCATCCTGTTCCAATTTGATAGAGCAAGGTCCATTCTTTCATGGGCAGATTGAAACCATGGGGGTTAATTGTTAGGCTTATGGTAAGACACTTCAATGGCTCCATCTATTTTTTTCTCAAACATCTGAAATAAAAATGTTAAAATTGTGTACAACCTGCATCTTGAATGGACTGAAGAAACAAAGAACTGTAGATGCTAGTTAATACAGAAAAGAACACCAAGTGCTGGAGTAATACAGCAGGTCAGGCAGCATCTCTGGGGAATATGTTTCGAGTTGAGACCCTTCTTGAATCTGGTCACAAAGGTCCTGACACGAAACGTCACCTATCCATGTTCTCCAGCGATGCTGTGCTGCCTGACCTGCTAAGTTACTCCAGCACTTGGTGTCCTTGAATGGACTGCACCATTTTAAATTCATTGCAGGTATATTGCTAAGAACCTAGTAAATAGACAGGTCAGGATAAAAGTTGCTCTGTTGAAATTCTGGTTGTTTGGTCACTTTACACCTAGTTTGTGGTGGTGCAATTTAAAAATTCTGCCTGAAGTTTTCTTAAAGAGTTCCTAATAGCATTGTTCATTTGATTATTGCTTCCTTCACAATCTGGTTTACAATAACTCAACAAAGTCTTCAGCTATTGCTCTCCAGTCTGTCACCACTCAATTCTAGTGGATTTCCGCATGTGATTTTATCCTGAAATTACACCTTAAAAGTTTCCAATCAATGAGTGCACTGTCTTGTGTTATACATAAGTTTCATTGAGTATGAGTTTAGTTTATTGTCACATGTACCGAGATACAGTGGAAAGCTTTTGCTGCATGCTAACCTGTCACGGAAAGGGAAAGTGCCTCAGTACTTTGGAAAGAACTCTTGATATTCGTCACAAAGCATAACCTTGACTTAAGTATAGGTTTTATTATTGTTCATATTGAACATTGCAAGTGGCAAAGGAAATGATGCGGGGACAAATAAAGTAACAAAAGATTGATTTGTTGGAATTGTACATGACCACAATGGAAACATTATCAGCACTTTCCATCTGCAAACAACGTGGAAGTGGATCATATTCTGATAATATTAAATCCAGAATGATGCAATGGAGTTTTGGTGCCTCGACATAAAGTGTTGCAGTCGCTTTCAGGAGTGAGACACAACTGCAGTGATGTTTCTGATTCCCTATATGTTATCCTCTGGCAGAGGTGAGTGATCAGGAGGAGCAAATTGCTGGATGCATTCCTCCCAGAAAGATGAATCATGTGGTGTGACAGTGGACAGAGCATGAAAGCCATCAGCTATTCCAAAAAGATGGGACAAAGTAAATGGAATATGGAGCAGACAGCCATCAGCATAGTGTCTTAGAGCCATAAAGCAGGGAAACAGGCCCTTCGAGTCACAAATTTGCTATTTGCAGCATCCCATTTCCATGCATTTGGCCCATAGCCCTCTAATCCCTTAATAATAACCATATATCTGCCCAAATAGTTTTTAAAAGACATAATTGTATCCCCTTCTACAGGTTATTTTGACAGGTCATTCCTGATATGGACTACACTCTGCGTTGCCCCTGATGTCCCTCGTAAATCTTTCCCCTCTCAACTTAAACCTATGCCCTCTAGTTTTGCCATCTCCACCATGCGGAAAAAGAGACTGTGAGTGATGCTCCCCATGCTTTTGTAAACTTCAGTAATGTTACCCCTCAGCCTCCTATGGTCCATAGAAAAAAGTCTCAGCCTATCCAATCTTTCCTTATAATTCAAGCCCACAAGCCTCAGTAATATCCTAGTGAATTTCTTCTGCATGCTTTCCAATTGAATTACATCCTCCGAAAGCTGGGTGACCAGAAGTGCACACAGTAGAGTAATCGAATCATACAGTACAGAAGCAGGCCCTTCAGTTCAATTTTAAAATATCAATGAACCACTTGTTTCTTTAAACTCTCATTGAGTAAGTGTTTACTCAGTTTTATCATCTCTTGGATGCCTATTTGTGTACTTGTTTAGATTTCTAGGAAGTCCTGTAAGTGGGCAGCTGGCACTTCTGCTCCTTGCAGGTCGATAGCTTATATTTATGGTTTGTTATGTGACCTCAATGGAATTTCCCTGGGGAAGTGCATGGAATGCATTTGTCCCAGTTTCTCAGGAACTGCTGGAGCCAATCGTAGATTAAAGTTATTAATGACGTAGCATTTATTGGATTATGCAGGGGAGCATTCCACATTTCAAATTTCCTACATACAGATTACAGGAAAACTCCGATAACCTTCTATTCAGTGAGCATGAAAATCCTGATGGTTCAGCATTGTGCTCACTGGGTTTTGTTTCCCGCCCTCAGTTTGAATTTACCTTGGCACCATTTCCTGTGCTGCTGTTAAATTCACCAGAGCCCTGTTTCTCATGTTCCCTTTAAACTCACCAGAGCCATATTTCTCGCCCTCCCCTTAAAATCACTGGTGTCCCATTTCCTGTTCCCTTTAAATTCATTAGGTTCGGTTTCCCATATCTCTTTAAATTTACTAGCGTTATTGGAAAATATTTTACACCAATGCGTAACTTCTAAAAGAAAGTGAACTTAAAGTTAGTTACAAGAAGTGGTTGGACAGACTGGATTATTTGCTCTGCAGCACAGGACATTGAGGGGAAATCTGATGGAAGTCTTCAGCATTATGAGACATGGATCGGGTAAATAGTGGGAACATTTTGCCCATACTGGGAATCTTAAAGAAAGCATTTGTTTGAGGTGAGAGAGGCAAAGTTTAAAGGAGATGTGCGGGGTAAGTTTTTGTTACGCTGGAGGTGATGGGATGCCTGGTATGTGCATACACATGTGCCTAGATAGGCACATGGATATGGAGAGAATGGATGGATATGAATGGATATGGAGAGAATGGATGGATATGAAAGTTCAGATGAGATTAATTTATTGGGGCTTATTGTTTGGCACAGACATTGTTCCTGTGCTGTACTGTTCTACGTTCTATGAAAATGTGGAAATAATATTAGAAATAACATCTGACAGTCTGGAAAACGTGTGAGTATGCTTCCAGTAAGGTTCGGATTGTGCTGGATCATTGGAGGTTCAGTGTATTTTGCTTTGACACTAAAGATTTAAGGTTTAGGTTTATTATTATCACATGTACCAAGGTACAGTGAAAACCTACCTAAACAGATCCATACATACAGTAAACACAATCCAGTCAAACTTAAGTACAATAGATAGAACAAAGGGGAAGGTAAATAGTGCAGAATATAGTTCTCAGCATTGTGGTGCATTAGTTCCATAAACAAAGTCCAATGTCCTCAATGGGGTAGAGGTGAATCAGACAGTTCTCTAGCTATGGAGAGCTCATTCAGACACTTGATACCAGAAGGGAAAAAACTGTTCCTGATCACAGTACAATTTTTGTAGACTCAAAATCCCATGATCTAACAACATACCCATACATAGTTTGCCTTATTTCTGTTCCATCAATGAAATCCATGCATCTAGTTTTATTTTTAATGAGTAACACCTAACGCAGTAACTTAAAATTACAGCTGAGTTGTGGGGAATCAGGCAAAAACTGTAGAGGAATAATATTGACCTTTTAGTAATAGCGGTAATTTGTAGAAGTCGGTGGGCAGATTTATTACTGAGGGGAAAACAGTTTAAACTACATTATCACTTGATAAACACATCCTATACTTGTTAATAACAGTGTGGACGTGTGGTTCCTGTTAAAAGCCAGCTGCTGTCATTCTTCATCTGACAGCCACCATGATTCAGTGAGTACTGGAGAGTGAGAGGTGTGGATCTTGGAACTTAGGGGCCAGAGTTAGTGTTCTGGGCCTGGTCCACTTGGCCGTCATTTACGCAACATAATTTATGCGTCACGATGCACGACGCGTGCATCGTGACATGCACGTGATGCGCGCATGGTGCGCATTACGCACGCATGGTGCGCATTTTACGCAGGCATGGTTGTGATTTTGTGATGTACAAAATCTTCGTTGTGATTTTGTGATGTACAGAATCTTCGCGCGCCATCTGCGTGACACGCAAATGACGGTCAAGTGGGACAGGCCCTTAATGGGCTGCTTCACTCCATTGGGGACTCATGGCGCTAACTCTGCTCAGTTAGTAACAAGTCCCAACCACTGCCCCTCACTCTTTATAAACCTATCGTCCACCATTTCTCATAGTCTTTGATGCCATTAATTCCTGACCCAGGCATGTACACACTTATTCCACTGGCACCACTGTTTCTCTGCTGCTCCCCCTTAATTTCCCTCCAGCCAGAGTACCTGGCACTATGGTATTTTAATGTGTGAGAGTGAGGAAGGAGTGAGGAAGTGTGAGAGAGAGATGAGGGAGGGAGGGAGGGAGGGGAAGAGAGAGGGAGTGAGAGATTTAGAGAGTTCATAAGATTGTAAGACGTAGGGGCAGAATTAGAGCATTCAGTCCATCATGTGTGCTCCGCCATTCGATCATGGCTGATCTATTCTTCCCTCTCAACTCCAATCTCCTGCCTTCTCCCCGTAACCTTTGACGCAATTACTAATCAAGAACCTATTAATCTCCAGTTTAAAAATACCCAGACTTGGCCGCCATTGCCACCTGTAGCAAAGAAATTGCTTCTCATCTCCTTTCTAAATGAACGAACTTGTATTCTGAAGCTGTGCCCTCTAGTCCTAGACTTTCCCACTACTGGAAACATCCTCTACACATCCACTCTATCTAGGCCTTTCATTATTCAGTGGGTTTCAATGAGATCCCTCCACACCCTTGTAAACTCCACGCTCCTCATACTGTATGTTAACGCAATCGTACCCGGGATCATTTTTGTAAACCCCTTCTGGACCCTCTACAATGCCAGCACATCCTTCCTCAGATATGGGGCTAAAAGTATCAGTGTATGAAGTGGTATTGATGGCCCAGGCCAAAATATCACAGGGTAGTGGTTGAGTACTGAGGAATCCATAATTTCTGCATAATTACAATTCAATAGGGCCTTAGCAACAAACATAATATCTTACAACTGTCTATGTTAAACTTCAATCATCACTATTCAGTACAGGTGCCCAACCTTGACATAGTCGCCTTGAAACATATTAGCTGCTATTCCCAAATTGTCACTCTTTGCTGGTTTGGCGACACTGCAGATCTCGCTTATTTATGTATTGTATACTTGGAAGCAGGAGGAGAGAAGACACAAGGCAGCACAGTGGTGCAGTGGAAGAGTTGCTGTGTTACATCGCCAGAGACCCAGGTTTGATCCTGACTACAGGTGCCATATGTACGAAGTTTGTCCATACTTCCTGTGATCGCATGGGTTTTCTCCTGATGCTCTGGTTACCTCCCGCACTCTTAGACATGCAGGTTTGTAGGTTAATTGGCTTTGTTAAGATTGTAAATTTTCTCTAGTGTATAGAATAATGCTAGTGCACAGGGTAACCGCTGGTTGGCGTGGGCTGAGTGGCCTCTTTCCGCACTAAAGTCTCTCTAAAGTCTAAAGTAAAGTCTAAAGACATGGGAAAGAAGTTATCTGGCACACCTCGCACAGTATTCCTGTTCCTCTTTCTTTTACCACGTACCACTCCTTTTCAATTAATAATTGATCCGTATTCACGTTTAGTCCTTGATATCCAGTTTCTCATACTACATTACCACATTAAACTTCAGTCTGTTTGTGACATGGGGTTGTCCACTTCAAGCATGTTTACGAAGTTGATCAGATAAAATAACCCCCACTGCAGCTATGCTGAAGCCATTTATTAAATTAATTTCAAACTGGGGAGGGATTGCACTGAATGCCTGAAGGTACAAATTGCAGGAGCTCTTCACAGGACTGTATGTTGACCTGGGAGCAGCAATTGTAGGCAGTGGTTGCCTTTGATTCAAGGGTCACAGTGAGATATCAACTAAAAAGGTTCTTTAATATGGCTTCACACAATCCTTTTGCAATCATGCTCCCTTCATATAAAACAAACCATCATTCTGGCATCCCACCAAAATACTTAAATGATCTCATCTCAGGGGTTTGGAAGAGGGAAGTCAGAAGTTCTGCTTCATTTCTGCCAGTGCCATTATGTTCTTATAATTCTACCTGATTATATTAAATTGAACACAGATGAACTTGTCCCACTGCACTGCATGAATTCAGCTATGCCGCTTTATTGCACAACACCGTGTAATTGTTAGATCATTGTGATTATCTCGCTAATGATTAGATTATCTCTGATGTGTGGATTACTGAATGGAGAGATGCAGAGGTGGATGTAACCACTATAAAATTCAGCTGTCCTTACACAAAAACTTGTTAAATTCAAAATAAAAACAGAAAAATCCTGCATACATACAGCAGGTCAGGTCATACCTGTGGGTAGAGAAAAAGTTACCATTTTGGATGGAAGACCCTTCATCAAGAAGTATGTTTGATTCTTCAGTGGTTAGATTTTCATTTAGTTATAATCTTACAGAGTTTCCTGCCCAGAGTAGAAGAATCGAGGACCAGTGGACATAGGTTTAAGGTGAAGGGGAAAATATTTAATAGGAATCTGAGGGGTAACTTTTCCACACAAAGGGTGGTGGATGTATGGAACAAGCTGCCAGAGGAGGTAGTTGAGGCAGTGTCTATCCCAACTTTTAAGAAACAGTTAGACAGGTACATGGATAGGACAGGTTTGGAGGGATATGGACCTAACAGGGACTGGCAGGTGGGACTAGTGTAGCTGGGACATGTTGGCCGGTGTGGCCAAGTTGGGCCGAAGGGTCTGTTCCCGTGCTGGATCACTATGACTCCGTGTAAGATTCAAAATTTGATCTTGACTTAAATAAAATACTTATAAATACACAACTGAAAATAAATAAAGATGCAAGTTTATTTAAGGTAACTAATTAAATTAAAATCCTTCATATTATTTACGATACCAAGAACTGTTTTAACTAGTATGGTACAGAAGAAAAATACAGAAGTATCTCTGAGCACAAATGTAAATCTGAAGTTTGAATGTTTCTTCACTATTTCTCACCTCCCTGCCCGGATTCAACTTGTGATAATTAAGCAGCAAGAAGTTGCAAAAGGACACTTGAGAAAGAGGAACCAGTGGAGAGACTAGATTGCTGTGTAAAGGGCCTGTCCCACTAATTCACGACCTCCAGCCTGAACTACAGCCTTCCACTACAACACTGTTTTCTATCATAAAGCCGGTTCTGAATCAATGCAACCAATTCACTGTTAAAGCCAAGTGTCTTAATCTTCTGGATCAGCCTGCCATGGGAGACTTTATCAAATGCCTTAGTAAAATCCACGTAGACAACATCCACCACCCCACTCACATTGTTCACCTCTATTATTATTATTGCACTATATTTGTTTATTTATTGTATGTGTGTGTATGTGTATATATACACACTGAACTTTTAAATTTATTGCTTCTCTCCTGTTATGTACTATGTACTATGTTTACATATTCTGTAGTGCTGCAGCAAGTAAGAATTTCATTGTCCTATCTGGGACATATGACAATAAAACACTCTTGACCTCCAAAAGCTCGATTAAATTAGTAAGACATGACCTGCCATGCACAGTTATGCTGACTTAACCAATTATCTTCCAAATAGAAGTCTAGAACCAGGAGCCACAGTTCAAGAATAAGGGGTAAGCCATTTAGAACAGAGATGAGGAAAAAACGTTTTCACACAGTTGTCTGTAGAATTCTCTGCCACAGAAGGCGGTGGAGGCCGGTTCTCTGGATGCTTTCAAGAGAGAGTTAGATAGAGCTCTTAAAGACCAGGGGAGTCAGGGGATATGGGCAGAAGGCAGGAACGGGGTACTGATTGTGGATGATCAGCCATGATCACATTGAATGGTGGTGCAGGCACGAATGGCTGAATGGACTCCTGCACCTATTGTCCATAATCCTATCCAGAAGAATCTTCTCCAATAGGTTCCCTACCGCTGACATGAGTCTTACTGGCCTATAATTCCCTGGATTCTCTATACTTCCCTTCTTAAATAAAGGGACAGCATTGGCTATTCTCCAGTCTTGTAGCTAGAGAAGATGCAAAGATTTCTGTCAAGGGTCTCACAATCTCCTCTTGCCACTCCCAACACCTCAGAGAGATCCCATCGGACCCAGGGGATTTATCCACCTTAATGCTCTGCAACAGGACCAATACCTCCTCCGTCTTAATCTCAAACTGCTCTTGTGAATTAGTATTCTCCACACTGATCTCACTGTTCTCCATGTTCTTCTCCTTAGTGAAAGCAGAAGCAAAGTACTCATTTAGTACCAGCTACATCCCCAGACTCCCAAGCAAACCCCCTGCCCCTCCCCCCCCCCCACTTTATCCTTCAGTGGTCCGACCTTCTCCCTGGTTAACTTCTTGTTTCTAATGTAGGTATAGAAAGCTTTGCATTTACTGTACCTCAATCTGACTTGCCAAAGCGATTTTGTGGCCCAATTTGGCCCTTCTAATTACCCACTTTTCTTTCTTCCTTTCTCTATATTCCTTAAAGGCCCCATCCTCTTAAACTTTGCATGCGCTTCCTTTTACTTTTTGACCAAATTTACAACTACTTTGGTTATCCAAGGTTCCCTTACATTGCCATCCTTATCCCTCCCCCTTACTGGAACTTGCATTCCTGCCAAATAATGTAGTTTGATTTGCTCTAGTATCTTCCTGTTGGAAGATCATTGTGAGAATCTCATAGTTTGAGTATTTGTAATCAGCACATGTTTAGTATTAATAAAAATTGAAATGAAACATTAAACAAAATGCTCAACAACCTAACTTATCAGGCTAAATTGTGTAAACCATGTCTAATTTGAATGCTGGGGGGGGTGGGTCATACAACACAGACTGCATTCAGAAATGTTGTTTTCTGAGATTAAAAGCCTGCAGGCATTGGAACATTTTTATTATACAAGGTTATTAAATGACATAGCACTAATTACATTGATAACAAATAAACAGTCAACGCAATGATGAATGTAATGTTGTTTTATAATGCTATAGATGTCTGCATTCCAAGCTTCCATTAATGTTTATCAAGTATTTGTCAGAATTTTAGGATCTTTTAAAAGTTTTTAAAGGCCCTAAGTTTTTTAAAAAGATTTAAGAAGGAAGTAATGCAGAACACTTGGAATTAGTGGCATTTAATCTGATTTCATTTACAGGAGAGCTAACATTTTGACTTTGGTCACTAAATTCAAAACCAGAATGTTTGGGAGAATAATAAACATGCAAAAACATTTGATGCAGTGACATACTGATAATGAGCTGCCGGCTTCACAACAAACTCTCCAATACTCATTCTGCCTGTATATTAGTCATTGCTTTTTATGCAATGACTAACATACTGAAAGATTCATTTTTTATACAAGCAGAATCTATGGGAAAATTGCAATACCTCCCTGGCCTGAAGCTATGCCTACTTTGCAGAAATGCTCTCTCCAACAGTTCTGTGAGTCCCTTTCTCATTGCTCTCCTCTGTGAACAGATTACCTACCATGCTTTGATTGTTCTGCCTCTCCGCTTTTTCAGCTTTCTTCTCCACTACAATCAATCTGACGAAGGGTCTCGATCCAAAATGCCACCTATCCATGTTCTCCAGAGATGTTACCTGACCCGCTGAGTTACTCTAGCACTTTGTGTCCTGTTATATATTAACCAGCATCTGCAGTCCTTTGTTTCAACATTCTACATATTTTAATGTTTTACACTGCGTTTTCCAGCATTCTGAGCATGCTCTAGTCTTTCCATTCTAGCCAAACGTTCCTCTTGGTAAAGCTACAAATAGCAAGGTTGAAAATAAAACAATTAAACAATACATCTTCGTATGTAAAGTTGAAGGGAATAGATTGCTGTATTCCTATCAAAATAGAAAATCAAATTAAAGAATGTAAAAAATGTTTCTAAACTATTATTATCAACTGCAATAAATGTTTGATTCTGTAAAAACAAAATTAATACCTATTGAAGTCTTTGAGGGAGAAGTACATTGGATAAAAATGTGAGATTTGAAATTGTGTGCTAGTCCAGCAGTGATAATGCAGCCCAGGGATGTGGAGACCAGCTGCTGAGTGGCTAACTTACTGCAGATGCAAGATCAAAGTTATTACCTTCCTTGGCGATTGGTTTGGTATTACGCAGGTGCATTTAACTACTGAGTTAAAAGGAGACTTCCAGGTCTAGAATTACGATAATGTTTCCTGCCTCCTCCGAAGAACTAAAAGAATTAAATGTAATATAATGTGACTCCTTACTGGGGTTCTGGTCAAAATTTCAAAGTAATTTTCTAGTCCTCAACGCCGTTGTTTAATTGCAATGGAAATTATAAAAATATGTCACTGAGATGAAGTATTATTTGCCATTTCCACAGATGATCATCTAGGAATTTCAAATGCTATATTAGATAACGTAAAAATATTCATGCTCCTTCCACATGTTTCATCCCCATACTGCCACATGCCAACACAAATTTACCAGCTTTGGGGAATATAAACAAGATGCCCCACCAAATATTGAATTTGACATTAAAATGGCATATTCCAGTTAATAATGTTTAAACAACAGGGACAATAGAAAGTCAGTGTGGTAATGAAGCATCTTCCCTTCAATTAATAGGTTGAACAGCTTAAAACACACCAATCAGAGTTTGATAGGCAGAAGGCATGAATCCTACAAATGTAACACCTCGAACCAAACTCACCACATTTTACAATGACAACCTTCAATGTTCCTTTAGTGTCTATCTAAAAGAACTCATCAGCTTTTCAGAACCTACAGTTTTGATTTTCTTCCCCAAATACAATAATGTTAAAGATAATTATAAATAAGCTAGAAAGAGTGCAGAAGAGATTTATGAGGTTATTGACAGGACTCAAGGGCCTGAGCTATAGGAACTAGGAGCATCAAAAACCAGAGGAGATAGGTTTAAGGTGAGATGTGAAAGATTTAGCAGGAACCTGAAGAACAACTTTTTCACTCTGAGAGTGGTGGGTATATGGAACAAGCTGCAGAGTAGGAGTGAAGCAAGTACTGAAACGTCACTTAAAAGACACTTGGACACTATGAAAGGTTTAAAGAGATATGGATAAAATGTGGGGAAATGGGACTAGCTTAGTTGAGATATCCTGGTCGGCATGGAAGAATTGGGACATAGGGCCTGTTTCTGTGCTCTGTGACTATGACTCAATGACAAAGATAATTATTTGATCCAAAGTTTACTTTTTATTCTATATTCTATTTCTAAAGATGCAATCAGTGAGTTGATATGTAAAATGAAGAGGGAAAGCTTGCTCAAAGCAGGCCTTTATGAAGGGTGATATTCCAATGGCACCATGGTCTGTCACAGACCTGTGCGGTGAGGTGAAGTAACATTTGCAAAAAACAATTCCCATTCACTGAAAACAGCTGGAACTTCTGCAGAACCAAATATGTGCATCTGCAAACACTGGAAACATCGACCAACTAACCTGCCCCTCCCCCCAATCCTTCAACCAATACTGCCCAGCACACCTTGCTAAAAAAATCTGTTTCATTATTTACTTTAAAAAAAAGATTTGTTTCAATTCTTTCACTGAGATTTCTTCATCTGTGTAATGTTTAACTTTGTTGCCCTTGGGCTTGAATGACCTGTTGACTTTAGTTACTATCTCCTTTTGCCTCTCTTTCACAGATATAAAAAAATATCTTCCAGGCTCCAGGCAGTAAGTTTTTGTGAACAATAGGTATGGTGATGGTTGCTTTCCTTCCTGCAGGAGATTCCTAAACTCAAAATAGAGCACACTCTTATCACAAATCAAAATTAAACTCATAGTACATCACACTAATGTTGGTTAGCATTCCCCAGGCGAGGCCACATTCATATTTATGCCACAATGTACAAACTGTGGTGATCGGTATGCATATTATGTGGAAGCATTAATATTATTTGTTTAATCTGTAAGGTATTTATGATACAGTTTAAATGATAAGGGAAACTTATATTAGTGAAATTGGACATGACCTGAGGTGCAAAAGATGAGATTCCTGTCGTGTCTGGTTACAGGACAAGTTTGATATTAAATCTCATTGAAGATGATAGCACACCACATTCTGTGCACCATAACACCTTCATCAATTGTGATTTTACCTATTTTGTGTCCCAGTGCATTTTACTCTTCTTCCGCCACTTATTTATCTTTGACTGTTAATGGAAAATATAGAGAAGGATTCTGATCAAATTGTTGGTGTGCAATCAGCACATTATGTAATTGAATTGTTTTAGAATATTTCAACCTTAGCTTTTAGCAGCAGTGCACTTCAGAATGTGACTGCAGGTATCTATTTAGAGACTTTATTGAAATCTTTCATAACATTTTTTTTAACCAAAAAAAAATAGAAATCAGAAAGTTACAAGAACAACGTGTTAATTTTCAAAGCAGATCTACACATAAATTCTCTGGGAATTTGTGACAAATTAAAAACGTTTAACAAAGTACATACTAAAGTAAATAATGTAAATATAAGGTAAACCTGCATGCAATTTGTATTCAGTCCGCAATCATTATTTTGGCATTGGTTTTGAACCCTCAGGAATAGAAGATATGAGCAATACGTGCTTAATCTCCAATTACAGTAGAAAAGTCTATTGGTAGCAATATGCTTTTGATTACTACTGGTTTGATCAGTACCAAATGTGGAACAATCTTATCTGATACACAAAGGTTTTGCATATAATGCAGGGTTTGTCTGGAAGATTCAGTCACAGCCTAGAACAGTAAGGCCCAACAAAAGTAAATCTCACATTAAAAATAGATTCTGTATATGCAGGAGAGTGAAAACAAAACTGAGTAACTCAGCTTCCTCAAAAATGGAAGGGCCACTACTGATTAAGCATTGACAAATGCGTTAAAAAACAGAAAATGCTTCAAAATCTCAGCAGCTTAAGTTTCCATTGAATATTGTGTAATTGATACAAAAGATACAAACACAAGGATATATAAAATCATAAAATTGCACAGCACTGAGACAGCACATTAGGCCCACCTTGGCCATGTGTTTGCCTCAGTGATGTCTATCTTGTTTAGTTTAGTTTAGTTTAATTTATTGTGACATGTACAGTGAAAAGCTTTTGTTGCGTGCTAACCAGTCAGTGGAAAGACAATACATGATTACATTCGAGCCATTCGCAGTGTACAGATACTTGATAAAGGGCATAACACTATGCCTCTTAAATGTTGCAATTATATCTGCCTCTACCACCTCCTCCAGCGAATGAACCCAGCCTATCCAATCACTCCTTACAATTGCAGCTTACCCATCCCAGGCAACATCCTGGTGAATCTCTTCTTCACTCTCTCTACTACCACATCACATCCTCAAGTGTGATGCCCACAAATGTACACAACAGTTTAACTGCTATCTAACCAATGTTTTGTGTAGCTGCAATTGAAATTCTCAACCATTGCCTTGGCCCAGAAGGGCGAGGGCAAGCATACCAAATACCTTATTTATTAGCTTATTAACCTGTGCATCCATTTTCAGGGAACTTTGTGCTTGGATCTCGGTTCTGTCTTACTTGGATCTTGGATCTCTCTCTCTACGTCAACACTCCTAAGGTCTCTGCTATTGACTCTCTATGTCCAAGTACATTTTCTAAAGGGTATTACGGCACAATTGTTTGGATGAAATCCATTTAAACCTTAAATACTGTGTGGATAAAATAAAGTGCTATTTTCTTTTTTCTTAGCAAGAAGTGGAGTGATGACTGTACATTGTATTCCAGCAAATTTGCGCTTTTGGGGGAAAAAACTCTAAAAGTTACTCACCTGGATAATTGGAGCCTTTGCAATTTTGGGGCCCAAGGGATGGCACAGCTGTGTAGAAGTAAATTCCTGCTCACTGATGTGAAATGCATATTATAACTTACTGGAATGTGTTCTCTGCCTCTAAAATCTGTTTTTTATTGAAGTAAACTGAATGTAAGTGAAGTGCTTGATAAAAAATACATCTATTGATGCTCCTGAACACATCATCAGTGATGTAACCTGGGGTCATTGGGTGTTTCGGGTCTTCAAACATCAGACACCCTCACCCAGGAGACCCAGC